>NC_084597.1:9690842-10040842 GCF_033807715.1 Cololabis saira | reverse complement strand
TATGTTACTTTTTTTCATTTTACATATTTTAAAGTGTAAAATCTAGCAGCTTTAATTTGAGTAAAACTTTGGAAAGAAACTCAGAAAAGAACATTAAACATGGAATAAAATGTGTAAAATATTCTAATAATTATGCATAAAAGTATTTGATCTCATGGAAAATAAATAATGTAAATCATTCAATGAAAGCCCATATTTGACATTATTTTGCACTGTGCAAGATGATGATTTACTGTGTGCACTGTGGTGACTGACTTCTAGTTATCGTCAGCAGTTATGAGTTAGCCCATTCCCTCCTTCGTCAGAATGTTTTCTGATGTCAAATATAATCTGCGCTTTATCACCAAGTGGCCTGAAACCTAATTTTGCTGCCATTTATTTATTCATTTTCCATTTCACTCTGTACTGTGCTAAAGCGTCTAGAGACAACTTCTGTTGTAACCTTACAGTATATAAATAAAATTGAATTGAACTTTCTAACCTATTAATATGCTTTCACTGCGCGTTAGAACAGCCTACATCCAACTCTTTTTAATTGATTTAAAAAATAATTACAAACCACATAAATGGAAATGTTGCTGTCCACAAGGATAATTAAATCTGCATTCCAACTGTTTCATTTTATTGTGATGCTAAAAAACACACACAAATCTGATGACGTGCAAAACAATATTTCTACAGTTTCTGTAGGAGAGACAAAAAGGTGCAACAAACAATTAAAATCAACTTGTGAAAAGAATGACGAGGTGAATAACCCAAAACGACTCCAAGTGTTTCAGTATTAAAATTGAATGTGCAGAGGTCTGGTTTGGATCTGAGCTTGGTGGAGGTGGCAACAAATGACAGGTAATGCTAAAAGATCCTGCAGTGTTTTAGATTTTCGATATAAAGCTAAATTATACATCTTTCAATGCAGCCTTTGAAAAGCTGCCTTGTTGTGAAATAATTTCAGACTAATGTTCCCTATACAATTGCAAAGACTTTCTCAGCATTTACAATACTTGACATCAACAAAAGAATTTATACAATGTGAAGAAATAGCTGATCTTCAGGAAGAAGGATAAAAATCAATATTGGACGTCAAAGATGAATTCAAACTCCCGGGTGGCACAGCGTTAAAGACGGGCATAATTTAGTGATGCAAATCCCGGCATGGGCTCAGAAATTGTTGTCTTAGAACTCAGTTTGCTGTGTCCACAACAAATGCAGCTTTATCTTGCAAAGAAGAAGCCAAATGTGAACACAATCCAGAAATGTCACCATGTCTCTGAGGCAAAGCTAATTTACAACGAACTGAGGGAGAACTGATCGAAAACTGACCTGTGATCAGAGGAATTAAAATGTGAATTTGTGGAGAATATTTAGGTGCCATGTCCCCAGGTCTAATGAAGACAAGCACAAGCAGGTGTCTGATCTAATGTCTGCATCTCCGATGATATGAAATGGGCAGATTTCCCATCTGTTTCTCCATGTGGCCTTGCATCTTTGAGCAACACTATGCAAAACAGCATTATTACAAAACCATGTTTTTCTTGTGAATTTTATATTTTTTATATATTTGTGTGTGTGTGTGTGTGTGTGTGTGTGTTTTAAATGGTTTTCTGCCATCAAAATGACTTAACTTTTTTATGAGATGGTTCATTATTTAATGCTCATGTTTTTCAGATTTTATTTACATTTACACTATGCCTCATGTTTTGTGGACACAAGTTGAAAATAAGATGGAGTCTGTTTCATAAGATTGATCATACATCAATATTCACCTTTAATTTGCCAAAATACCCGATTGAGAAAACTTTTTTATCAACTTGTTGGACTCAAATTCAACTTTTTAATTGCATAAGGAAGAATATATTCCCTCCTCTGAATTGTACATGGTCTAACTATTAATTAAAAAAGAGAAGGCGTCATTGAGTAACTGGAGCCACAGTCTCTGATGGCAAGAGCGTTGCTGCTCCTATTTTCAAGATCTATGATTTATTAATGATGTGCCAGCTGGACTTCATTACTTGGACTTTGACATAAAAGTACAGTATGAATTTAATTTTGCTGGTCAGATAAGAGATTTTTAGGGGTTTATAGGAGGTGAAAAAGGGCCCAGTGCATCTGAAATTATGGAATAGACTGGACAGTGAGTATTTAGTCCATCACACAAAATCTCCACGGCATCAATGAGTGCTGTTATCAATATTGCATTCATCCATTTTCTATACCTGCATAATCCTATACAGGGTTATTATCAGGTATTGTATTCATATTTACTCCATTTCCCAACCTTAACATTCAAGCACACACGGCTTTGATTGGCTCATTCCACGGCCCTCCTTTTAATTTATTTTTCAGCTTTATCTTTGTACATGTTCTGGCGTGGTGAAAGTAATTTTCTCTTGAAAGGACTGCTTCAAATTTAATTTCAAAGGTCAGGTGAATGCTCTCAGATTGTGTCCAAATCTCTTTCATATGGTGCAGGACTCAACACACAATCAATACCTGCATGTTATCTAATCACAGACAAGGCATATCAATCTCAGGGGCTATAACATTTCCTCATCATCACGCTGGATACAGCTATGACAATAACTACAAAATGTCAATTGAATGTGTATTGTATTTTTTGGTGTATGTCGATTTCATTTGTAAGAATTCTTCAAAACTGGATGTACATTTTTCCAAAGTTACCGATTAGCCCAGCTTTCATTTTTGCAATAGGAATATTACCTCTTCACCAGTCTATCTATCTATCTATCTATCTATGTCAAAAAGTGTGTTTGGTTGATTATTACTTTGTTGTACTAATACTTTTTGGCAATAAATCTTATATCTTATACGTGCCCGACGAGGTGTAGCCTACATTAACATAAATACAGTCAGTCCAGAAAGTATTCAGAACGCTTCACTTTTCCCACATTCTTGTATGTTACAGCCCTATTGATAATAGGAATAAATTCTTTTTTTTTTTTTCTCATGGTCTGAGAGTCCTCCAGGTGCCTTTTGGCAAACTCCAGTCGGGCTGCCATGTGCTTTTTAGTAAGGAGGGGTTTGCGCCTGGCCACTCTACCATACAAGCCTGATTGGTGGATTGCTGAAGAGATGGTTGTCCTTCTTGAAGTTTCTCCTCTCTCCACAGAGGAACGCTGGAGTTCTGACAGAGTGACCGTCGGGTCCTTGGTCACCTCTCTGACTAAGGCCCTTCTCCCCCGATTGCTCAGCTTAGGCGGGCGGCCAGCTCTAGGGAGATTCCTGGTGGTTCCAAACTTCTTCCATTTAAGGATGATGCAGGCCACAGTGCTCACTGGGACCTTCAAAGCAGCAGACATTTTTCTGTACCCTTCCCCAGATTTATGCCTCGAAACAATCCTGTTTCGGAGGTCTGAAGACAATTCTTTTGACTTCATGTTGCGTTTGTGTTGCAACATGTACTGCCAACTGTGAGAGCTTATATAGACAGGTGTGTGTCTTTCCAAATCAAGTCCAATCAACTGAATTCACCACAGGTGGACTCCGATTAAGCTGTAGAAACAACTTGAGAGAGATCAGTGGAAACAGAATGAACCAGAGCAAAATTTTGAGCTTCATGGCAAACGTTCTGAATACTTATGCACAGGTGATATTTATAGTTTTTTATTTTTAATACATTTACAAAAATCATAACAAAACTTCTTTCATGTTGTCATTATGGGGTATTTTGTGTAGAATTCTGGGAAAAAAAAGAATGTATTCCTATTATCAATAGGGCTGTAACATAAAAGAATGTGGGAAAAGTGAAGCGTTCTGAATACTTTCCGGACTGACTGTATATGTATGGATGACGTGGGGGCGACCGTGAACCGTTTTGCCGGTTTGCCTCCGCGCAGGATTGTGTGCATGTGTGGGCGATTTTGTAATTATTTAGTGGTTTTAATCAATTATTTGTTTTATTTTGTGTTGTGTGTGAATGTTTTATATACTAATAAAAAATAGTATAATCTATTTATTTTTCAGCACTGACTGATGGCACTTTTAATTTCATTTTTATATAAAGGTCTAATCTAAAAATCTAATTAAAATGCCAATATGTCTTGTTTCTTAATCATTCAATCCAGTAAATGACGGCAAACAAGAGGTAATCGCAGGATAAACTAAGTTTTTCATGAGTGCAATTTACATATACTCAACTCTGCTTCTCCACCCATATTGGAATAGTTACATTAACGTAAATATTCCAACCCTGTAACATTTGTACAGACTCACATCCGACACTTTAAAAACCCCATATTGTACATTTCTGTCTATACTGTTCATTTCTGTTTATACATTTTATCTGTCATCTGTCATCCTACGTCACTTTTTGTAAAGATTCATATCCGGCACTTTTTAATCCTCATATTGTACATTTCTGTTTATTTCTGTTATACATTTTACTTTATTCTATCTCTTAGTTTATCCCCATATATTTGTTTGCTTTTATATTTTTATTTTTATTTTTATTTTTACTGTACTGCACCAATCACCACGACAAATTCCTTGTGTGTGTTAACAAACTTGGCAAAAAAAACCCTTTCTTATTCTGATTCTGATAAATGTGTCAGCTGTTCAACTGAGGCACCATTTTAAAAGTAATAACACAGGCTCTCCAAAAGTGTAAGATTTATTGCCAAGAAGGATTGTTAGAACAAAGAGATATCTGAATCAATCCGAAATGTCATTTGTTTTGTGCCAAGTTTAGCTTTGGTCACTTGATGACTGAAGAACTTCATTTCCCAGAATTCTCGGGGAAGACGCGAGAGGTTATCAGGAAGTAGGTTTTGGAACGGTTCGTAGCGGTTCGTAGTCGGGACAGCTGCACAAGTGAGTGCAAGGTGAATTAAACCTGTCCCGCATCTGTGTCCTTGTGTTCTTGTGTCACCTGCCCCCCCAGCAAAGACGCACAACGGGTGGACAGGTCTGGACTTTGGTCGTCGTTGTTCTCCATGATTCTTGTTTGTATTCTGTAAACATACACCATGCAT
Source organism: Cololabis saira (assembly GCF_033807715.1). Lineage (NCBI taxonomy): Eukaryota > Metazoa > Chordata > Actinopteri > Beloniformes > Belonidae > Cololabis > Cololabis saira. Next base: position 10,035,854 of record NC_084597.1, on the reverse strand, counting down.
GTTTCATTGTCGTATAAATCGAATTTAAGTAAGGGTAGCAGCATGCATAAACGAAAAAGTTTATTGTTGTTTTGTGGTCCTCGACTCTTAAACTGTAGGCTACAACTGCGTTACCTCGTGTTTGAAAAGTTTTTGCACTTACTGCAAAACTGTACTTGTCTCTGGTCACTCTGTCAGTGGTTTGCTACAGTAATTCACATGTCGGGTTACTCAGAGACACGTCCGCCTCAGGGGCTGATATTATAGCAAGCTTCCAGATTTTTTTTGGTATACCTTATTTTCAAAATATTCCAGATTTTATACACTCACACAAATACAATCAAAACAAAACACAACCTCGAAATACCAAAACTATCACTTACCTGATTTTAGACCACAAAACCTCACAATAAATAATAAACAATAAATAAATAAAAAAAGACAGAGACAAAAACCTCACAATAAATAAGAAAAAAAAAAAAATAAATAAAAAAGACCGAGACAAAACCTCACAATAAATGAGAAAAAAAGTATATAAAAAAAAAAAATTAAAACCAAAAAAAGACTGAGACAAAACCTCACAATAAATAAGAAAAAAATAAATAAAAAAGACCGAGACAAAATCTCACAATAAATGAGAAAAAAAGTATAAAAAAAATAAATTTAAAACCAAAAAAAGACTGAGACAAAACCTCACAATAAATAAGAAAAAAAATAAAATAAAAATAAAAAAGACCGAGACAAAACCTCACAATAAATGAGAAAAAAAGTATAAAAAAAAATAAAATTAAAACCAAAAAAAGACTGAGACAAAACCTCACAATAAATAAGAAAAAAAATAAATAAAAAAAGACAGACAAAAACCTCACAATAAATAAGAAAAAAAAAAATAAAAAAGACCGAGACAAAACCTCACAATAAATGAGAAAAAAATAAAATGAGAAATAAAAAAAGACTGAGTGGTATAAACAAAGTATAGAACAGAACATACAAACAACAGACAGAACCAACAAACCATGCAAGAGATGTTTTTGAGCTTCCAGTTGTTTTTTTTGGTATACGTTATTTTCAAAATTTTCTAGATTTTATACAAACACTCACAAAAACAAAATACAAACTCAAAATACCAAAACCATCACTTAAAACCACAAAACCTCACAATAAATAAGAAACAATTTAAATAAAAAATAAAAAAAGACACAGACCGAGTGGTATTAACAAAGTATAGAACAGAACATACAAACAACAGACATAATCAACAAACCATACAAGAGACGTTTCAGAGCTTCCAGTTTTAAGTGAGAAATTGAGTAATACATCATTGTTAAGCATTTTAGATACTGCTTACATGAAATGAAACTTTAATAATCAATAAATGTGCATATTCGTTGCTTCTGTTAGTTGTATTTACCTCAATGTCAGCACCACGTTTCAAAAGGGGCATCAGAACACCAATAAAGTCAAATGCTATTAAATTAGATGAGAAAAGACCAACTTGTTTTCATTTGAGGTAACTGTCAAGTAGGGCTGCACGATTAATCGTTAAAAAATCGCGATCTCGATTCATGCTTGAACGCGATCTCATTTCCAAATGACGACGATTTAAAAAAAAAAAAAAAAATTTTTTTTTTTTTTTTTTTTTTTTTTTTTTTTCAAAGATGGCTGCATAAAAAAAGGACTAGGCCTATGTTCTAGGTTGTTGTAGTCCTGTCATGGTCAACTATCATGTTGTCATGTTTGTTATATTTTGTTAATGATTGTGGATTACATTTGGAGAAACATCTACCTTTCTCATCACCTGACACATATTGCACATAAATATTGTTAAAATTGTTATTGTTAAAATTATTTAAAGACAAGAGAGATGTTTATTGTTTTTATGTTCAATGTCAGCTGTTACAGCAAAAAGCAGCCAGAGGAATAATTTGTTACCTCAGAACTACAGGATCTGTTACAAGTCCCCTTTCTGAAAGGGTGTTCAACTCAGGGAGGAACAAATATTGTTCAATTGTTATTATTGTTTAAATTATTCAAAGGTTCGTGTAAAGAAGACAAGAGATGTTTATTGTTATTATATTTTTGTTCAGCTGTTGCAAAGTTAAAGTAATAAGTGCAATAAATTTTATATTGGAAAAAAATCGTGAGAGAATCGTGATCTCAATTCTAAGCAAAAAAATCGTGATTCTCATTTTGTCCAGAATCGTGCAGCCCTACTGTCAAGTCAGAAAGTGATTGCCTCTAAAGTGTCGTCCCAAAGTCAAAATATTATCAAATGTTATTCCTTCCCACCAATGCTATCGCTACGAAGTGAAATAATAATAATAAAAAAAAACATAGTTCAGAAATTAAATAAAGAATGAGGAGAAATTATGTATCCCATTATAAGTGCAACATTACATATTTGAAATTAATCATGTCATCTAGAGCAACTCTTTGTTCAGGAAAAGGCTGAAACTAATGTTGAATGCACATAATAAGGCCCTCAAACAGATAATTTTGTTACATAAATCTGCATGAGCTCAGATCTCACAAACATCACCAGCAACCTAAAACACTGCAATGCAAACAAACAATCTTATAGACAAGATCAAGATTCTCTGGGGTAAAGAATAGAGGACAGAGGTAACTACAGAGGTAGATGTTATGCATTAAAAATATGTATAGGAAAGGTCAATAAGTTGGCAACAATACTAAGGGACACAAGGAGACGTCATAAGCATGTCTAAAAACCCATCTTGTCATGTACATATAAAGAAAGAAAGGAGGGGGCGGGGCTAGACAGTGAGCGACGAGAAGTACACAAGGACAGGATATTGGTTATATTTTCATATCTTTAGTTTTTTTTTTACATAAAGTTTATTATATATATATATATATATATATATATATATATAAAAAAATGTATACACTGTTAAACCAATTCAATTTTATTTATATAGCGTCACAGAACAATGATGACTATAAGATACTTATAATTAATAAATAAGATAGGAAAGAAAAGGAAGGCTGATGGTATGGAGCCAAATCAAGGCCAAAAGTTTTGCTCATTTGAAAATAAAATTTGAACCTGAAAATTCAAGTTTTGATCATTAACTTATTTTTTTTAGTTTCAACTTTTTTACAGTTTACATTTTTTATTTTTTCTTGGAAAAAAACTGATATTAGTGACACATTTCTGTTTAAAAAGCTGTTTTAGACCGTACTTGGCACCGATCGCAGTATAAAAGCAATAAACTATGCCAGACTGTACAGTTCAACAGCCACACAAGTTTGACATTTCCCACTTCCACATACTACCATGAACGCATTGCAGTATCGTTTGCGATGGCGTCCACTCCGCCAGGACAAGCCGCGGGCCCCTGCTGCAATTGCTTTTATACTGCGATTGGTGCCAAGTATGGTCTAAAACAGCTTTTTAAACAGAAATGTGTCACTAATATCAGTTTTTTCCACTGCCAATCACGTGAATATGGTGTATTGTTGAATCAAACTTCTACTTATAACTTCTGCAACCTACGTTTCTTGAAGGCAACATGACTGAGGAACGTCCCCCGCCTTCTCTGTTATGCTGTCACTCATGATTCCACGCCCCTCTCAGTTGATGCCACGCCCCCTACGCCAGATCGGGGCCAAAAGTCTGAAACTGAAAAAAAAATCTGAAACTGAAAAAAAAAATTGAAACTGTAAAAAAGTTCATGATCAAAACTTGAATTTTCAGGTTCAAATTTTATTTTCAAATAAGCAAAACTTTTGGCTTTGATTTGGCTTCATATGATGGGTACTGCTCAGTGGACCATGTTGTGTCCCCCTGCAGCGTAGCTCTGTAGCAGCATATCTACGATAAAGCTCTGTTTCAGACCAGCTACTCCAGTCTGGTCCTGCAGCTGCAGCTATCCTGCAGTTCACTTGATCACTCAAAACATAGATGCAAACCTCTGGTGTGAGAAATACAAGAATTAACTATGAAAACACAAAGAAATAACAATTGTGTATGGCTTATAGTATTTGTACGTGAAGCTCCTTATACTCTGACATCATATCTTTGGTAATGTGGAGTTGGCCTGAATTATACTGAGAGCTGTCTTTTTGAATTGACCTAGCAGTCCTTCAATCATGGCACTGGCTGGGGTAAGAGTGATTGAGCTGGCGGGTCTGGCCCCGGCACCGTTCTGCGGGATGATCCTGGCCGACTTTGGAGCCAAGGTGATCCGTGTGGACCGTACCAAGGCTGCCAGTATGGATGTGCAAGGACGAGGGAAGCTGTCGGTGGCCATCAACCTGAAGACGACCGAGGGCGTGGCCTTGCTCAGGAAGCTGTGTGTTCAGTCTGACGTGGTGCTTGAACCCTATCGAAAAGGTCAGACTAGAGGGGAACCTGTTCTATAAATGAGGGATCAAAAGTGCATGAGCAGGTTCTGATCATAGACTCTTTTTTTGATTGCTCAGGTGTTATGGAGAAACTCGGTCTTGGTCCACACGAGCTGTTAAAGGATAATCCTCGTCTGATCTACGCTAGGCTGACAGGCTACGGCCAGAGTGGGTGTTATGCCACTGCAGCTGGGCACGACATCAACTATCTCGCCATGTCAGGTAACACACACAGCTGTTCAGGCCAGACATGTGTATTTTGGACAGACAATGGATGGAGTTACAGGAAATATTGATAATTATGACAGAAGAATTTGCATCAGTCCTGTCAGGGCTTAATTTGTGCCGGATCCTGCCGGAACAAGATCCGGTACCTATTTGATTGGATCCTGCACCTCCTTTTATCCATATTCTCTCGGTGTTTTAGTTCTCATTGAAGTTACTCATAGATCGCCTGTTTGTCTATTTCGGATGCATTTAATCAGAAAAAAGAGAAGAGGGCCCTTTTCTTTCTCTGCTCTCTCCCCGATCTCCTGCGCTGTGCGTCCCGTCACCGTCTCCATCACCAAGCGGTTTCCCAAATCCAACTCAGCCTGGATCATTTCTCGTGTCCTCTGCTTTTCCCCACATCCAAGTAATGATCTGACATGCTGACATGTTTGCAGCATTTAACACCACACGCCGCTCACTCCACGCTGTTCGCTATTTAATTTGATTGCGTCATCACACACCGTTATTAATTGTTCGTTTTTTTCCCAACTTATTCCACCGAACACCGAAAGTGTTTTTTTTGCTATTTTCACTAACGCTTTGTTGTGTGTAGTGAGTGTATACGTGTGTGTAGTTCAGCCTACAGGTGCTGCGCGCTCCATATAGTTAGAGAACGCGTCAATCAGTTTAAGTTTGCTTTTTCTGATTGTAAATAAAACTATCAGCCCTAATTCAAATTTCCCTCCATTGAAGGGAAACGTGAGTGAGGAGAGAGAGAGAGCCAAGCAGCTGATAGACGCACATTACATGTGCAGCTTATGCATGTTCATGATAATAAATGTGAATAACTGCGAGAAAAGATTACATTGTACAGTATATGGGATGTGAATATTTTAACAGAAACGTAGCCCATATGATTACTTCCGGTGTAGCGACTAATGGACTAGGACGTGTTTTTTTGAGCTCCTGCAACAACCTTTAAAAATATCTATTTTTGGTACAGCTTTTTCATCTTCCTTCGGTTTATTTTTCCCGACCTTCATTATTCTACTTTGGCCCCGTATTTTTGCCGACCAAAATGCCTCCAAAACTCAAACCATCCGCACCACCCCCGCGGCCCTCTCCGCACGCAGCATCCCCGCCTCGTGGTGACCCCCCGTCCAGCCTGGCCGAGGCCGCCGGGGCCGCTCCTTCACACGACTTTAAGGCCGAGCTGCTCGCATCACTCCGCGTTGAGATGGCGGCTGTTTTTAAATCGGAGCTTCAGGCTGCTTTAAATGAAAACCTGTCGAGCATCAAGACTGAGCTGCAAGCGGTGAAGTCGGAATTATCAAAAAGCATTACAAACATCCAGTCTGATGTGCGCGCTCTGAAGAACACCGTGGTTGAAATGGAAACATCTCTTTCATCCTGCACCGATGACATCACAACCTTACAGGCTAAAGTGGAGCATCTGTCAGCTGAACTGATGAGGCTGGATGGTAAATGCGAGGATCTGGAGGCGAGATCCCGGCGCAATAACATACGGATCGTGGGAATTCCTGAAGATTTTTCCACCTCTTCTGCTGTTACGGATATTCCCTCTCTGCTCAAGGAGGCTTTCAGCCTGGAGAAGGAGCCTCTCCTGGACCGGGCGCACCGCACCCTCCAGCCGAAGCCGAAGCCCGGAGAGCGCCCTCGTCCCATCATCGCCCGTCTGCACTATCATACAGACTGTGTGGATATATTGCGCCGAGCCAGGGCTCAGCAACGGATTACGTGTGGAGAGTTGACTTTCTCTGTCTTTCCCGACCACACCCAGAAGACGGCCCGTGCCCGAGCCGCCTTTAATGACGTCCGCCGCCGGCTCCGCGAGATACCGGGGATCCGCTACGGTCTGCTGTACCCCGCCCGCCTCCGCATCACCCACAACGGCGCAGAAAGGGAGTTCAGGTCGGCAGAGGAGGCCAGCGCTTTCATCACGTCGCTCAAAGTCTAGTTGAACTTTTTTCAGTTCATCAGTGTCGGTTTTTTTTTTTTTTTTTTTTTTTTTTTTTTTTTTTTCTCTCCCATACACGGTATGTGGTTTTCAGTTTAACTTGGTCGTGATTGGTTGTACCTCTCTGTTAATGTTGCTGGGCTTGCAGGAGCTCAACACGAAGCTTGTTAGTTATTATCTTGTTAGTTATGCTTAAAGCCGTAAGTGTTCTTTTCAGGGATCTGACTCCTTCTGGAGTTTGCACTGGGTTCTCCATCGTTTGGGGATGGGGTCGTTGTAAGTGCAATTGGGGGGTGGGGGGTGGGGGGTTCAGTAGGTTAAGTTTGTTGTTGTTTTCAATTTTCCCCCTTTTTTTTATTTATTTATTTATTTTTATTTTTTTTCTCCCCCTTTTTTTTTTTTTTTTTTTTTTTTTTTTTCTTCTTCTTTCCTCTTTCTTTCTTTCTTTCTTTCCTCCCTCCATCCCTTTCTTTCCTTTCCTTCCTTGGGGATCCGCATTCGGTACATCTCTATCTTTAGGAATTTAACATATGGCCACTAATACTGGTACTTCTGTGAGGTTGTTGAGCTGGAATATTAAAGGCATGGGGAGTCCAATTAAGAGATCGAGAATATTTGCTCACCTGAGACGTCTTAAAGCTGACTTAGTGTTCCTTCAGGAAACCCACATGCGCACCAAAGACCAGGTCAGACTTAAATGTCCCTGGGTTTCTGGGGTGTTTCACTCTGATTTCAACTCTAAGGCCAGGGGGGTTGCTATATTAATTGGTAAGTCAATGCAGTTTTCAGCATCTAAGGTGATTTCAGACAAAAACGGCAGATACTTAATTGTGGCGGGGACGCTATTTCATATTCCCATATTATTAGTTAATATATATGCCCCCAATTTTGACAACCCACACTTTATGAATAAGCTTTTTGAATGTCTCCCCTCATTGAACGACAGTCTTCTTATAATTGGCGGGGATATGAACTGCGTAATTGACCCCAAACTAGACCGCTCCAGCCCACGAAATCTGACTCCTTCTTCAATGTCGAGGTCTCTTTCAGATTTTGTGTCCAAGAACGGTTGCACCGATCCTTGGAGATTTTATAACCCTTGTACCAAAAAATATTCCTTCTTTTCTCAGATGCATCAATCTTTCTCTCGGATTGATTATTATTTTATTGATGCTAAACTAATTCCCAAAGTACTGTCTGTTGATTATCATCCTATTGTGATCTCCGACCACGCTCCTCTTTCTTTGGATATTCAGTTCTCTTCACAGGCACGCTACTCAACATCTTGGAGGTTCAATACATTACTTCTCTCAGATGATAAGTTCACCAATTTTATTACAACTAAAATTGATGATTACATCTCTATAAATCAAAATGATATGGAACCAATTTCATCTTCACTGCTGTGGGAATCATTAAAAGCATATTTGCGGGGACAAATTATCTCCTTCTCTGCTCACTTGAATAAGTCCCGGAAAGCCAAATTACAAGAACTCTCTATTAAGATCACAAAATTGGACCAACAACTTGCTACTTGCCCCTCTCCCAGTTTTCTTAAGCAACGTGTCGATTTACAGACTGAATTTGATCTCCTTACCACTAATGACGCAGAGCGACTTCTCTTACGATCACGCTCCGTATATTATGAACATGGAGACAAGGCAAGTCGGCTCATGGCTCATCAGCTACGTCGCCAGGCAGCCTCACGTATGATCCTTCAGATAAAAGATTCATCAGGCTCATTGCATCAGGATCCCACCGCCATTAATTCTGTCTTTCACTCATTTTATTCCTCTTTATATACGTCTGAATCTCCATCTGGCTCCACTGAATTGAATTCATTCTTAGATAGCCTCAACTTTCCTGTTATAGGCTCCGATGCTGCTAAAAATCTTGACTCGCCATTAACGGTAGAAGAAATTAATCTCGCTGTGAGAAGTATGCAAAATAACAAAGCTCCTGGCCCTGATGGATTTCCAGTGGAATTTTTTAAGAAATTTCAGGATAAATTGTCCCCTTTATTGCATGCTGTTTATAAGGAATCACTGGAACATGGCACTCTCCCTCCCACTTTAAGGCAAGCCTCCATAAGTCTCCTCTTAAAAAAAGATAAGGATCCAACTCTCTGCGGCTCATACAGACCTCTTTCGTTAATAAATGTAGATGCTAAGATCCTTGCTAAAGCCTTGGCTTATCGCTTGGAGAACATTGTGCCAACTATTGTCTCAAATGAACAGACAGGATTTGTTAAGGGGCGACAGTTATTCTTTAATGTGCGGACACTTTTAAATATTATTCACTCTAAAACTATCACCACAACACCTGAAGTCGTAATCTCAGTCGATGCTGAAAAGGCATTTGATAGGATTGAATGGGACTATTTATTTACTGTACTGAAGAAGTTTGGGCTGGGGAATGGGTTCATTTCTTTGATTCGTCTCCTTTACACGTCTCCACAAGCAAGCGTTTCCACTAATGGCATTCAGTCCAATTTTTTTACTCTAGCCCGTGGCACCAGACAGGGGTGTCCCCTCTCTCCCCTATTATTCGCACTAGCTATAGAGCCCCTGTCAATCTTTCTGAGGTCCTCCCCCACTTTTACTGGGATCTCCCGATTGGGAACAGAATATAAGCTGTCACTTTACGCTGATGACTTACTGTTATATGTCTCGGATCCTGTCCTCTCCATTCCTTCAATTTTATCTGCTTTCCAGAGATTCGGGTCTTTCTCAGGCTATAAAGTGAACGTATCTAAAAGTGAATGCTATCCCATTAATGACTCAGCAACACAGCTCGTACAGTCAGATATCCCTTTTAAGATTAGTCCTTCCGGCTTTAGGTATCTTGGGATCAACGTAACCAGAACGTTAAGCTCTCTTTTTTCTGCTAATCTCTCACCTTTAATGTCTACAATTAAATCTGACCTCCATAGATGGAAAAGCTTACCTCTTTCATTAATTGGAAGAATTAACGCAGTTAAAATGAATATTTTGCCCAAGTTTCTATTTCTGTTCCATTGTCTTCCACTTTTCTTACCAAAACACTTTTTTAAAATAATTGATCAAACTATTTCTGACTTCTTATGGTGTGGGAAGGCTCCTAGAATCCGCAAATCCACACTTCAGAGATGTAAATTCAATGGCGGACTGGCACTTCCCAATTTCCAACTGTATTATTGGGCAGCACATATTCAAAAAATTTCATTTTGGTTCAAATCGGTGAATATGCCATGGTGTAAATTGGAGGCACAGTCATGCATTTCATCCTCTTTACCTGCTCTACTTACCTCATCTATTCCATCCAACCTCTCTGTCTTTACAAATAATCAAGTGGTTCACTCCACACTTAAAATTTGGTATCAATTTAGGAAACACTTCAAATTTAAGTCAGCATCTACTTTAGCTCCATTACTGAACAATCATTTATTTCGACCTCCGCTTACAGATTCAACCTTTCTCATATGGCATAATAAGGGCCTGAAAAGTTTTGGAGATCTTTACAAGGATGGTATCTTTCGCAGCTTTGCAGATCTCTCAGGTGAATTTAATCTCCCGCCTTCTCATCTCTTTCGATACTTTCAGATTAGACACTGCGCTAAAGCTTTGTTTCCAGTTTTTCCATCCTCTCCGCCGACTCTACAGTGGGAGGTGCTTTTAAACCATGATCCACTTCAAAAATCACTGATCTCTAAGGTTTACGATGACCTTCTGTCTTACGATCTCTCTCCAGTTATTAAAGTTAGGGCTGCCTGGGAAGATGAACTGGATCTAAATTTGGAGGATGACTGGTGGGACGCTGCTCTTAAAAAAATTTACACAAGTTCATCCTGCGCTCGTCTTACACTTATACAGTTTAAAGTACTGTTTAGAGTCCACTTTTCTAAAGCTCGACTCTCACAGATCTATCCCAGTGTCACTGACGAATGCGACAAATGTCATGCCTCGTCCTGCAATTTAACCCATATGTTTTACTCTTGCCCACTACTTTCTCGCTTTTGGTCGAATTATTTTGACACCATGTCAAAAATACTCTCGGTGAATATAAAAGTCTCCCCCCATGTTGCCATATTCGGGCTCCCAGAGGACCATGGCCGGTTTACTTCAAACCAAAAAGACATTTTGGCTTTTACTTCCTTACTGGCAAGACGCCACCTTCTTCTCCACTGGAAGTCGACTAAGGCTCCTTCTAGTACCCAGTGGCTCAACGACACCATGTTTTTTCTGAAGCTGGAAAAGATTAAATATTCACTGAAGGGTAGTTGCAACAAATTTTATAATAAGTGGCTTCCCTTTCTTACATTCTTCCACTCTCTCCAGTCCCTGCCTCCTGATTGACGGATCCCCCCCTCCCTCTCTTCTCTCATTCCTTTCTTTCTTCCTCCTTTTTATTTATCTTTTTACTTTTCTTTTGTTTTTGGGTTTTTTTTTTTTTTTTTTTTTTTTTTTCCCCTTTTTATTCATCTATTTTTTTAATTCATACTGTTTAGCTTAAATACTTAAATATTACTTGTATATAAGAATATAATAATTTTCGTGTATTTGTCATTGTTTTGTGTGGATTTTTTGTTCTGTTCTTAATTCCAAAAAAAAAAAAAGGAGGTAGACTGTATATCTTTTTTTTGTTTATTCCTGTTCAACTGTGCCTTACCCCCTAATAAAAATATCAAAACAAGAAACGTAGCCCATATAAAAGGTATCCTATGTTCCGGGACCTCTTCATGAACAAATTAAGCACTGAGTCCTGTAAAAGGCAGTTTTATGATGGCAAAACAACACAAGACCAAATTCACCATTGTTCCAGTTTTTGTGTTTTTGATTAGTTAAAAATGTTCTTTGTAGGCCGAAGCTGAGTATTTTTTGTTTGGTGTGCAGCATGTTTGTAGTGTATTGTACTTTTGTTGTTAAAGATGGCATGAATGATTCCTGCTCCATCTGCCTCCAAATCTGGCTCCACTTGTTAGGGACAAATGAACCTGACTTATATTTGTGCCAAAAGAAAACACACAGCGGGCACACAAACCTTTGGAATCTGCGGTACTGAGTTTGTGTGATTTAGTGTACTCTAGAAAATAACATTTGTAATGAAAGTGGGTGGGTTTATTTAAAATAAGGATTAGCTCCAATCTTGTAAGCCACTCACAGTTTGTTCTTCCTTATGCTGCTCTGATTTACTGAAAATGTTGTGCTTTTAGGGAGCCCAGTTGGGCTGTAAAAGGCCAACTTGCTATGACGGGCACTCTGCATATTAGTTTGTACATTAGTCTGCTTCAGAGCAGACTAATGAGTTTGACCTCTAAATTAGTTTTAAAAGTGCTTTGCCCTATTTGCTGATTTCTGAATGCTCATATAGTAGCCACCGCTACTGTTCTTCTGAACCTGCTCTGCAGTGAGATCACTTTGGTTGAGAATCATGTACCGGTAAATTATTTTAGTAAAAGCAGTGCAGTAAAGGGAGTAAGATGTTCGTAAGATGTTGAGTGCAGTGGTAATGGACATTCTTCAGCTGAATATTCTCCACTTTCGTCGTATAAAGCCTTATTAACAGAGCTGCTCAGCGCACTCTTCCACTTGGGCTTTCTAAACTTGCTTTTTTGTTTAAGGTTTATTTGACGCTTTTGCCTTCCAATTTCAGGTCTTTTATCCCGTCTGGGTCGCAGCGGAGAGAAGCCCTACGCTCCACTGAATCTTGTAGCAGATTTTGCCGGTGGCGGTCTGACCTGTGCTCTGGGGATCGTCTTGGCGCTGCTAGAGCAGACAAAATCTGGGAAAGGACAGATCATTGATGCCAGCATGGTAAGGATAGATAGATATATGGATGGATGGATGGATGGATACTTTATTGCTCCCCAAAAGGAAATTGAAGGTCTCATTATATAACACAATAATAATTATAACACAGCTGAACAATAAAGACAGTAGAAGATAAAAGAAACACTAAATAAAACTAAATCAAATATCCACAAGTATGTTTAAGTAGGGCTGGGGATCGATTCAAATGTCAAGAATCGATTCGATTCTTAAGATTCAGAATCGATTATCAAGATTTGATTCGATTCGATTCCGATATTGATTTGGGTTAGTGTTATTAAAACTGTTTTTTGAGCTGTTGCATGAATTATATGACTGTAGTTATGCAAAAATATTACTACTAGTATCATATTGAGATTCAACAGCAAGTATTGCAGCTAATGATTCTGTAAGGACCAATCAGCTCCCAGAATGCTGATAGAACTGCTTTCAGAAACATCATGTGGGTCAGAATTACCAAACAGATCCAGGGAGGAAACAGAGACGGATGAAATCGGTTTTATTTTTTCCCACATTCCGTTTTTATTTGTTCCATTTTCGGTCTATCTTGGTTTTTAATTTTTGAGCATTTGGTTTTTAGCATTTTTTGCAAATGTAACCCCAAGACAGTATATAAAGTAATGAAATATAGACAATTTATGCAATTATAACCTAACACTTTAATGTTTTCATACCTTTAAACATATTTAAAGGAAAAACCATGGCACCAGTTATTCTCGTGTCCAACAAAACATTCCTTTTTTAGGGATAAACAAAAAAATAACCAAAAGTTGTTAAAAAAAAATAATACATAAATAAATAAAAGAGAATTAAAAAAAAAAATCACCCCCCCCAAAAAAAAACAAAAAAAAAAAAACATTGATCTTTAGACATATGAATCAATTTTTAGGAATTAATATGAGAATCGATTTAGAATTGGAAAATCGATTTTTTTCAACACAGGCCTATGTTTAAGGATGACTCATCATTTTTCTAAATATGAAAGAGTTCCTCTGTGACATATTCCACGAGTGTCATCATGTTGCAGCCAGGGCTTTGTTGGCTGAGGGCTGTATTTGGGAGTTTCAGTCCTGCAGCAGACCTTTGAGCTGCACAGGGGCTGAGTCAGTGCTATAGGTACAAATTGGTCAGGATGATATAGATTCTGTATTATCTCAGCTTCCTCTTATCACCTACAACAATACACCCACACTGATACAACCCTTGTATTTGCAAGTAAGATAATAATGCCCCTTTTCCATTGTACAGTTTTCGACTTGACTCGCCTTGGTCTCTGGCGTTTTCCATTTCCGTTCAGTACTGCCTCAATGTGGGTGGGGCCTCGTTCTGGTCCCGCGTTGCCCTATCGTGCTCCTTCTGGATGTGGTCATCAGCCACGAGGCACAGAAACGTGTGGACCTCATCGTTGCATCAGAGAGTAGATTTGTTTCCCATTTTTCTCTGTACCAAAGTTTAGTTGTAAAGTAAATATCACGGCCGCTGTTGCCAGGTTTTGTATTACGGCTGTGAAGGAGTTGTGAGGCGTTACTCTCTGGCCCGAAACCTGGTGACGCTGCATTTTTATCCTAACTCAGCTGGAACCCCGACCAAGTAGGTGCAAAAAAAGTGACAGTACTAACCGGTACCATCACTTAGTGGTGTTGTGTGACAAAGGGAGTGCTGGTTCAGTTATTAAAAGAGTTAGTAATAATTGTCTTACAATAGTTATTAATAATTAATAAAGAATAATACTTATCAAAATGAATTATCAAAAAGAATCATTGAAAACGGGGCACCACCTGACGTTATCAGGAAAATAATAACTAAACAGCAAACTCAGTCTCAAAGTAGCTGTTACTCCATATGTGCCAGCCTGTTTCCAGGGGTGGCGTTACAGAATAACAGTGAAGGAAGGAGTCCGAGCACAGACCTTTGCAACCAGCAGCTGTGACAAATATGTATAAAATAAACACAAACAACTTCTCTCATTCAAATGAATCAGAATTTATTTACACAAGTGTTAAAATATAATGAAACAACACATAAATTCTGATGCCTAAACTACACATAAACAACTAACTAAACATGAAACACAAACTTCAGGTCGCGTGCGTGCGTGCGTGCGTGCGTGCGTGCGTGCGTGCGTGCGTGCGTGTGTGTGTGTGTGGACAACGTCATGTAAGACCTTAAATAGAGATAGCGGACGGGCGCTTTTCACAACTACGGCTGGAGGTTTCCTCCCCCCAGTGGTAACTGGAAGTATTGGGGGCCTGATGGAGGCCTAACCTTGTCCATGTGGGTTAGTAAGGGTAGGAAAACTGGCGTGATCTCTCTCTCCACCGGTACCTTGATCGATCTGCTGTTTCCCACTCAGGAGCCAGTGTGTGGAGCAAAATCAGCCACACTCACTCTAAGCTTTTAACGGGGAAACAGGAGCATGAACTGCTTTGGTAATGAGGGCACACGTTATGTGGGTCCCCTTACACGGGCACGTAACAATATAACAATACAAACGTAACAATATAATACATAATATACTACCGTCTCTGCTTGAGAGACAGTCAGCGTGTTGCACAGTAATAAGCAAACAAAACTACAGCAAACGCACTCAAAGCTAACCACTTTGAAATAACTCTCCTCATAAACAAGCCTCTTACTTGTATCTGCTTTGGAGGTGTTCTGCGGCATCATGGTGGTTGTGGAACTCGTAGTTCTGGTCCCGGTTCACAGGTTGCTGATTTTCCGCTCCACCGGTGGTTCAGCTGTGAGGGGTTCCCTTGTCCTCTCTTTCCCTGTCTCTCTCAGAGATAGAGAAAGTATCATCACTGGCAGCCGGGCTGTCCCCCTTTTCCTGGTCGTCGTAGCCTGGTCACGTCGTCTCGTCGTGCACGGGTCCCCGTTCCACTCGTTGAAGCGTCAGAACGTTTGCAGGTCACTCCGTTGTAACGCGGGTAGACGAATGCATTCACTGGTTCTTGGTAACCAGTGGCCTTTCACGAGTGCAGCTGGCGGGATGGCTCCTCGGCTGATGCTGGTCACGCTGATCGGAGATGAGGTGTAGTGCTTACAAAACATAAGGACGTTTCTCTTGTGATGAGGAAGGTCGGAGAGCAAGAGATTTGGGAAGCCGACCAGCGTTCCTTGGTGAACAGCTGGATGGTTACGCTCCGCAGGGGGTCCTGGTGAAGAGTGGCTCTTTGCCTCGTTGTCCTTGTCTCCGTGTTGATGACCATGTAGCATTTCTGTGGAAGGGCTTGGAAGAAAAGAGAACGAGGTTCGGGAAGCTATTTTAACACCAGAGGGACGTGCTTCGCATCAGCAGAGGCCTGCTGTAAAACGAGTCTGCTGACCAATTCACTGTCCTTACTGTCTACGCGTGACCTCCATCCTGCCCCCTTTTATTGCTGGATTCACACTGAAAGCGTCAAAAATCGCCTGACGCCTGCATCGCGCTGCTTGGTAGATTCACACTGAAAGCTGCATGCACTGTCGACTCCTGCAGTGGGCGGGGCTTCAAGCTGCGCTGCAGAAGTGAAGGGAACAAAGTGCATATCTACATATATCTTTATATAGCGTGCACATCTTCAGTTTCCTATTTCACCATGGATCACACTTTGGGAAGCCTTCTTTATATTTTAGCGTTATTTCTGCATAGATAAGAGTGAGTTTGATGCTCCTTAACAAGTTTGGTCCTGGATCAACAGCAACCGTCAGAGTTGTCGTCCCGGTGAAGCTGCAGTCTGCCTGCGGTGAACACTGACACACCGCTAATAGCGGATTTGGTCATATTGTTTAAACTGTGTTTTGTGATTAATAAGCACGGTTTTTAATTATTTTGCGTTGGATCGATGTAGCAAATTAAATCGTTCGGACCATACAGCTCCTCAACCATCAGATATGTGTTTCACATGAGCAGAGTTCTGGTAAAAACGGCAGTCAAATCAGCAAAAATGTCAGTTTGCTGGATGAAATATATTAATTCCTGATAAAATAAGTTTGTTAGTGCACAGCTATGCACATGTACGCATGTGAATGAGTGTACGTTTGTGTGTACCCGACAGTATAATGTGCATTGAGGCTTCTTGCTTCGGGAATCCCGGTCTGTGATTGTACGCTGCCTCGGCGTCGCCGCTACTAATTTGCTTAAAGTTGAGATTTTTCAACTTCAAATTGACGCTCTGGATGCGCTGCTCCCGACGCCTCAGACGCCTCTCGCAGCGCGCTTTCATAGAAAATGAATGGCAGCCGGATGCCTGTGACGCTTTCAGTGTGAATCCAGGGTAAGGGCAATACAATCATCCCTTAATTTCCTTTGTTTCAAGCCCTGCGGTCAGCTGTAAGGAATCAAGGCTGGTCTCAGAGTGAGGCCTCAGAGCTGGGCCTTAAAGTTGAAATTAAGGCTTCCCATGTTCACATAGGACTGTGGCCCAACAGTGGAAAAAAACGCTAAAACAGAGTAAAGTACGTACTCGTGGACAAGCCCCATAAGATTAAAATAAGGTACATTATCTTGATGTTTTCCATGATAATTCTTGGTTGTCTTGGCAAGTTCATTTCATTTGTGAAGGTATACTATTCTAATCTATTGCTGCATTTTAAGGGTTCGGTAAGTTTCAAAGGAACACTTAGGATGAGCACGTTTAGGGATACTAAAAGAAAATGAATAAATAGATTTAAAAAAAGAAAAGGGGTTGGGGCTGAAGATGGTCGGCCTTTAACCAAGGTTACTGCATTGATTCGTAGTCCCATCACATGCCAAAGTCTGTTGCGTCTCAAAGTCTCTGTCCCAGATGCTAAACTTCGCTTTGTCCTCATCCCTCCAGTGGATCCAGCAACTTGTTTCAGTTCCAAGGCTGGATAAGTGAGGAGCGTGGTGTCAGAAAGGGCATCCAATGTGAAAAAAAAAAAAAAAAGTTATTAGAGTAGTTACTTCAATCAAGTAATTGTTTTGACACAATCATAGCATCCATCAAATGATGATCTTTTAACATTGGAAGGGAGTTTGGGGGGTTACACTAGCTTGGTAACAGTTTTTTTGTTTGTTTTTTTACAGTATGGGCCTTCATTTGTCCGCATCATCCTCAACTGTGATGCTATGCTCCAGAATACTTACTTTTACTTAAAACAGATCAAATTCTTTCAAACCTAACCTCCTCCACTTTTCTGATTTTTGCACTTTGAATGCCAATCCTCCTCAGTTATTTCTGTTATTGCCATGTTCAGTTCTTTCTCTCTGAAATAGTTTTTCTGTCGTTCTGATTAAATTGTACACTAAAGAAATATTTCATAATGGTGCCCAGTTCAGGTCTCTTTTTTAATTTATTTATTCCCTAGTAATCCTGGACTTAGGTATCCAAGCAGGCCTCTGTCTTTTTAAGTCAGGTTCCTTCTCCGGTTCTCCAAAGCTTTAAGCTGTTTTGCTAGGTTTAGTGTACAAACAGCTGTTAAACCTTTATCTCAGCACTGTCTGAAGCTAGATTTAGAATGTCTTTACCCCAGTCTTGGATCTTGTGCAAGCCCAAATAAAGCATTATTCTGTGTAGCTGAATTATACTCTTTATTTATTATTTTTTCCCAGATATTCAGATATAATTTCCAATTATTTCATTATTTCTTTCTTGATTTAATCTCCTAATCTTGCACCATTCCCTGGTACATTTCTGAATCTATTTCTTTTCAGTCACTGGAAATCTGCAAGGAAGTCCTCCCTCATCCTTGTTTAGTTTAGATTGTTGTTTTGTCACAAAAAAACTGTTTATTCCAGGTTCTAATTGTTTTTTGATGTAAAAAAAAAATGGATTTAGAGAATTACCGCACAATTACAGCACTTTCATCATAGCATTATTTTCACTCAACTGCATTCAGATATCAAAGTCCAGTTTAAAAGTGACCTTCATTTTATGCCTTCACAGCATTTTTCTTTCTTTCTCATTTGTATGGTCTATTTTGAATACCTTGTCAAAGTTCTTTTGTTACTACCACGGCCAGAACTTTCATTTACCATTTAAATAAATAAATAAATAAATAAATAAATAAATAATCTGGAGCATAAAAGTTTAGTGTGAAACCCTAAACTGGACCCCTGGAGCTGTGCTCTGTCAGGGTTCGACTCCAGGCCACAGGATCATGATTCGATTCAATATTGATTTATTTTGATGAATTTTAGTTTCAAAGTGTTGTGTAGTTAGATAAAAATGCTAGTGGGGGATAAACCTTTTTTGGACACAAAATTCTGCAAACTGGTTGTGTATCTGATCCAGCTAAGGGCATCCAAGAGTATATGGCTGGTTTGTTGATTTAACGATTAGATGTAAATATTAGTCTTAAAAATTGTTGTGACTGCATGCATGTTTCAAGGATAATACCTAAAAACCCAAACACCTTGAATAATTTATTTTAAATTCAGCAACAACATAACTTGTTACACTGCTCTGAAAAGGCCAACTGACCAATTAAATAACAATAACCACCTGAAAAGGGCTGAAACCTTGAAAGTATTTTAATTCCATGAGGCAAATTTCACAAAACAGTCCTGACACCTCCAGATGTGTCTCTCTATGTTTTCCACCTGAAGGCATTGACTCAAAACTCCCCTTCGCTGTTTCTTTCACTCCCACAACATTCCTCTCCTCCTCAGCAACCAAATGCTTTTGATTTTTTGATTATGTTGCATTTTTCCACCGATAAGAAAGGGGGTGTCTGTTTTTTGCTTGCGAGTGCTCTCCCAAAAATTGCCTGTTTTCACTGTTTCTTCTCGCACCAAAAACAATGAATCCTGGTGTTTATTATTGATCATAACTCTGATTTAACTTGGCCTAATAACAGGTTTTATATACTGTTATGAAGTTTGAAATCTGCTTTCTCGATACAAGTTAAAACCACAGGTGGAGATGGAAACTCAGCGAGGCTATGTCTAGCTGCCACGTCATCGTAAACTGGTCATGTGATGTGGACGCGTGTCCGTTCGACCCCGGAGGGCAAAGGTGTTAAAGCTAATCATCAACATACTCAAAGCTGCTGTCATGTTTCAGTGAAAAACGGGAAGGGAGGGGGAGAGGAAGCATCTGTAGCACATACACAGAGGTGCGAGGGAAACTGAGCGAACTTTGTAAGGCATTTGTGTCAAACTGAGGAAAAAAGTGTGGCTGTTCAATCCTTTTACCAGGAAAAGTGTCAATTTTAAAATACCCACATCCCCCACGGCTGTACTGCCCACGGCAGTCACACAATGCAAGTCAGTGACGACTGGGTGGAGCACAGTGTCAGAGCAGTGTCGAGATACAAGCGATTGTACACACTATGCAGCCCAAAGGACAGACGATGGATATGTCCAAGCCCCAAAAACCTGCAAAGCACAACTTCTTATATTTTAAAGCGACTTCACGTAAAAAGAAAAACAAGCCCAAAGTTGCTTGTAATAAGTGCACTTGGCAGTAATGTTTGGGGAGCATTCAGAGATATTGTTGTGCGATCATGTGAATGATGCCCCGTTACACATGGACCTTTTGAAACACGCCACAAGAGTTACTCCTTATAGTTACAGACCTTATAATATGTAACACTAAATTGCTTGGTACCTGGGACTAAAATGTGTTCTAAGAAGTAGTAGCAACATAGCAAAGTAGGGGTGTGCAAACAAGGGTACCTCACGATTCGATTCGATTTCGATTATTGGAGCTTCGATTCTTCGATTATAACGATTGTCGATTCGATTTGATTATTGGTGCCACGATTCTTCGATTATTGTGATTTTTAATGCTTTTTTCCATACAAGATTGATTTTGTCTTCATCTGTGGCTACATTTGTAAATAAATAGCCAATCAATGAACTCAGTTCCTCTAACAACACTCATTAAGTAAATAACAAGTTTTTTTGAACATTTGACATGTATTTTTCAAAGACACAAAATAATGTATTTTATGACTATGTAAACATTTGCTCTTTGACTTACTTAACTTTGACCAGGGAAAGCTGCACTTGCATGAGAGCGCCCTCTATTGGCGGAAAACACTGAAAACGGTCAAGCCCTGGATTTAATGAGTTCATTAATTCAAGTAAACAAGATATGTACTTCCATCAAATTTATTTAGTGTAAACATATCTGCCATATTTCAAGTGAACAATAAGAAATGTGCATTCTTGAAAATGAAATGATTCAGCAGCTTATTCAGTCCGGAATCTGGATAGGATAACTTTAAAAAAAAAAATATATATATATATTTTTTTTAATTAATTGATTCCAAATCGTCACGTGACGCATCGCGATGCATCGACACATCGATGAATTGCACCCACCTCTATAGCAAAGTGGTTCAAACTTTGACCACAAATGAGATGCTGCAATGGATGTATATTAATACATAAAGTAAAGCCGGAGAGATGATTATTATTATTATTATTATTATTATTATTATTATTATTATTATTATTATTGAGCTTTATTTCGAATATGCATATTAAAAAAGAACAATATGTGTATTTGTAGACAAAAGACAAGGCAGCTCTTGGGCAGACTTCGCAGATCCACCAACATATTCGAAAGGGAGTAGGATTGAAGTATATACTTATCAGGTCCTACCCCTAAATCTTATATACATTTTCCCAAATAGCAAGACAATCAATGAGCTTACTTATAGAACACAAAAAGCATAATATGTAATATAATGATGTCTGCAATGAAAGAAATAAAAGATCTGAATTTTTATCCCTGCATTTTCCAAACTACTGCATTCTTTTCCCATGACGTTGTTGTGAAATCCAATATATTGGAAAACTACAATATATTTATTCTTTCCAGTGCTATGTGGTGACCATCTGGCTGGAGGGTAGACTGCCCGTGGTGCACTTATTTGAAAAGCACATCAAAGTGTCCAGTTCCTGCAGTGTGCATGTACCACCTGCTGCTTGTGTAGCTGTAATGTTTCAAAGTAGAACTACCCTAAAGAAATCTTTAAAGTCGACATATCAGATAAAAACAACCTTGTCTAAGCTTAAGCATATATTTGAGTATCTGAAGTGAGTACCACCTCAAAGACTAACTCGGCCCTGTGAGTTTGTCTGGGGGCTGCTTAAATTTGAAAACCTGCCAAAACGTGTGAAGCTGAGACCATATTGTTATTTCACAGGCTTGGATCAAAGCACAATGTGTGCAGCTTCTTCATCTTTATCTCTGGTCAATTCTGGACCATGCTGCTTTTGCTGTACCTGGGGAGTGAATGAAGCTGTAACACTGAGTTTCCTTTTTTTTTTTTTTAGATGCACCCAGTGGAGTGGAGGTGTGGATGTACTGGATCACCTCTCCACTTAGAAAAGAACAGATTTCTCTTGTACTCTGTCACTGTGGTATTTTCGCTTATGTAAAATATATTGAATTATTATTACTCTAGTGCAGGGGTCGGCAACCCGCGGTCGGCAACCCGCGGTCGGCAACCCGCGGTCGGCAACCCGCGGCATGCGGCTCTAGAGCCGCATGCGGCTCTTTAGCACCGCCCTAGTGGCTCCTGGAGCTTTTTCAAAAATGTTTTACCTTTTTTTCCCTTTTTTTCTTCTTTTTTTCCCTTTTCTTCTTTTTTCCTTTTTTTTCTTCCTTTTTAATCGCAACATTTCAACTTTTTTCACGAAACTTTGACTATTTCCTCGTCATTTAAACTTTTTTCTCAACATTTTGACTTTTTTCTCGAAATTTTGACTTTTTTCTCGAAATTTTGACTTTTTTCTAAACATTTCAACTTTTTCTCGACATTTCAACTTTTTTCTCAACATTTTTACTTTTTTCTCAAGATTGTACTTCAACACTAATCTTGATATTTCGACTTTTTTCTCGACATTTCGACTTTTTTCTCGACATTTCGACTTTTTTCTCGAAGTGCATAATGAAAATAAAAATCTTCCCCCAGTTATAACTAGATACATGCAGCATGTGTACAAGACTTTTCATTTTTTACGGCTCCAGACATATTTGTTTTTTGCGTTTTTGGTCCAATATGGCTCTTTCAACATTTTGGGTTGCCGACCCCTGCTCTAGTGCTTGTTTTGGGGGCTTGAGATTCTCTTTGAGTCTTCTGTTCAGTCCCTGGATATGAAGGATCAGGAAAGAGCCCCATAAATGAGCCTGGTTTCTGGAAGAGTTCCTGTAGTTGAAATACATCTTAATTTATGCAGGTTTCTAAGCAGAACTGGCTTTTTCTTGCTTTGGACAAGATGTCTGTTGCTAAACAGTCTGCCATCATTTATTTGTGAGTCATTTTGCTTTCATCAAATCGTAGATTTTTAATTTTCTAGTGTAAAATGTTAATTTGGCCAGTTAAAATGCTGAAAACCCACGAAAGGATGCCTAAAAAAATTAAAGGATGAGCAAATAAAGTTCCCAACTTTTCTGGAAAAGGGATTTGTACAATATTTGATTCACTTGAGTGAAAATGCTAAGAATGTGCTGCCTCTGAATAGCTGCGAGGTGAGATAACTGGGAATATAAAGGCTGCAGAATAAAGGAAAGGTTTTGCTCTGATATCTTGTGGAAGGTGAGTCGTTGTGAAATAATAGTCCAGACATAAATGAAAGTAGAAGCAGCTGGACTTTGATTGTTGTAACATCAGTCAGTTAGAATTCAAAGTAGACAAGGCAAAGTTTACTTGTATAGTACAATTCAACAACAAGGTGATTCAAAGTGCTTTACAGAGACATTAAAACATAATCACATTGCAGAAAATAAAAAGCAGGATTTAAGATTTAAACAAAAAGAAGGAAAAAGAATAATAGATAAAAACAGCAAAAACTTGAGCTTAAAAGTAAAAGTGCAGATTTGTAACTTTATTCAAATGCAGCTGAGAACAGGTGAGTCTTCAACCGTTTTTCTGCTGATCTGAGGCTTTCAGGGAGTTTGTTCCAGACATGTGCAGTATAGATGCTGAATGCAGCTTCTCCGTGGCTGGTTCTGACTTGGGAACTGATAAAAAACCAGATCCAGGTTTATGAGGGGTCTGGAGGTGTGTTTTGGTCCTAAACCATTCATAGCTTTATAGACTCAAAAAAATGATTTGTTGAATGAACTTAAAGAAAGCATGGAAATCATTCCCACACAATTAAATTACTCTTTTTCAGCATTAAACAAATGTGTTGTTTCAGTAAAGTATACTTTATTTTTTCTCCTTCTAGTTTTATCCAGTTGAATTATGTATGTTCTCCTAATTGTACTAATTCTACATCAGTTTGATTTACACTAATACTTTAGGTTAATCCAACTAAATTTGCATGGGTAAAATTACATTTTTACCCATACAAATTTAGTTTAGATTGTTGTGCAATCTAAACTCACTAAAAACACGTTTAGAAGACACACAGCCTCCTGTCCTCACAAACTGTGGTCTGTTTGTGAGGAAGTCCAGGACCCATGATGTCAGCGGCTGGCACAGGCCGTTTATGTAGAAACTGTGTATGCTTGGTCAATATATTGCGTTTTTGAAGACATATTTTTAAGGAAAAAGTTAAATTATATTAATGAAGTGGCATGAGTTTGCACAGGCCAGGCAACAATACTGAAAATAAATCTATTTTACAGAAGAAAACTAATATTTTTTCCACTTCTTTATGTTTTTGAAGTGCTTTTATTTTCTATCTTTATTTTTTTAATTCTTTTTTCCATGCCATGGAATAATGATATATGATAGAATTCTCTCATTTTCATGAAGTATCTACTCTGCATAGATGGCTTTGCCTTGGACCTCAAACCTCAAGAAAACGCTGTGTCTTTCTCAGTTTCGTTGCCGATTTAACTTATTTTCTACAACCTGTGCCCATAATTCAGCCTGCCAAAGTACTTTTTGGTGTAAGAAGGCATAAACAAACTGGCAGCAAAAAAGTTCAATCACTAACTGTTATTGATGAAGTTGATTAATTTTCTCATAAACCTGGTCCCACTCGTTAACTGCCATGCAGATTTCTAAAGTAGCTGCCAAGTAACTGATGCTAAGCAGGAGAATCTACAGATTGGTAGCAAAGTGTTTTCACTTATTTCTGTCCTCAGTTCATTATTTAATTGTGAACTGACAGTTGATTAGATACCCACTGGTCCCGTTAAGTTCCTGCAGTTAAGGAGAATCTTTTCAAAAACTGACGTAAACTTTGACAATTAAAAAAAATCACAGAAAGACTCAGCTTATCTCCACCTGGGAGAGGTCAATCCAGAGTTTAACAATGTTTCCAAGTGAGCAGTTAAAACTTTTCTGCTGCAATAAAAACAGTGTTTACACATGTTTAAATAAAAGTGCAGAGGAGGAACTTCCGGTTTTCAATATTGAAGTGGTTAAAAGACAGCATGGGGAGTTGCTGCTCGATGAATGACCACTTGAAACTGGCTCCAAAAGCAAGTTGTTTTCCAATGAACCTCAAGTTAAATGTCTAGCTTTACAGCAACGTTTCAAACAGCTTGGTTATAAAAAAAACAAAAAACAAACTTTTTTGGTCTCCATAGACAGATTTGACAACCATGCCATCTGTATGGGAATGTTTTTTTTAATGTATTTCATCATTTAAAATGCATATTAAACCATACATTTATGCATGTTTACTGGCTTAGTGTAATGAGTGACACATACATTATTAATGTATCTAATGTGTCCTATCTGTCATCCCTTTAGTTACTTTAATATTTTTTGTGAACCTGACTTCTGATTTGTGAAAAAAGATCTAGGAGCACATAATCATTCTTATTTTAAAGGCAATATGGCTTGTGGTGCTTTTACTAATGGGGCTTTTCCAGCAAAGCAATTCCTGCGCTTGTTCAAAGCTGGTGCTTAACCTATTTTTGGTTTTAGACTGGTTTCTGCAAAGTAAGCACTGTTTCAGAGCCAGGAAAACTGGTGTTACGCTGACCCCAAAACTTTGTTGGACTGGTCCGCATTGGGAAACTATGGTCAGTGTTGATGTGTAAGCTGAATTTAATAACAGTGTTTGCATCATCATTATTGAACATAAACTACTACAGTATTTATAGAGGCATACTGGAAGCATTAGGACACTGATTTTGAAGGAACAGACTTATCCGTGTCCTTTTTGAGCTGCCCATCCCCAGCAGCAGTTTCAAGTTGGTTGAAAAGGGATATAAGATTGTTTGTTATCCTGGTAGTCTGGTAGATGCAGTAGGGATGCAGTACTTGATTAGTTTGTGGTTACAACATTCAGCTGGTCTGAGTTTGCTTTGTCAAATGTATTCCCCTCCTCGCCTGAGAAGCCACTCCATCAAGAATGACCAAATCACAAGACAAGACAAATAATGAACAAGAAACCTTGCTCATCTTTTGGTTAATGCAGGGCAACTTTTGTTTTTCTTTTATGGCTGTAGTCCACTTCCTCCATTTGCTTCATTTAAAGTGGACTGAGACCTAAGTATTTAGGTGGACTTAAGTTTGCTTCTTTGATCCGCGTCAGAGTTCGATTGCACATTCAGACCTGCCCAAACGGACTGGTCTCTGGTCTGTTTAAAGCTGACCAAACAGCTCTGGTGTCAATGCACCCTAACCCTGGATTCACACTGAAATCGTCAAAAATCGCCTGACGCCTGCATCGCGCTGCTTGGTAGATTCACACTGAAAGCTGCATGCACTGTCGACTCCTGCAGTGGGCGGGGCTTCAAGCTGCGCTGCAGAAGTGGAGGGAACAAAGTGCATATCTACATATATCTATATATAGCGTGCACATCTTTAGTTTCCTATTTCACCATGGATCACACTTTGGGAAGCCTTCTTTATATTTTAGCGTTATTTCTGCATAGATAAGAGTGAGTTTGATGCTCTCTTTAACAAGTTTGGTCCTGGATCAACATCAACCGTCAGAGCCGTTGGTCCCGGTGAAGCTGCAGTCTGCCTGCGGTGAACAGCACGCGAGTAGCGGATTTGGTCATATTGTTTAAACTGTGTTTTGTGATTAATAAGCACGGTTTTTAATTATTTTGGGTTGTATCGATGCAGCGAATAAAATCGTTCGGACCATACAGCTCCTCAACCATCAGATACGTGTTTCACATGAGCAGAGGTCAAGTAAAAACGGCAGTCAAATCAGCAAAAATGTCAGTTTGCTGGATGAAATATATTAATTCCTGATAAAATAAGTTTGTTAGTGCACAGCTATGCTCATGTACGCATGTGAATGAGTGTACGTTTGTGTGTAAACGAAAGTACAATGTGCATTGAGGCTTCTTGCTTCGGGAATCCCGGTCTGTGATTGGACGCTGCCTCGGCGTCGCCGCTGCTCATTTGCATAAAGTTGAGATTTTTCAACTTCAAATTGACGCTCTGGACGCGCTGCTCCCGACGGCTCCGGCGCCTCCGCTGCCTCAAACGCCTCTCGACACACGCTTTCATAGAAAATGAATGGCAGCCGGACGCCCGTGACGCTTTCAGTGTGAATCTAGGGTAAAAGAGACGACTGTGAACAGCACTGGTTTGAAGTACAAAGGTCTGGGTTTGAAGGTATCTTAGCTGGATCAGCAGGAATCAGCCATATTTAGGACTGGCCAAGGGCAACAGGTCGATTGTAGATGGAGCATGGCAAACAGCTTGTCAGCCTTTAACACATCAGTCTGGTGCTCTGGCCAAGACACTGTCACCCATGGGCGAGGAAACCTCTTTAATTTCGGCTTTGACAGTCCTCATTTCAGGTGTTATTTCAGTTGTGACATTTCAAAAGTTAGTATGTGAATGTATGATGTTGAAGCTGGCTATTGTAGCTAAATTTTGCCCACTTTTGGATTAACTGTGAATGCGAGTTCCTTACGGTTTATGGGACCGTGCATTGCACAGCAGTGTATGCAAGACAGTCCAGAAATGTGAAAATACCGTAATGACCAAGGCTGTTAACTGGCTGCCAAACGCTCTCAACAGCTGCCCAAACTTCTGCTTTGGGGCATTACCTTTTGATGTAGTTTTTAAACTGCAAGATATGGAAGGGGAAAAAAAAGAAAGACGCAGCAATGTATTAAAAGGCATTTGTCAAATGTTTAATCTTTGAAGTGATGCCTATTAAAAATCAAGTCATGTTGTCTTTTAGCGTTTGACTGGTTCAGAGACTCCAGCCTGGAGACTCAAACTTTGGTAGTTCAAAGTAAACGTTTCTCAGCTGAGACTGACTTTTAACATTGTTGTGATCTCTAATTCCCCTATGGGCTGTGAAATATGCTAATTCTCATGTGGATGTATTTGTATCCATGAAACCAGTTGTTTGATTGTATGGATGATGCCTACACTAATGTTTTGCTTTTGGCTGTGTACATATACTGTTCTTTCAGCTGTGTTTAAAGCTCTATGGATTTCACTCTTAATCTACCGTGATTTAGTTTATCCAGATGTTTTGAATTTTCGGTAGAGATATACCAACTACAAATTTCCTTCACCTTTTCTGAGGATTATTATTATAATTTAAATTTTTATCACTTTAGACTTTCTGATTTTTTTCCAAACTGCACCAGGTTATAGGTTTTTTACTCTCCTTTAGTCCAAACCTAAGCTAAAGGTTAGTAGCAGAGATATTTGTGCAAACCAAATCTTACTGAAAAGAAAATAAAGTAAAATCTCCAAAGCAGCAAAATAAGTTCCTGGTTACACAGTGTTGTGCAACTCGGGTAGCTTGGCTGTCCAGTTATCGAAGGCTTATTAATAATTTTATTAATAATTATTAATAATTAATAAAGTTGACTATTTATCAAATTGTATTATCAAAAATGATAATTCTCGTAGGGGCACCACCCCCGATGCCTTACTTCGGAGGAAATTGTGATAACTAAACAGCAGAAAATCAGTCTCATATGATTTTTGAATTATCCTGCAGAACAGCAAATCTTACTATATCTTACAGAATAACAATGAAGGCGTGATATCCGAACACTGGGCTCTGCTTAAACAAATCAACTTGTGACCAAATCTTGCATGAAATAACACAACCACTCATTAAGAATCAATCAGAATTTATTTACATACGGGTATCAAAAGGGATGTAAATAAATACCCGAATAAATCTGATGGCACACGACATTATTATAAAACCATTAACTAACAAGAAAAACAACAATCAATAAAATGAAACATAAACGTTAAATGCATGGAATGAAAAAAAAGAAATCAAAGCAATAATAAAAATGATATCACGAACATGTACAGTTTAAAATATTGCAGTGTTTAGAGGGTCGTATTTTAAAGATGGCGGAACCCTGGTATTTAAAGATGGACGCCCTCTTTAAGCCACGTGCAAATCTAGACCGGATGTTACTCCCGGTGTTTTAAACGTGACTACGGCAGAAAACAGCGCTTTAAAACATGAATGACTAGCAGAAAGTAGTGACTACAAATTAATGAAAACAGTCCTTATAATGGTGCTGATGTAATCTCAGCTCTGAACACAGATTTAGCTCTGTAACACTCCCAGTTAAACTCATACACCCAGGTCTCAAAACCTCACGCCTCCTCGGGTCTCCGGGTGCCGATCAGGGGTTCCTGCCGGGTCTTTGGTCGGAGTCCGATCCAAGAGATCTCCCGCCTCTACCGCTCCTCCTCCTGACTCTGGAATCAAAACGAGGACGGTGGCGGAGCCTGCAGCAGCCGGCGCTCCCCCCCCCGGTCCGGCGGCTATCACGTCGTCTCGGGTGCGCGCGGGGCCGGTCCACTTCTTGGGACGTGCGGGTTACCGTCGGGCTGGTGAGCGCGTGGCCCCGGACGGGGCGGCGGGATGCGTCTCGGTCCTGCGCGGGGCAAGCTGGCCACAGGTCCTTTCAGGTGAACTCAAGAGCAGAGAGAGAGAAGTTAGGAAAGAGGAACGGGTCTCACCCTGGGCTAGGGCCGAGCTTAGAAGCGGCTCCCCCCCCCTTTCCAGCTCCCAGGAACCGGGGACACGTGAAGTGGGAGTCGGAGCTCGGATGAAAAGTTGAGACCGAGAGTCAATGGGAGCCGGAGCTCCGCAGGCCCGGTCCGTTGCGGGCCTTCCGCCTCCCCCCAGCCGGGGGGAGAGAAGGGAGATGGGATCCTTTGGCCTGGAGCCAAAGATCCAGCGCCGATGAGATGAAGTTGAGAAGAGAGAGAAAAGGAGCAGCGGCACGGGTTTTGATCCTACGCGCGCTGCGGTGACGTCATCGGTGCCTCATTGCGATTGGATGCGCGCCGCTTGTAGGCGCCAACCCCCCCCACGCAAGGCATGCTGGGGGTTGTAGTTCAGGCAACGGCGGCCTGTTCAAAGAGGCACATTGAAGCGGAAAAGGGGGGTTCAAAGAAGCAGTACCATTTTGAGGTCTGGTTTTCGGGCTCCGCTGCATCCGGCTCCCCCCCAGGGGGTGTCGTAAATCCCCAGGGAGTCTGTTTCCCTGGCAGAAACTTTCCTTGATTGCTTTGATCTGTTTTGACCCCCCCCTCTAGGGGTCATAAACTTGCTATCTCGGGCCGGGCCGAGATGACCAGAAGTTGGCAGCAGGGGGTCATAAAACTGACTATAGCTTTCGGCCTTTACTGTTCTGAAAATGTTCACCCAATCATGAATACATAATCATTTATAAACTCAGAGTTCACAGGGGCACATGGGGGGGCACAACAACAGCATATGATAAATATCTCCACCTTGACATTTTTGCATTTTGTGCTTAGACAGTGCATCACATTTAATCATTTTCCCTTTTTTTTTTTTAAATCTCTTTGTTCACATGTACTCTACATACATCCAAATTCTTCATACAGCTGCTCTTGTTCAGATATATTAACGTTTTGTTTTTTTTTGTCTGAAAGTAAAACTGAAAAGCAAGTGCTTCAGACAACCTGTGGTTATTTAAGTCAGTGGCTTCTGTCACCAGCCAAGCAATCATTTAATTTATGTAGTACTTTATTTATTTTCACTAACTGTATATGCCCTTAACAAGATAGTTCTGTGACAGCTTTACTTTATAGACTGCTTTTCTAATAAGATTTTTATAATTTGCAGTAACTATAGAATTTTAGAAAATTGTTTCAATGTTAGATATGAATGCACAAAAATAATGCCACATTTAATATGGCGATAATGTATAAATGGACTCATATCTAAAATGTAGGATTAATTTGCAGGTGGCAGTTTGATAAGAACTAAATAAACTAAGAAAACGAAAAAAGGTTGCATGGCAGGAACCAAAAGACGAGATGAAGAAGAGGATAAAACTGAACTGCCAAGGGAGGAAAAACAACAACAATCTGTCAAATAAGAGCAGATAACAAAAGAGCACTCTTTAATGTAGGAGGTAGTAAATAATTTAAAACAGATTTGCATCACTCGGTAAATAAAAGGAGTGAAAAGTCTACAGGGAGCAAATTTAATCATGACACTCACAAGAGAATGCATAAGAGAACAAGACTTTACAAGATGATAATAAACCAAGTTTAAACGTAATGTAATTAAATGTTTGAAACAAGAATTAACCAAAGTGCTGAACAAATTGCACAGATACAACTAAACAATACAAGTATAAACTAAAAGCAATACAACTAGATGAAAAAGTGCCAGATAAATAATTAAGATTAACAAACATAAACAAAAACCATACTTGCATAATAAAAATGCATTTTGACAGCTCTGGACTTATAGCCAATCAAAAAAACAAAAGTTTCAGGAGATTTCTTTAAATAATTGAGGTATTAGCAGCTGTAATATAAAAAAAAAGTAAACGGTTCCACAGTCTGGAGGGCATCACGGAAAATCCTCTGCTTTTTAATCTGCATCTGGGAACATTTTCAATTCAGTTTTATTTATATAGTATTCACAGAAGTTGTCAATAGGATCTTTCCAGAGACCCAGAACATGACCATCAAGCAATTATTACATAAGCAATGGCCTGCGATGGACTGGCGACCTGTCCAGGGTGAACCCCTGCCTCTCGCCTGTAATGAGCCAGGGATAGGCTCCAGCAGACCCTCGTCACCCTGCAAAGGATAAAGCGGGTATAGAAAATGGATGGATGGACATAAACAATGGTAGTTAAAAACTCTCCTATTGGGAGAAAAACCTTAAGCCAAACAGTGGCAAGGAAAAACTCCCTTTTAGAAGGGAGGGACGTCCTCCTGCAGGCGAGCCGGGTGGAGCAGGAAAAGAGAGACCAGACGGAGAGAATGAAGAACAGAGAAAGGAGAGGCACAGACATATTGTTAACAGTACAAGAGACAAGATACATTAGTATTAATTATCCATGAGCAGGAGAACTAAGAGGTCTGTGTACATATGATTGATACCTGGTTAGTTGGTGGAATACAGAAACCACTATACAGTTGTAGCCAGCAGACCCTGAGGTGGTCAGGGTCTGCAGGGTCGGGGGGGACTGCAGGTCAGGATGTCAGCAAGCATATAGCAGACATCCATACAAACAGGTGGAAGCAAGCAGTGGGATGGTCAGACTGCAGGTCAGCATGCAGCTCCTGAAGCTCTGGCCTGCAAACATGCACAGAAGAGAAAAGGATGGGCGGGGGGGCAGACCAGCACAACAAACTACAAAAACAATGGACAACAATGATGGTATGAGAAAGGAAAGAGAAGGAGGGGTGATGGGCACCGCTCAGTGGGTAATCTTGGGATACTGAGATCATTGCATGTGCTGGACAGTTTCAGACAAGGAGGGCAAAGACACCTGTTCAGAATTCTCAAAAACTGCTTTAAATACAGGAGAAGCAGTTGGATCTATGGTAGACAGAGATGGAAAAGATCTGATCACAGAAATATTTATTTAAAAAAAATAAAATACATTTGTCAACACCTGAAGGCACAGAACCATCTGAATCACAGGGATTTATGAGAGAAATGAGACTTGGTTTGTGGCTATTATCTGATTGGATAGAAAAAAACATTTTCAAGGTTTCCCTGCTCTCTGTGAATCAATAGGTTGTGTAAAACATTTTTTTTTAATTTGTGGATGACTCCTGTCTAATTTTCTTTCAGCACATCCACAGGCTTATCTAAGAGCATGAGAATCATCATTCAGCCAAAGATCTGTCACTGGTTTAGAGGGTTTAACTTTAAAAGGGGCCAGCAAGTCTCATACACCAGTACATGTAAACTTTAGAGAAGTACCCATTGACCGGCCTGACTGGTGACCAGCAGGTCATTTCACTTTTTTAAAGATTGCATTCCAGTCCGTTTAGCACATGTACCATATAATGTATGGAAGCGTTGAGTTAACATGTAGCAGGAGCTACATGGTAACAGAGAAGATTTTACTGACCATAGACTTAAATTTTGAGGACAGGTGATCTGCAACGTCATGCCGTAGGTTTTCCGAAGAGCATTTTCACGTCTCTTTTTTTGTAATGCGGAGTGCCATGTTGTAAATAGGCTAGGGTTGCCACCTTTCAGAAATAGAAATAAGGGACGCCCTGATTTCAGCAGCGCAGGAGCCAAAAAAAAAGCCCCAAAACTTCTAAACTGAATAAAAATGTGTTTATTTTATATGAAAAAACAAAATGCTTTGATTTAAAGTTTAAAGTGCTTTAATAGCATTGAACTTGCATGACTGTACAGACAGACAACCATACTAGCAACTGAAATAGCATCCTATTCCATTTCAATAATTCAACTAGAATATGGTGTAAAAGTTAATTTATTTCAATAATTCAACTAGAATATGGTGTAAAAGTTAATTTATTTCAATAATTCAACTAGAATATGGTGTAAAGGTTAATTTATTTCAATAATTCAACTAGAATATGGTGTAAAAGTTAATTTATTTCAATAATTCAACTAGAATATGGTGTAAACGTTAATTTATTTCAATAATTCAACTAGAATATGGTGTAAACGTTAATTTATTTCAATAATTCAACTAGAATATGGTGTAAAAGTTAATTTATTTCAATAATTCAACTAGAATATGGTGTAAAAGTTAACTTATTTCAATAATTCAACTAGAATATGGTGTAAAAGTTAATTTATTTCAATAATTCAACTAGAATATGGTGTAAAAGTTAATTTATTTCAATAATTCAACTAGAATATGGTGTAAAGGTTAATTTATTTCAATAATTCAACTAGAATATGGTGTAAAAGTTAATTTATTTCAATAATTCAACTAGAATATGGTGTAAACGTTAATTTATTTCAATAATTCAACTAGAATATGGTGTAAAAGTTAATTTATTTCAATAATTCAACTAGAATATGGTGTAAAAGTTAACTTATTTCAATAATTCAACTAGAATATGGTGTAAAAGTTAACTTATTTCAATAATTCAACTAGAATATGGTGTAAAAGTTAACTTATTTCAATAATTCAACTAGAATATGGTGTAAAAGTTAATGAAAATACGGTACAAATCGTGTCCCGTATTAGTTCAATACGGGACGCAACATTTTTTTCTCAAATAAAGGACAATTCCGTATTTTACGGGACGGGTGGCAACCCTAAAATAGGCAAACAGGCACGGGAAGCTGAATCGGTGTTAGCTGTGGCTACCAGCTCCATCAGCTCATCCACAATGGAGGAGCTGCTGGCGAGCGTTCACAGCGTCTAAGGTTTTCTTTTGGTGGTGAAATCAGAGATTATCGCTGCTGACTGTTTCGCTAAGCTTCATAGCATGACAATGATTGATGAGGAAGTGAAGATGGCTACCCATTGGATAAGCAGACTACCAAACGAAAGGCCTGGTATTTGGCAGATCACAATCACTGAATAATTGGTGATTGGAATCAGCCAAAAAAATTGCAACCAGTGCATCTCTAGTAAAATTCATAACTCAAATTCATTAGGACTGTTGCTAGAGTTAAGTCCATTTTGTTGAGCACTTATTGATTAAAAACCACAGAAAAAGCTGATGCTTTTAGGGAGTTCATAGTGCACATACACTGAGCCGGAGCGCACGGCTGAACCTTTATAACTAGGGCAGCAAACAGAATAACAGATCAACACTAAAACAATAATCGATTTATATCCTAAATATCTGAAGTTCCTCCTCCGGGTTTTTGCCGATAGAAGAGACGGGGCACCATGAGACTCTTCAAAATAGATTTAAACTGACATATTTATCATGAAAAGGCTCCTTTGCTGCTAATCATTACAATGTTATTGTATACAATCTAATAAAATGAGTTGTTAATGTGATCTTATATTAGTGACAATTTATTATGGTAAAAAATTGCAGTTCTGTTCAGACACAAAGGAAGAAATATAAAATAATTTACAAACAAAAACATAAACAAATGAACTCCACAGTAGCTCAGCACTCAAACACAATAACTATCAGTGATAAGAGTTCTGGCAGTTAGATACTGTATGTACTTAAAAAAAAAACTCATAGGTAGGGCCCCATCCTGTTTTTCTTAAGATTTAGTTATTTTTGCTGGGTTTTCTTCTCAAGTAAAAACAGTCAACAGGAACAGAAAACTCAAAACTGTGACATGTTCAGGTGTCTTTCTTGGGATCTGGCTCAAGCAGATAAGGCTAGAGACGTACACATAAAAACAGAACTCCTTTTTGAGTATAAAAATGCAGTAGGAACAGTTCTCAGTGTGCATTTTTCTCTTACCTCTGTGGTTTCAGACAAATGTACCTTCAGCCAAAAAATATTGTGCATGATGATAATAATAAAGCTTGTATTGAGATAAAAAAGGATATGTGCCACTGCATGAGTCAGATGAAATGACAAGCAGTAAAAGCTCAGCAGATGCTTAAGAACTGTGAGCTGCAACACATCAGGGCTGAAAATCTTTTCTATTATATCTAATCCTGCATGTTTCAATCATAATACCACCCAATCAGTCCCCCACCTCTAACCACTTGATCTGGTATAATCCCTTCTCATATCCTCTAGGTTAAGTATACTTATTTCCTGCTATCCTTTTAATAACGTACACGATTTACTTTCCTCCGAGGCTCTTAAAAAGTCTCAAGATTTAATCCTGCCACACCAATAATTATTTCAAATCGTCCGTAAGAACCAGTTAATTTCCTCTTGCTTTAAGTTCAGCCACAGGCTCCCTCATGGTTTTATCAAGTTGACTCTTAATGTATTTTAATTGTACTTGTTACAACCAAAAACGTTATAACGGCCAATAACGTAATAACTGCCAATAATGTAATAATTTTGGCCATTTCAAATGTAATAAAGCCAATAGTGTAATAATGTGCCAATAATGTAATAAAACTTTTGAGCCAATAACGTAATAACTTTTTGCCGATAATGTAATAAGGCATTACATTATTGGCTGGTTATTACGTTATTGGCCTGGTATTAAAAAAAACCTTTCATAATGTAATGCCTTATTACATTATCGGCAAAAAGTTATTACGTTATTGACTCAAAAGTTTTATTACATTATTGGCACATTATTACACTATTGGCTTTATTATATTTGAAATGGCCAAAATTATTACATTATTGGCAGTTATTACGTCATTGGCCGTTATTACATTTTTGGTTGTAACAGTACTGCTATGATTTAACTTTACGTATTCATTTTATATATATATAAATGTATTTAATTTTCATTTATTTCATCTCAGCTTTGCACTGATTTATTATTTTCATGCC
This sequence comes from Cololabis saira, assembly GCF_033807715.1. Classification (NCBI taxonomy): domain Eukaryota; kingdom Metazoa; phylum Chordata; class Actinopteri; order Beloniformes; family Belonidae; genus Cololabis; species Cololabis saira. Next base: position 10,000,022 of record NC_084597.1, on the reverse strand, counting down.
CTCATGTTTTCTGATTTCTTCTCAGTCACGCGTACCTTGTTTTTTGGGCAAATTCATGCGCTTGGACCATAACTCTTATTGACTCTTTTTGTTATTATAATTCTAAAGTCCAAACTCACACACTAACACAATTAATGTGACAGAAAGAGGTATTAATACTTGTCTTTGTTGTAGGCCCTGTTAATAACAACCATTAGCATCCATCTTGGCTGATCAGCTCTAAACGTGAGAGGATATCATTTTAAAAGGTGGTATTTAAATGCATCTCCAGTGACTGTTTTTTGGACTGGATGTTCCTCCCCACTCTGTATGCAAACAAGAAAATAGCCTTTCAGATAGCCAGCTGGGACAGGCAACAGACAGGACATCATAGCATTGTTTGTGAAAATCCCAGCATATCTTGTCATCTCTGCTAAATGTTTATACAGCTTGTCACCAGGACACCAATTGCTGTGTTAATGGCTGAAGTTGAAACAGCCTTTCTTCCCAATACATGCAATATTAGAGCACATAAGAAGCCCTCAACATGAAATGATTGAATTGTGATATTGAAGGGCTCAGTGTGAGTGCACTTCTGTGGACTAAAGATATGAAAACTTGGGCTTTTAAACTTTTAAACTGTATTCATAATCTGTCTCTGTGTAGAAATCAACAGAATTCAACCTTCAGCTGCTCTCAGTGAAAGTCAGCCAGTAAAACTGTGAACTACTCAGGTCACAGTGAGAATCCACTCTACTGTTTGTCATTCATCTTAACATCTTAACAATATTCAACCTTAAGTAGTAAAATCAGGCATGAGACTGTGTCACAATTTGAAAATGTATAGACAATATCTCATAAATAGTTTTAATTGGGGGTTTAAAATTGGTCATACTTACTGAAGCTTCATAAAATTGGAAATGTTTCAACATGTGCACTATTAATATCACAAAAATATTGAAATCAATACCCAGCTAACAATATCTGGTTCCCTAGAATGTCACTTTTTAGTTGTGTAGGTCGCTGTAAGGTTATTATGGGAGGTTTTCCTGACATTGATAGCATGTTAACTTGTGGTTAAATGTTTGGTTACCTGTACGTTACTTTGCAGAAATGTCCCTTTTGGTTGTAATAACGTTCATCTAACTTTAAAATGACTCTTTTTTTGTTTTTGTAACTGTTATATTTGACAAAAATAAGCACCCACATACTTTTTTGTGCCTCAGTTTCAGCCACAGATCAGAATCAGAATCGTCTTTATTGGCCAGGTTCAAACATTGTCCAACAAGGTATTTGACTCCGGTTATTTCGCTCTTTAGATTTAAAATATCAAACAGTAAATAAACAAATGTGGCACTTATTGACATATATACAATTTAAAGAACTGAAAGTGCAGCAGTATGAGGTAGAAAATGACGGCTCTGAATAAAATAACATATATACAATTTATACAAAAAAAGTGAGAGGTGGAGCAGAATGAGGCAGACATGATTATTGCCGGAAGGTTCATTGTTACAGCATGTTACTGCTATTATTGTTATTGCACGTGATTGGTTTTTATGAGACTCTATTAGTTGTGAGAGTTCATCAGAGCAGCAGCTTGGGGGAAGAAACTGTCTGGAGTCTGGAGGTTTTGGCGTACATTGCTCTGTAGCACCGTCCAGAGGGGAGGAGTTGGAACAGACTGTGTCCTGGGTGTGAGGAGTCTGCAGAGATTCTACCTGCCCGTTTCCTGGACAGGTACAGGTCCTGGATAGATGGGAGGTTAGTCCCAATTATCCTCTCTGCAGACCTAATGGTCCGTTGCAGTCTGTGCCTGTCTAGTTTGGTGGCTGATCCAAACCAGACAGTGATGGAAGTGCAGAGAACAGACTGTATGATGGCAGAGTAGAAGGTGATCAGCAGCTGCTGTGGAGGTTAAACTTCCTGAGCTGACGCAGGAAGTACAACCTCTGCTGAGCTTCCTGACAGAGTTAATGTGGGTGGACCACTTCAGGTCCCGGGAGATGGTGGATCCCAGGAACCTGAAGGAAGCTGGTGATTCACTGACAGGTGGAGGCATGCACTCTGAGCTGGGTGAGCTTCTGGTGGAAGATTTCAGGAGCGATGGTGTTGAACGCCGAGCTGAAGTCCACGAACAGGATCCTCGCGTAAGTCCCTGGGGTGTCAAGGTGACGCAGGATGTGGTGCAGTCCTATGTTGACTGTGTCATCCACCGACCTGTTTGCCTGTAGGCAAACTGCAGGGGGTCGAGCAGGGAGCCTGTGGTGTCCTTCAGGTGGCTCAACACCAGCCGCTCAAAGGTCTTCATGACCACAGATGTCAGGGCGACAGGCCTGTAGTCATTTATGACATTAGATCCTGGCATTTCACTCATATGAAGATGTTCAATTACTGTGATTGTGCACCAGTTGTTATTTATGTACTTGAAAGACTATAAAAATAAAAACAAGATTGGCAAAGTATTTTTAATATATATATTTAACACACACACACACACACACACACACACACACACACACACACAGAGGTAACTACTGAAAACATGGACATTAAGGTAGAACATTTCATCTCGTCTTGGTCAACGAAAAAGAAGACACATTTTAGCATAGTTTTTATTTTGTAACCTACATTTTAGTCACGTTTTTATTTGTCTACGATATTGCATTATATTTGCGCATTTTCGTTGTGTCTCGTCTCGTTTTCCTCAGGTGATAAAAGTTTGAGGACGATATTTAGTCATAATTTTCGTTGACGAAAGCAACTTTAGACTGGAGGAATGACTATATGCTTATGCACTGGAAGGTTTGACAAGTGATTGGAAGTGTAGGATGAATGAAGTCTGCAGAGTCCATCAACAACAGAACTTCTGTCATATTCACACATCAAAATGGTAGTTGGACATTTATTCAGCAAATTTCTGGTGGAGACCAAGTTTCACATTGTATGTTCGTGGTCCGCCGGGTCCCTGGTGGGAGGTACACAAGCCCCAATGATCTGGATTTCTATCCACACAACAAACCAGGATCTTTGACTGAAAAATAACCCCACAGAGAGTGGGATAAGACCAGAAACCACATTGCTTCGGTTCTTGTAGAGACTCAAATATCTGCGAACCTTTTGAAGAAACACATGAGATGACTATATGGATGAATTTAACACCTTATGTGTACTTGAATACAAGTGAAAGATTCCCCCTGAGGAAATGGAGACAAATATATTTAGTATTGGCTCTATGTTCACCAGGTGGTGAATTTGATACACAGCTTTTGTGCGATTGCATTCGTCAAGTCATTCTAAAATGCCATGTCATGCAGTCACCAGGCTTTCACCTTGTTTCTGCTGCAGTCAAGTGAGCGAATGAGTCTTTATTATTAGCTGTTTAAATGTTTTTATACGCGGACGATTTTGCCCAAAAATAAAATCTCGATTTTTTTTCTCTCAAAATCCGATTTTCGATTACGATTACGATTATTTTGTGAATTGACAAAAGGCAAAGAAATGATTTCAAATATGCTGGTTTTTTTATTGAACATTTGCCCCATTGGGCTTTAAGTGCAAACTTTGCTCTTATTAAACCAAAAATGAATGAATAAAGTGCAAAACTCTGTAAAATAAGTTTAAAAAAAGTTTAAAAAAAATAAAATATAAAGTTTTATCTCTGAAAAAAAAATCAGCAAATCAGCACTTGCAAACATACAGTAAGTTATATTTCCAATTAAATAAAACAAGACATTTTCTAATTAAACTAAACTGGGTCTTTGCATGCTAAATAATAATGCAACCCATGAAGGAGGTAGAGGTGTGTAATGTCAGTCATTACATTTGCTATTCACATTTGCAAGTTTTTTGCAAGGAACACGAGCCGGTCTACGGCATCTGGCTTGAGGGATGCCCGGTGGCATGTTAGTATATCACCATGTTACAACGCCCCCTCCTACACTAAAGAGCCTTTCCAATGGGGCACTTGTTGCAGGTATTGAGAGGTATTTCCATCAATCATTAATATGGTATCAATCATTAATATGTGTGCAGACAAAGTAAAAAATAAATAAATAAATAAATAAAATTTATTTATTTATTTATTTTTTTTTTTGAAAAATCGATTTTACGATTTTCACGTTTTAACATCGTTCTAATTACATAATCGCGATTACGATTTAAAATCGATTAATCGAACAGCCCTAGCGGACACCTATAGGAACAGCCTCCTGCAACACTCACCATCTTTTGCCCACAAATACAGTATGTCATAGTTTAGATGGAGACAGTGAAGCAAATTGTCTAACATAGCAACTCACAAGTGAGTCAAACGGCACAGAGTAAAAGAAAAGATGCTTGGAGGGCTGCTGAGATACTCATCCTGTTTATTTCATTATTAATTCTAAGTACTTTCATGCTTCCTGTAGCTACATTAACTCAGCTGTCATATAATGTACGAGGCATGCAAGAAAAGACAAACTTGTAATCTGCTAGCTGTAGATTCAGGAAATGTATCTTTCATGAACAAAAGAAGATTACGCATTCAGGTTGTTATCCCAGCTTCCACACAGACGCAATATTTCATGCATGAGTCTGGGTTGGCACAGAATATTTGTGAATACGTTGAAGCCCCGACTAGTGGAGGAGCAGACTTCTGCTCTTCTGTGATTCGTCTCCTCAAAAAGCAGCAGATTGACAGTAAATTAATTGAATTCAGAAGTTTACAAATGCTTTCAAGCTTTCCACATTTTTTGTGTTTCAGGCATCTCAAAATGGATTCACACTTTATTGTAAACCAATCCTAATTCTTCACATTGACAAAACCCTCAAGTTTTTTAATTTTTTTTTTTTTTTCCAATATTGCAAACAAAGGAAGCAATGTAAACTTTGCGCTGGTACATTGTGTTACTTATTTTTCCAAAGAGACCACTACCTTGACTGTTGTGAATAGCATGCATTTTAAAAAAGGTCACTGAGTTTAATAATAGCAATCAGTAACAGCAGTGACAAAGACCTCCTGCTGCTGACGTTTCCACGGGACAATGATTATATTCAGTCAGAGCAGTCTATCAAATCTATTGTTATTGTTTAGTCAATGTTTCTCTCTAATTATGACAGCAGAAACATAGTTTTTGATTGTCCTTTTGAGTTACCTGAGTGGGTTAGGGCTAGGGTTCTTTACCTGATTGGACATTTGTCACAACACTCTCTGCTGCCTCACAACTGGTCAAGTTTGGAAAAGCAGATACCTCTCTGAGTAGTTTACACATTATATACTATGACAACATTCTAAGGGACCAACAAAAAAGTCATCAATAGCATAAACACTTTTCAAATCCAAATTCTGTAGAAGATGGGGTTACAAACACATACTTGGAGTGGCTGTATCTGCACAGGGTTATCCTGTACAATTGGTCCTAAAGGAAATGCTTGTATTCTTATTTATACGTAATTTAGGCCTTAGGCTTTTTTGCAGCAGTTCCAGTCAAGCCGCACTCCAAAACGTATTTGTGTGTCATGGTGATGAATAGGAGGTTCAAAACTATGATGTTTGCAGAACATGACATTGTTATTTGTAGTAAGAGTGCAGAGCAGATGGAAGAAAACCTGGAAATGTAGGGATATGCTCCAGAAGGCAGAGGAATGAAGGTTGGTTGCAGCATGTGTGTAAATGAAAGGTAAGCAGTTGAAACGATGGGCTCAACTGTGCATAAAATGAGGAGTGTGGGAAGGAGCTGAAGAAGAGAGTACAGGCAGACTAAGTTAAGAAGAGTTTCAGAGGTTACCTGTTACAGAAAGGTAACAAGCCCTACTGTATTAGCAGGTTACCACAAGTGGGGGTCCAGGGTAAGATCTGTAGGATGGAAATATAACTTTTAGACATTTAACAGTGACGGTAAGGATTCAACTGTGTCCATCACTGCTCTACCTTCACTGTTTACCCAACTGCCTGTAAGGGCATTTGTATTTAATGGAAATATGGAGGCAAGGCAAGTTTATTTGTATATCACATTTCAGCAACAACGTAATTCAAGGTGCTTTCCATCTCATCCCATCTAAAGCTACATAACAAAACACTGCCCCCCCACTAATGGAAACCCAGCTTATGGCTTAGAGGCAGTGGCACTAACCAAGAGATAGAAGGCTGAGCTGAAGGATGGCTAGTATTAAGAACAAGCATGTCAGAGGAACAATCAAGGTTAGATGTCTTGGAGATTGAGATGGTTTGGAAACATAAAGAAGAGCGATTATGAATTCATTTGTAGAGGGATGATGGAAATTGAACAGATAGGCAGAATAATGAGGAAAAACCATTGAGATTTCTGGATGCAAAGGAATGTAAAGATAGTTTTAATTCCAGATTTACACCAGTCAAAAGTTCTGGGGCCTCATTTATAAAGCTTGCGTGCGCACAAAACAGGGCTTGAAAGATGCGCACGCCACCTTCTACGCAAAGGTTGGGATTTAAAAAAAAAAAAGATAATGGGAAAATGTGCGTATCTCTACGAAAACTTTGATCCTAGCGCACAAACATTTGGAAGATATGGGGAACTGGTGACGCAGGCGATGAGGTGGTGAAATGAAGCCAGATTCATGTCATACTTTTAATGTCATCACATATCAGACTTATAATATAATAGCGCTGATCGTGTCCCTCTGTGTTTGACGCACAGCGTCAGTCCGGACACTCTGGTGCTGGTGCTGCAGTCGCAGTGCTGCTGCTGCAGCCGCGGTGCAGGACACGCCGTGACGGGAACCTCCTCATCACCCACCGCGACAACTGGAGAGTGACTGAGGACATAACAAATAAGTGCCGGGCCACTCTCCTCTTGGAGATCACACCACTTCTTTTTTAGCTCTGCCACAGATCTGTCCGTGGCACTCATGGCGTTTAGCGCAGCAACGACGTGCTGCCACTCACTCTCTTTCTTTTTGTTAGTGATGCCACTACTGTGACCACCAAATAATGTGGTTTTCCTGACCTCCACCTCATCCACAACATCTCGATCTCGGTCTCGGTCTCCGTGAAATTCAGTGGCACGCTGGCTCAACACATGACTCATTCATCCTGACGCACAGCAGTGTAGGAAACAGACTGCAGGCAGGCGCTGCGCATGCTCAGCAGGCTCATTCATATGCAAATACAGTCATGAAGTAGTTTGCATTGACCATTGATGGTAGAAAGTGGGCGTGTAGAGGACGGAATATGAGGCGAATTCACGTGCGCAACCTTCCAGCTGGACTGTGATTTATAAAGAGAACATTGCGTGCAGATGTGCGTTTATAAATCAGGATTTTTTTGTGCGCACGCCATTTTCAGCTTTTGAGCGCACGTACACTTTTAGTATTAATCCTACGCACTCTTTTGTAAATGAGGCCCCAGATCTCTCCGAGCAAGTGCACCTTAATGCAAAACCCTTAACATGGACTTCTCAGTTTGATCCATGTGGATGTCCAAGTACCTGGAAGATATGGAACAAGTACCACAGTAAGAATGTATCTGTAAAGTAAAAAAATACATACATTGGGAAATACAAAGAGTTTTTCAAAGAGTAAAAGTGGAAATCATTTTGCATATAAAGAATAATAATGACAGATTTTGTATCTAGCTTTTTTTGGACACCCAAAATGCTCAGATGTTCTGTACTACATGTGTAGCCACAGTTTCTCTGCCAAATGTGGCAGCATATCCACGCCAACGGCCTCTCCGACCACCACCGGAACATTCATACACATTCACACACCAGCGATGGTGTCCTGCCCAAGGACACGACAGATGACTGGGGTTTGAAATGTCAATCCTTTAATTACTGGATGACCTGCTCTACCACCTGAGCCACTGCCAAATAAATAAGTACTTATAGAAATATTTTATTCATACAAATGAATTGCTTATTATTGTCTACATATGCATATGATACATTAAAGTGCAAGATACCAGAACGTGGTCTCATACCTGCAACCTTTAACCTCCACGTCTGAGAAGAGAAACACTTTTCCACCTGAGTAGTTGACCCAGGATCAGTTATAAATCCCTGTAAAAACGAATGTTTCCTTCCTCTGGAAATAATTCAATTCAATTCAGTTTATTTATAAACCATCTATTATAATACAAATTGTCTCTAGGTGCTTTCCAGAGACCCAGAACATTTATTACATCAACAATGGCAGGTAAAAACAGACTCCCCTAGTTGGAGGAACAATAGGAACTATTCTATATAGCCAGATGTAGAGCAGCTGTTGGCTGATCAGAGGGGGGCACTGCATGGCAGCATGCAGCTCCGAAAGCTCTGGCCTGCAAACATACACAGAAGAGAAAAAGAGGGGGCAGACCAGCACAAAAAACTACAAGAACAATGGAGAACAATGATGGTTATGAGATACTTGGATCCTGCAGGGTAGCTCTATAGCAGCATGAGGATGAAGCTCTGTTTGAGACCAGCTGCTCTCGTCTGGTCCTGCAGCTGCCACTGCAGCTACGAATACTGGCCCTAACACACTAGAGTTTACACTAACTATAGGCTTTACTAAACAGAAAGGTTTGAAGTTTGGTTTCAAAGGTGGTGTCAGCCTCCTTAACCCAGATTGGAAGTTGGTTCCAAAGTAATGGTGCCTGATAGCAGAAGAACGTGGAAGTCGTGAGGGAACAGGTTACCCACACTTGTGTACATGCAGTATTATTGACTGTGTAGCTGTGTCAATGAGTAAATATAAACTTGAAGTTATACAAGTGAATCCCTTACAGGTACCAATGTGGTACTTAAATTATTTTGGCAAGCCTCATATGTGTTTCAGTAATTATGCTGACATTTTTGACTAATGTTCAATCGTTGTCCTGTTTTACTGTCCGTAGGTGGAGGGAGCAGCGTATACTGGGTCGTTTATATGGAAATCTCGTAAAATTGGTTTGTGGGACCGTGCTAGAGGAGAGAACATGTTGGACACCGGAGCACCCTTCTACGATACCTACAAGACTTCGGATGGAAAGTACATGGCTGTGGGTGCAATAGAACCACAGTTCTACGAGCAGCTACTAAAGGGTTCGTAGCATTAAAAAGACAGATCTGGCTTTTTTTTCTCCATAAAAAACATCTCTAAAGTGCTGCTTGCTTGTCACTTGAGTGATGACAAATCCCTGTTGTAAAATCTGCAGCAGTGATCATCACTGTTGTTCCATTTCATGTTTTTCTTACGATAACCACACAAGTCCAAGTATACGGTATTGTCGACCATTTATGTCCCTTCTGTAAGTAAGAATTCATTTAAGCACGAGTTTTAATATTACAGTTAAAAAAAAGTTGCATGATTTCATTGTGTCCTGTCTGTAAGGTTTTCATTTTTGTCTTGTCTGTCTCTGTGGTCCCGGGAGATACAGGCAACCTGTGCAGGGATGTACTCTTCCTCTTGTGCAGTGACAAGCTTTAATTTCACCTGTTTCAGCTGTGGCATAGTGGGGTCATGAGCGAGTGTTTTTCTATAGCGCTATATATTGTTAAAATAACTAAAACTAAACTGAAATAATGAAACAAATTGAAAAAAAAAAACATTGAATAATGTAAAACTATTATAACTCACACTGGCGGTGATGTTGCTCGCAGTAATCTAGTTTATGGGTAGCATAGCTTTTTCTTTTTGAATATTTTTACCAACTACATTTTGCTGCACATCAGGCCTTTGGGCAAATTTGTGCAAATCTCAGAGTCTATTTAATAAGGCTCAGCAAATGATGCTGAAGTAAATATTGGCTATGTTTTCCCGTGTACATAGTTCAGCACAGCAGGAAAGTTAGGTATGCAGTGTGCACTTCACAACCAAGACACTTTCTAAATTCTTCTTGGACCCTAACATTAAAAATGTAACATGTAATTGCTTTTATCATTTATCTTCAAGTGAGTTATATTGAAGCGGAATCTCACTGATAAATCCCTTTAGTAGAATCTTGCTTAAATCAAATAATTATCTAATTATGAATTCTGTATATTTACTGCTCCTGCACTTTACAATAGAAAGCGGTAAAGGGTCTGTAACTACTGAAAAATAACAGACATTTAACAAACGTAGCTGTTTTTACATTCAGTTGCTTGTTTCTGAAAAGGTGAAAGTATCAATGGCCCTTGCTTTATGATGATCACATGTCTATTCACTTTTAATTTAGATGTTGATATGTTTATTTCTTCATTGCATCACACAGCTTCTTCTTTTTTTTTTTTTCATTTCTTTCAATTTCCCTCATAGGGTTGGAGTTGGACACTAGAGCGATGCCTCCTCAGCTGAGCCTCAGCGATTGGCCAGAGCTGAGACGGATCCTCACTGAGCGTTTTGCCTCGAAGACCCAGGCGGACTGGACGAGGATCTTTGATGGGACAGATGCTTGTGTTACACCCGTGCTGTCCTTTGACCATGTCAGCTCACACCCTCACAACCAAGAAAGAGGCTCTTTCATTAAGGAACCCAGCGGGGAAGAGTGTCCGCGGCCTGCCCCGGTTCTGTCTCGGACTCCTGCCGAGCCGTGCCTCAAATCCGACCCTGTTGTCGGGGAACACACGGTGGAGGTCCTGGAGGAATACGGCTTTGCTTCAGCGGAGATAAAAAAGATGTTAGCAGCTGGGATCGTAGGGACTAATGCTGAGACGTCGAAGCTGTAAGAAGATGAAATTGGAAGATGTTCATAAATGTCTCATGGATCAACTTTACAACCCTATCGTCAATTTGGTAGGACAAAAAAAAAAAAAAAGGCCAAGCGCAATGTTGCAGCTGACTATGATTTACCCTTAAATCAAGTCTAGCAAATATAACGATCTAAATAAAAATGACATAATTTTTGGGGCGAAATAAAATGAAGAAATGTGAGATACTTCTCCATCCCACGCGTGCAATGACTTTTTAAAGAACAAAAGAACTTGCACAGACACACACCTAACGCAGGTGAGTCTCAGTTCGGCAGGGTTAAAGACCAAGCTCTGGGGTACACTGATGCGCTTGCAGTACTAGTTTGAGTACTGCCTCTGTTGCTTTCTGGGTTATCCAGTTTTAAAGAATCTTACGAAGCACACTAAGACTCTTTGTACTAGATTATTCAGCTCAAGTTAAAACCATGTCAGAAAAGCCTGAAAAATCACCAAGCTGCACCGTAGTAGGTAAATAAACCCCTTTTGTTGATTTGCTCTTCCATCAAAGCATCAACATTTGTCACCGTATTGCCTATTGTTTGCAGGATTTCACTCCATTGTGATCACCTAAAGATCTCTTTCAGTTTCATTGTCCTCTGGAAACCCATTCAGAGACATCTGATGTTGCAGATGTAAACTTCTGTAACACAGACCATCGACAGCCCAACGTCACGAGTGTGTGTGTATGTATATGTATGTGTATACATACATATATGTATACATACATATATGCATACATACATACATACATACATACATACATACATACATAAAAGGTAATAATAAATTCAGTTAATCTGTAAATTCACCTCTTTCGGTTCTTAATTTGGTCAGATAGTGATGCATCTAGGAGTTTTACTGTCTGGAATTATTGTTAAATACCGCTAAGAAATAATCAGAAAAGATAATATACATTAAATAAATATTTTTTTATGGAATTAGACCCTGCTCTTTGGCTTTAAAGGGTCTTGGTGAACCACTGAACCATTTTTATCTAAATTTTTTATGATTTCAACCTTTTGTGCTTTAACATTCTGTAATATGATATTTCAATTAAAAATACTTTTCCCAGCCCTTCTGCTGTCATCGTTTTTACTCGTGTTTACTTTGACTCAGTATCATTTTGTTATTGATCCATCATGATTAGTATTCATTAGCTTGTTAAATCTCATAAATACTGATTAAATAAATCTAGTGAACAGGAACACCAGAACTGTGACTTTTACTTTATTAATTACCCTTTAATGCCTTACATGTAATAACACACTAAATCTTTGATTTATTTTTGTCTGTTTTACAGTTATGGAGATGGTGCCGATGTCTTAGAAATGAATGCATCAAATATGATAAATCCAGCTTTATAGTGTTTTATTCTCTATTATTTTAATTTATATTCGTCTGTTTTTGATTCAGCTTTTGAACTCTTGTACTTTTTAATGCATATTTTTAAAAATGTTTTGATGTTAATTACTTTGAATTGTCTGTACATGAAAAGTATTATACAAATAAACTTGCCTTGCCATAAAACCATGTGTAGATCATCACAGATATCATTGGAAAGTTGATCTTTCTGTCTGACCAACTGAAAAAAAAAACAACACATTTGGCAAATGCTTTCTGTAGTAATTCAGCCCAATTAAAAAAATGAAAGGGACATACTTATTTTTATTTATTGGTAAAAAAGCAATAAATTAAATTGAATAATAGGTAATTCTTTGCCATTATCAATGGAAAAAAAAAAGCAATCCCAGTAGCCAAATAGTGGAGAGACACATTTTAATCACCATATTCCAGCACTGAGCCAAAACAATGCCTGCAATGTGCTGATTGTCTGCCAGAAAGTTGACAAAGCGCTGAAGGAAACCACATCCAGCAAAGGCTGGGTGCTCCGCGCCTGAGCTCCCGCCAGTTATGTGGCGTACACCTCATCTCACCTTCAGTTCATGTGTAGAGACAATTTAGTCTTATGCAGGACATTCTGCCTGTTCCTGTTCGAAGAAGGTCAGTTTCAAAGCCATTATCAAACCGCCTGCAACACACTGGGGACCTCATGCTCTGGCCATCGGTATGCCTTCACTAGAACCCTTTCAATTTGCTGACTAATGGGATGTAGGAGCTGGAGATGATATTTTATACTTAATCCCCTCAACTTGGCCCATTTGGACAGATTGCAGGAAGCTGTAAAAAGTGTTCTCCAGAGGCAACAACAGATTATTCGTATCTTTTTAAACCTCTGAACTCAGGATGAGGCAGATTTGTTTGATGCGTCAGAAAGAACGGTTTGACCAATAGAGAGCCAGTTTTGGTCATACTTGAATATAAAGTTCTGAACACATCACATTTTTCTTGAAGAAAGGAGTGGATATTGGACTTTAGGGAATGCAAGACTCCTGCTGGTCTTTTTACTACCACATACTCTTTATGGTACTACAAGCGCTGCTTGGAAAGTGCAACCTCTGACCCTTCCAGAAGGGGGCAGCAGAGTTTCTGGTCTTGTCTAAATATTTGTCCTTATGACAAGAAACTATGGGCTGCAATGAATAAGCCAACTTTTTTACTGAGAAAATACTGAAGATTAAAAAAGCAGTCAGTGCATCAATATCAAGTCCAGGAACAGTGCTGTGTCCAATCAAAACCATCAACCCATATATATGTGTATGTGTATGTATGTATATATGTATATATATATATATATATATATATATATATATATATATATATATATATATATATATTAATAAAATAAATATATGTGACATATTAAAAATAAAATATCATATGAATTTTACATAAAAAATGCACATATATACGTATGCTTTAGGTTCTTACCAGCTTGGTATTAACCATTAATATGTGTGCAGACAAAAAAAAAAACAGTTACAAAGTCGGCCTTCTATCACCTGAAGAACATCTGCAGGATCAAAGGACTAATGTCTCAGCAGGATCTTGGAAAAACTAATCTATGCATTCATCTTCAGTCAAATTGACTACTGCAACAGGTCTGCCTAAAAGCTACATCTCATCCAGAACGCTGCTGCTCAAGTGCTCACAAGAACTAAGAAAGTGAACCACATTACAGCAGTTCTGACGTCCTTTCTGGGGCTCATTGTACCTCAGACAATAGACTTAAAACTTTATAAATCACACAATGGTTTACGACCAAAATACATCAGAGACTTGTTGCCATACCAACCATCTACTCTCAGGTCTTCTGGTCTCTCTGTGTCCCCAGAATCAGAACCAAAACATTCAGCATTCAGCTTTTATGATCCACAGATCTGAACAAGTCTAACTTTTCTTTATCATGTCGCTGCACTGTAACTTTTTCTTTATATATAACTTTTTTGATATCCATTCATATCTAATTGTTATTCTTAGATTTTTATGACTTTGAAAGTAGTTGCACAGTTGCCTAATTTGCTGTAACTCTTACAGAAGATGCTCCATCTGGAGTATAATAATCAATATTTTAATCTGTTTCTTATAAGGCCACCTACAGGTACATTTCATGTGCCAAGGAGATGAGACATAAGCAAACACGTGCAGTGTTTGGTATTTATCTACCTATTTCTGTACCATGTGTGTGTTTTATAATAACTGAATGTTACAGTGAAGTATTGTACAAGAAGTTCAGGGGGCTTGAAATATAAATTTGATTAAAATCCTGTCAGTTATGAATCTTGCAAACTTGGCTGTGTTCATGTTAATGTCTTATGGTTCTGCATGAACCCCACATTGATGAATTGTGACGTGATTATTCAATTTCTGGTAAAAGCTAACTTTCATCTAATCAATACCTGACCACAGTGTGATGTCAGGCCAACTGCAATTCTGTTTCTATATTCTTAAAAGGCAAATACTTTTTGTAATGCAAATTACATTAATGACCTGAAGTGTTAAGACAATTACAGTTTTTAGGATTTTTGCTTTTATACACCACTAAAATGATTTTCTTTAAAAGTTTATTTAATACAAAACAGGTAACAATACAAATGCGCAAAACCAAAACGCATACAGGTACAGGACAAGAGGAGACACTAGAAAAAAAAAACAAAGCAAACAGACAAACCAAACCGTACAAAACAACAAAATCTATGTTTTTGCTCAGATTTCTTCTATGCAGCCGTGTATGCACGTGTGTGTGTGTGTGTGTGTGTGTGTGTGTGTGTGTGTGTGTGTGTGTGTGTGTGTGTGTGCGCGTGCGCTAGTGAGTGCGTTTATGTACAGTATGTATGCACGTGTGTGGTGTGTATGAGTCTGATGGTTTTCTACAATGATGGTTATTTAAGGAGCAAATGCAACCAAAAAAAAAAAATAAAGCTAAATAAATAGGATAAATAATATAAAATAAAGGGTTTAAAAGGGGGGAGTGGGAGTCCTTAACGCAGGAAGAACGCAGGCATCTCTGGCTCCGTGCGTTTTTTTTGTTTCCTTTTACCCTTTAATTTGCGTTTTAATTTGGTATTTTCCTGCCAGTCAAGAGCCGGATAAACTCCACACCAAAATGGATTTAATGTAAGACGATCTAGATACGATCAAAATGAACAAGTTCAGCTTTAATTTAAGAGGTTTTACAGAAATGAGGAACATGCCATTTAGAAATTACAGCCATTTTGGGCAAAGCACTTCAGTTTTTAAGTATTTATAAACATGTACCCAAAGTGACATGATTGTAAATAAAACCACAACTTTTAATAGTTGAATCACTGCTCTGGAAGACAACAACAGAAATAAGATTGCTGATGACATGCATGGCTGTTGTTGGCCTTCACATGTACTGTATGAGAAGGAGGCAGAGGTTTGATGCCAACAATATGGGGAAGGCAGATGGTGGTGACCACAGTCACATATAACCTCAGTCTGCACATGTCCAGTGAGTTTACATGGTACATGATTAAAGAGTCGAGGAGGCTGAAACAGACCGGCCTCAGAGCTGCTGTGCCTCTTTTTACCAGTGTGGTGGTAACTTTCTCTATCACTGTCTAGTACAGCAGCTGCTATGTGGCTGATGAGAAGTGGTTGAATCTGCTCATTTATGTCAGCAGATACACAACCAGAACAATGACCATCACTACAAGTTTATCTTGATTTTATTTGGCCGAAGAATCTGTTACTTAAACATTGGAGGCTTTTTAATCAAGCTTCTTGAATTTTACCTATACACGAATCCAGCAAAACCCGGAAGTCGAGCGGCCGCCATTACTGCGGTGGCGGCTGCGCTCCTCCGCTCCAGCCCCATGGCTCCAGCCCATAGACATATACGTATAGATCCATGCTCCGCTCCCATGGATCGATTACTCCGCTCCCTGCCAGGCTCTCTTAATGTATTTGTATCATCGGAAAACTCCTGTCCCGGTCACGTGCATTTGTTTTGATAGTGAATGAAGATGGGACGGACTTTCAAAACTACTTTTCTGTTTCACCAAGTGAACAGACGGAACGCAAAAAAAAGATGTTAAACTGCTGGAAAGGAACTGGAATTTACCTGGATACCTTAAACAAGGAAGCCAGGGAGCGGTATATGGAGAAAATAATGATTATTAACGGTCTGGATCCATATGAATTCACTACTAAAGAATGGAGCTCCGATGAGGATTTAGTTCTGCACAACCCACGTCTTACTACCTTGTTTAGTGTTTGGCAGCTGCTTTGGTAAATGTTTGACTCGCCATGTGTTTCAATAAATTTGTATAATAGTACAACATACAGTACATCTTTTTTATTACTCTTACTTCTCTTTTCTTTTTTTTTGACTGCTGTATTATGCTGAAGAGGCTCCGAGGCGTGAGCAATATTTTTCTTTTCCTCGTGAGATTATTTTTTTCTTCTGCAGCTACAAATAGAGTTGATATTTTTTCCTCAACAAACTCATTTTATCTGAAGATTGGGGTTATGTATGTATGTATTCTGTATCATCCGGAGCTGAGATAGTTCTGCCCTTCAATTAGAGACCTGTAATTGCGTTTTTTTTGGTCATCGGACGCCAGGCGATCAATAAAATATTCTTGGATACCTAAAATAAAACAAAACATAAACAGGTGTTGTTGTTGTTGTTTTTTTTAATGACGTAGCCTTTCCATAATGATTACATTTCGCGCTGCTAACGTCACACGTAACGTATGCTATATTACAGTGTTTAATCATACACTCCCATATCTCCCTATTCCTCTATTCTTTCCTGCTTATCGCTCAAACAAATCATTATTTATAAATTAACATCAGCATTAATTTAAGATACCTTCATTATTTATGGAAGGCCACTGTCTAACATCATCAATCCAGCTATAATGATGCTGTAGAGCGTCAGGTTACAATAACAGCGCTGCGGTGGCAGATTGACACCTGCCACCGCAGCAATGGCGCTGCCGCAAGATGGCGGCGCACACAAACCGGTCGCCGGATTCGTGTATAGGCTTCACCTTATTGTAAACCCTCTGTACTTACATTTATAAAAGTATCTCTTGATTGTGGATTTTGATAATCATAAAAAAACAACCTTTTCCAGAATATTCTTGAGTTCTGTTATTGTTGTAAAGGGCTTTGTTTTCACCAGGGAAACAGTCCTTAAATATTCCATTTTAGTTGTCCTCGTTCATATCCCAGGCTTTGTGGGGATGTTGAGCTCACCAGTGCTCTCTTTCTTTCTTTATGTGCCATACTGTTCATTTAGCCTTGTGATGGCCTCCTCAGCTTCCAGTTAAACGTACTGCAGCTCCAGTTAAACAACCGCTAAATGCCAACTAGAGACCAGACATCAGCTAAGCTCCAGACCTTTTACCTGCTTCATTTGCCTTGACATAATGTGAGAAGGGACAGCTTATGAGCCCTTAAAAATAGAGGTAATAAAAAAAGACGTATTGTTGTGAAAACCTCTTTTGAATGGATTTGAACTTATTTTGCTATGAACATTTTAAAGAATATAATGAGCAAAGAACATTTTACTGGAAAAGATGTGCAAAGGTTCAAAAGATCAGTCCATTCAAAAACCAAAGAACGCAAAAGCACAAAAGAGGCTCTCTTTCCATTGGTGGCCACCTATTGAGAGAAAGGTTTTTGGTTTTCTTCACCAAGACTTCAAAGATGAAAGACGAATATAATTTTTTACACTCAGATCAGGAAAAAAAAACTGAATATAAAAACTCCACAGAAAGCAGATCTTTACAAAGACACTGTGGTATTATAGCTACTTTCTGGTGAAGAAGAAAGATAAGTCATTTTTTTGATGGGTTGATTAACTTTTAGGCTATGGGACCATTCATTTATTTCATATTCCAGGCTCATCCACAGGTTATCGCCTTGTCACTTAGCAACCTGTGGATGCAAAAATGGTCATTAAAGGCTTAACAGAATCTGTCCTGCTTTCTCATGAGGAAACATTTTGTTCTTTATCTTTTGTAATTTTGCCATCCACTGAACATTAATGCACTTGTCAGTTTTGTTCATCTGTTTCACATGTAAAAAATCTACTATTACATACTCAGCTGCGCCAAAAGACCACAAGGCTCGTAGCTATGTGAGGAATGTGTGCAGTGTGACTCCAGACATCTGACTTTTACGCAAAACAACTGATAGAAGAAAAAAAAACTTCGAATAAAGGAATGTGCAAATCTTTAAGCTTGTCAGTTGAATATGCTTTGAAATGTATTGCCATGATTAGTTTTAACTATCCATTGGTCTCAATGTAAACACTTGGTATAAACACTTTCGAAGTGTGACTGTTCTCTGCGTTTCTGAGAGTTTGCCCCAGGTCTTCAGTGGATTTATGATGTCACATTGTCGTACTGTTTTGTCACGCAAGCCTCCACGTCAATGGTGAGAAGATCAAGGCACAATGAAGGGGGACTGCACCACCTCTTCTGGCTTTGTATTTACACTCCTTGTCATGTTAAGCAAAGGTTTCTGTGACTGCAGTGTACACAGAAAGCCATACTGCTTTTCCAAACATAGTGGAAGGTGCCAGTTTGGACTACCGGTAGTCTCCCTTCTGAAATACATCCCGAAGCATGCCAAATATCCCCACTGCGATCATCTTTTGCTTGCTGACTCTCATTCTTATGTACAGTAGCTTTCCATAGCCCTGAAGCAAACAAGCTGCTTTTTCCAATTTTTGGTTCATTACTTCACAGCACCACTGTGCACTTTTTGCAGCCCAGACTGCCTGTGACCTGACAAGACTTCTTGTCTTGTGTCTCTTATTACTGTTGTAAGAACCCTTTTGATTATGGAGCAAGAATTTGAAGGAGTTGTAAGTTTAAATAATTGAACTTAAATGTTAAAAAAAGGAGAGAAAAAAAGCCTGGATTAGTGAAATTTTAATTAATTTTAAATCATATTTATTTGGGGAGGACTAGTGCATATTAAACCGGGTATTTACAAAAACGCATATTTCCCCCTCTACGTTTTGAAAAATACCATAATTTACACGAACCTGCATAAATACGCTGTTAAGGTGCTATGAGCAGCCAAACCTACAGGGGGCAGTGTAACGAGAAGCATAAAGTCATGCTAGCCAATCAGAATCCTGGAAAAAAAACATCAACAAATGACACGAGTAACTTCCAGTTACTTCCAAGATGAACGAGAGTCTTTCGTTTGGAGTGACAGAGAAGTGGAGTTACTTTTAAGTGTGGCTTTAGAATATAAAACAGGTAAAATACAAGAAAATATTGACGGTGACCAAACAAATTGTAAACACAGTTCGCACTCATGACGCTGGTGACGTTTCTTTTGTATAATGTGACGTTCTGAAGCCTAAATGTCCGTTTCCCTCTGTTTAGACGCAAACGTGAAGACGGAGGTTTTGCAAATCTCCACTTTGGCCGGAGTTTTCAGAACGTATCGTTTTTTGGTGAATTTGAGCTTCATTTTCGTGTAAACGAACGGCCAAAACGCATGAATACACCACCGTTTTTGCAACGTGTAAACGGGGCCTAAAACACAAGGACACAGGGTTTTTAAAATAAAACAGGAACTAAATAACAAAACTGGGAAGAAAAAAATGTGACATTGACTGAAAACCATGACAGCTCTTAGACTTGTTGATCCTGACTCTGGCAGTTTAATCTGCTGACCATCCACCAAACTCAAGCTTACTGATTTTTCACCTCCTTGCATTGAAAGCTTATTTTGGGTAATTTCAGAAAGTCTTTGAAAGCAACGGATAACTAACTTGAAGGTGTTTTTTCTTCAACTATTGTATCCATTAGCTCTGGGAACCCATAAAAACTGAGCCACCAAAGCCATTCTGTCTCATCCATTCTCCCCTGGCTGCTTCATTCAAAACTGATGTCCATTAGTCCATTATCAACAATTATTTAAAATGCTACAAAATTAAAGCCATCTTCTGCTACCAAAAGTGTTTTCTGAGGACTTGGACGGTCGTTATCTTTATATGTACAACAACACAATGCCTGAAGGAGGAGTGCGGATGGTGACCTATGGAGGAGCACATGAACTATAAACCTTTGCGAAAGCCCTCATGTGATGTGAGTATCTATATGTCAGCAGGTGATGTGCTACACTGAAACAACCTTTCCTCACTGCTTCCTTCTTCCTCTCTGCTTTCTGATCAGCATCCCTTCCTCAGGGATCACATGCATCATCACTTGATTAGCTTAGAGAGTCAACCATAAAAGGGCCATTGTGATCTCCTGGTGAACGAGGGATTTGTCCACCGGAGTGAGTGATTTGGGTGGTGGGAAGATCCGTGTATTATTCTCAAATATTTTCTGTGGAGGCCCAGAAACTTATCTTTAAAGTATATTAACTTCAGGCTCCTTTGACTTATTATAGCTGTGACTTTATAGAACAGGTTACTGTGTTTACTTACCAATGTGGTAAAGCTTGTTTACTTTCTAGGTTATATTTTTCACCTTGCCGAAAGGTCCCTTGCCGTGCAAGTTTTTCTACACTTATATTTAACCCTTGCAAGGCGGTAATGGATAGGCAAAGCCCTCTGAGGAACTGAGGGCCTTCACTCTAGCTTGGGTCATTTTGACTCATGTCTCAGTGCCTTGCAAGTAGGGTTGCCACCCGTCCCATAAAATACGGAATTGTCCTTTATTTGAGAAAAAAATGTTGCGTCCCGTATTGAACTAATACGGGACACGATTTGTACCGTATTTTCATTAACTTTTACACCATATTCTAGTTGATTTATTGAAATAAGTTAACTTTTACACCATATTCTAGTTGAATTATTGAAATAAATCAACTTTTACACCATATTCTTCACCTGTAGGCTATATTACATCTGGGCTGATGTGGACATACGTATCATAGGAGGATATTTCAGTTGCTAGTGTGGTTGTCTGTCTGTACAGTCATGCAAGTTCAATGCTATTAAAGCACTTTAAATTTTAAATCAAAGCATTTTGTTTTTTCATATAAAATAAACACATTTTTATTCAGTTTAGAAGTTTTGGGGCTTTTTTTTGGCTCCTGCGCTGCTGAAATCAGGACGTCCCTTATTTCTATTTCTGAAAGGTGGCAACCCTACTTGCAAGGGTTAAGTAAGGATTTAGAAATGTATTGCATTCCTAAATAACTAAATAACCAGTGAGCATGTAATCATAAGTGCTTGAAAAGAAGGCATCTCAACTTTTTTCTTGAAGACATTTCACCTGTTTTATGACAAGTGTCTCCAGTTATAACTGAATATTTTACATGTTTTACTTTGAGAGGTAAAAAAAATCAGATCGAAGAACCCAGATCCATCAGGTGGAAGTTTAAAAAAATATCTCAGGTGTTACAAGGTTGAAGGGCTCTTATACTTTCACTTTGTTGTAGAGGGATTAAAAGAACTGGGAGTTTAATACTTTTAACTGTGGAAAGACTGAGTCAAACCGCCAAAAATCTTATCAGAAGGGGAACACGGACCACATGATTCATGACCGTCCCCAGGTATGGTCATTATATCGCTGTTACGTCCCTCAAAAAGTCAACCAGAGCCGGTAGGTCCAGTCGGTGCCGACATCTTTGAAACCACAGCTGGGGCCTTGTCTATTCATGCTGGCAAAATAAATAAATTAATAAAAATAATTGAACCCTTGGAGTTGAAAGCTTGTTGAACCTCTTTTGGCAGCAATAATTCAAGCAAGATCTTTTTGTGATGGAAAATTTTGCCTTGGCTACTTGATTAAACCAAAACTACTGAGAGCAGCAAAATAACAGCCTTGTGTACAGACTGGGAGTCTGCTCCAAAAGGATTAACACTAAGAGGTTTTTGTCTACTCAAATTGTAAGAATGAATCATCCTTTGTGACTTAAAACCATTATGCTTCCTTTGTTTAATGACCATTCTGCATGGAGACACCTGATGGATGTTTTGACCGCCTTTTGCATGAAACTGTTTAAGTAAATCTACAGAAATCTGGATCATCTCTCAAGTCTAATTCTTGGTAATTTATGGTGCTTTTATACTAGTACCTACTCAGTGCGACTTGACTCTCCACACCTCGTCTCGCTTCCACTTGCCTTGCCCTCGTTTGTTTTTAGACACTCAGATGAGAGGTAGGCGGGATTGGAGTGAAGCTGCTGTGACGTATTTGATTGTGTGATCTAAACGGAGAAGACAACAACACTAAAGATGTAGAACATGGAGGAGATGATATATGTGCTGCTGGATCTGTGGCTTGTGTTCGATATCAAGTTAAAAAACGAGCGTGAAAGAAGCTTCAAGCGGCAACGCTTT
This sequence comes from Cololabis saira, assembly GCF_033807715.1. NCBI lineage: Eukaryota > Metazoa > Chordata > Actinopteri > Beloniformes > Belonidae > Cololabis > Cololabis saira. Next base: position 9,977,699 of record NC_084597.1, on the reverse strand, counting down.
TTTTTTTTGTTAGATTCTCTCGGCGCTGCTGAAAAGTCAGCTGGTAACCGCGAGCAACTGTGAAGTCGTTCCTTATCTCCCGTCTAGATCCCTTTTTAATTCTCTCCTCAGCCACCAGGTTTATGAACATCTGCACCTCAGAGTTGGATCACCAAACAGACTTTTGCGCTGCCATTGCTTGTCGAATAAAATGAAGAAGCCGCGAGTCGCTCTTTCGCTGATTCCCGCTTCCTGACTCAAATGTCCGACAGCCCCGCCCCCCGACCAATCAGTGGCCTGTATTGTGATGACGTCAGATACAGCCCGACTCAGCCGCTTAGAACCTCGGCAGAATAGATACAGAAAAAGCATCTACTCGGCACGCCTCCACCCACCTCGGCCCCTAGTGTAAAAGCGCAAAACGGGGGCGAGGCGAGTCGCGCTGAATAGGTACTAGTGTAAAAGCGCCATTAGACACTCAGTTTTCAGTCCAGTCCAGAAAGAACCTGTTAAAGAGCATTTAATGGGTTTTTCCACAACATTTTTGGCGACCATGAAGGGACACTGTCTCGGTTTCCAGACTAGCACGGAGTGGACGTTTAGGCAGACTACTGCCAACATTACCCCGTGTAGGAATTGAGGGATGTGGACCCGACGTACCTTTTCATTTATTTAATTTAAACTATTTCCTGACTGGGATGATGGATGGAGGGTTGGGTAGATTTAATGACTGTTACCTTGACTGTTTGACTGTTTAAAGGGAACCATGGCTATTAAGACATGTAGGTCTTAAAAGACAAATGTTGGTATCAATTATAACAATGTGATAAAAAAAACCTTTTTGATGTCTTCGTTTTTATAAAATTTGAAAATATAATTTAACTCGTAGGTCGCCATTGTTGTTTACACCGCAATGCATTCTGGGTAGTGACATCAGACGGTGGCACCTGCTAGCCCCCGTACACTGTTTTGACACCCAGAAACAGATGAAAACACAGCTAAACAGGTGACGGCGCACCAGAAACACAGATGAAAATGCAGCTAAAAACATTAAGGTGACGGCGCACCTACGAAAAGATTATTTTATGTGTTTCTAACAACGTATTTTAGTATAAGAGAACAATTGTGGCTAATTAGGGACTACAAGTCTTAATAACCAGAGTTCCTTTTAAAGAGTCCAGTGAGGACACTGTGGAGCTTTCTAAACCAGGTTTTTGAGACTTTGAACTGAGAATTTAGTGCTCAATGTGTTGCTGTCTTATTAGCTGTGTAAAGAAATTGGCCTTTCTGTGCAGTTTGGTGTTGAATATTGTGGGTCTTCTTGTGCATTTTAGCAGTGTGTTGAGTTTGTTGTGCTTTATTTTGACACTTGTTCGAGCCTCCTTCCTGCTGCAACCCAGCAGGTGGATGGGGTATTTCCCAAATGGTTTGATTAGCGCAGGCTAATCCTTGGAAATCTACACTTGTAGGGACTGACAGGGATTTTCAGTCGCCCCCCAGTGGCTGGTGGATTTAGTGGTAACTGCTAGACCTGGGGCCTGTACTACGAAGCAAGTTCAACATATCCAGGATATCTTTTCCTTATCCAGATTCACTAAGCGGGACAATTGCAATCACGCTAAGCGGTCACACGACGGCGGTTATCAACTCGGTATATCAACCCAGGTTTCTCCAATCTGGATATGAGCGCGTGCACATAAAAGGGGCGGTGTTTTCAGCGCATGACCAATCGCAAGCATGGAGAAGTCCGCTGTCAGAGCCGCTTATTTCAGTAGCGAAGAGCAAACAATAATTTTACGGAAATATGATGAGTATAGGCATATAATACAGGCAAAAAGCAACACAGTTGCAGCTGCAAAATGCAGGAAAGACAGCTGGCAAAAGATCGCTGACTGTATAAATGCGTAAATTCATAGGGATATAAACATATATTTGAATATTCTGGGAATCTTAATCTTAAACTGTAAACCATGATCAGCAATATTAAAATAATAAAAGGCTTGCAATATTTCAGTTGATTTGTAATGAATCCAGAATGTATGACATTTTTTTTGTTTTTGTGTTTGCATTACAGAAAATCACAATATTCTAATTTTCTGAGACAGTCTGTATATATTGGTTCTATAACTATTGTTGTTGACCGATAACTTGTGCTGATGCTGTACCAAAGAATTGGGTTTTTTTATTTATTTTATTTAATTTTTTATTTTTTCAGGAGGGGGGTATTTAGTATTTTAAAGTGACTTCTCAGAATGTTCGAGGGACGAAATTGAAAATCCCTTTTTTGCTATCCCCTTACAAATGCATCTTCTTTTTCATTTCTTCTTGATTTATTTATTTAATTGGTATTAGTTTTGGATTGACTGTATATCGGATTTTGGGTGATGATTTGTTTTATTTATTCATTGATTGATTTATTTTTTATTTTCTCCTCCACCTCTTTTTTCTTTTTTTCCTTTTTTTTTGGATCGTTCATACAGGTACTCATCAGGGAAAGCAAAGGGGTTTTGGTGGTCCCTGAATACGCGTTCTCTTCGGAGGGATCCTCTCACGATCCGCGCACCAAGCTCCACTGGATTCTCTTCGAAAGGGCATGTCATTTTCCAAGAGAGCTGATTGGTCAGTGGGCGGTGCTTTTACACCCGGCGATCTGTATCTCGAACATAACCTGCTCCGGAGCAGGTTAGCTGTTCAGCATAAGTTACCATGGCGATGTGCCCCGCTAAGAAGTGAACCACCGTCGTAGTCCTGAAAACCCAGGGTTAAACCTGAAGTTACCTCGCTAACCCCAAATCCCGCTTCGTAGTACAGGCCCCTGGTCCTGGAGCAGGGGGCTTTAGACCAACAGTTGTGCCTTGTACGAACCAGGGCGATTTGCAATGGCTACTTTACGAGAAAGCAGTGGACTGTCAGAGTAAGAGATGGGCCAAACAAACGTTAAAATTACCAAAACACCTTTGGGTTGTCTTTGTCTTCAGAATAAGGGGCTACATCCAGCTTGATAGTCCGATGTGATCCCAGAAGAAAGGTATAAAGCAGTTCCTAGACTAACCACTAGAGGGTGTCACAGTTTATGAGCTGTGATTAAGATCTAACAGAGCATAATACATCTTATTTTCAAATTAATGTCATTTGTTGTGCTGTTAACTGCACCATCCAAGAGCCCGAAGAAAGGCTTCAAGTCTGCTCTTCAGAAAAGTTGATGACGTCATAGACGATTGTCCAGTTTTGTTTATACATTGGCGACACGTTGTTTTAGAACAAACCTTTCTAGCTTCTTGTCTTAACAACAGTTTTTCACAATTGTTTAAACACATTTCCTGATAGACCAGCTCACTTTCTCAAAACTCTAAACAAACATTACAAAACTCACACACAAAATGCAAAATCCTACACTTCTCTTGCAAAAGCACACTCTACCCTCAAAACAGTGTTAACTCTTCACTAAATGGTATTTCCTTCTCAAATGCCAAACACATACATCATTTGAGTAGACATTTCTAAGCACCCACTGAACACTGATGTGCAGAATGGAAGACACTATAGTATGAATGGAAAACACTATATGAATGCCTCAGTGTTACACCTTCAGCTGTTGGATGTAATATATCACCATATAGTATTCTTATGTATAGGCTACTCAAATAGAAAACAACACACAATTCTTTACTGTAACAACAAATAATATTTTACAGTATTTGGACTCAAAATGTGCAGTCCACTGGACATCACAGCAAGCTGTGGATAAAAACTTGACAGAAAATAGAAACAGAACAAAAGTATTAGGCTGCATCCTGCCTTTCATCCCTGGCTGGCCACAGGACCTCGTCCACGTCGATGTTCTCCCTGGCCAAGCAGCGGGAGAACAATCTCCTACAATGCTGCATGAAGCCTTGACAGGCCTCAGCAGTGACATCGCCACATGCGTCCTCCATGGCCTGCAGCAGTGGGATCCGTGTCTGAGGATTTCTCTCATACATTCCATCTCCAGGCAGAAGAGAGATGCAGCAGAGAAAAACTCCTCAATTGGGTTGAGGAAGGGAGAGTATGGAGGGAGATATAGGACATCAACTTCTGGATGGACCCTGAACCACTCAAGGACCAGAGCAGCCCGGTGGAAACTGACATTGTCCCAGATAACAACCAACCTGACCACCTCTGTGTCCTCCGTCTGGTCTGATATTGTTGATTGTTGATGATATTGTAGAGCTGGTCCAGGAATGCTAGAAGAAGTGCAGTGTTGTTGGGGCCAAGGGTGGCATGGTGATGGAGGACGCCGTGGTAATTGATGGCAGCACACGTTGTTATGTTCCCTCCACGTTGGCCAGGGACCTCTGTGATGGCACGCTGGCCGATGATATTCCTCCCTCGGCCCCTTCTTTTTACAAGGTTGAACCCCGCTTCATCAATGAATATGAATTCAATGGCAAATTGCTGATTGCATATTGCACAACAGCCTTTGGAGTTTAGAAATGTGACTGACTGTGTGTTCTGTGTGAACAGCAAGAGAGGGAATTCAGGAAGAGTGTGCAGGGTATTGGGAATTGTGTGTAGTGTTGTGAGAAATGTGTGGTATGGAATGGGAATTTGAGTCTAGAGCAGTAAATGTGCTTGGAGTTCAGCAGGATTGGTTCAGACACCTGAAAAATGAGTTTCAGGTTGTGCACATTGTGTCTGATGTTCCAATAAATGTGTTTAAGCAATTGTGAAAAACTGTAATAGGTCAAAATTATTAGTGTTCTGCAAGCTTTTTTTTATGAAAACTAAAGTTTTGCGATGGAGTTTTTGTAGTTTTATAGTATAGGTGTGGAAGTTCAGCAGCTTTTACAACACTGTCAAAGATTCACTCTTGTTCTGTCACAGTCTTCTGTCAGCACTATCTTTGCCTCTTGCATCTTGTCTAGTTTCATCACTGATTTATTATATATAATATAAGTTTAATAACTGATATGCAGTCCCCAGCAGAGAACTGGGATGTCCCTTTGGGGAGTTTTAGCGGTTAGCAAGGTACGGGAGAGCGAGACGACACTTTTCAGGAGTTATCAAATATTCCTTCAAAAGAAACTGATATTTTAACCTCAAGAAGTTTCCTTTATCCTGTTTTCATAATAAATTGCTGGTAATCAAAATAGGCACGATAAGATTATAGGCCAGCACAGAGGCTCCACGGGAGGGTTTTCTCAGCCAGTTTCTTTCATTCTCTACACCACTGATTTTATTTACTACAACTACTGTCATTTAGCAGATGCTTTTATCCAAAGCGACTTACATCTGAGAGAACAACACAGCAACAATCACATAGGAGGTCCAGCTGGATCAGTGCCAGAGGTGTCAAAAGTATTCACATTCATTACTCAGGTAGAAGTATAGATACTAGAGTTTAAAAATACTCCTGTAGAAGTTGAAGTATCAACTCAAGTTTTTTACTCAAGTAAAAGTATAAAAGTACTGGTTTCAAAACTACTTAAAGTATAAAAGTAAAAGTAATGTAAGGGGGAAAAAAGCCATTAAGGAAAAAAGCCATTGAAAATGAATGCATCTTAGTATAATGCAAATATATTAAAGAACCATTAATGTGTACTATTGAGCATTAACATGTGTTTCAGTGAGCAGAAGATATGATGACTAGTTGCCTATAAGTATTGTAATGGTGCAAAAAGTCAAACTTCAGAGGCATGTTATCATTTATCCTAACCTTTATTGGAATGTACATCCAAGTTTAGTTGCAGGAATCTGAGGGAACGGATGTAAGAACAAAACTGGACAAGAACATCTGAAACAACCACAACCAAATTCACTCCATCCGGATGGAGCAATTTAACTGGATAGTTTTTTTTAAAGGCCGAAATGAAATAGAGTAAAGAGGCTGTTTTTAAAATGTAAGGAGTAAAAAGTACAGATAATTGCGTGAAAATGTAAGGAGTAAAAGTAAAAAGTCGTCTGAAAAATAATTACTCCAGTGAAGTATAGATAACCAAAATTTCTACTTAAGTAAGGTAACAAAGTATTTGTACTTCGTTACTTGACACGTCTGATCAGTGCTGGTCAGACTGCTGAGAGTCCAGTTGGACATGGGCTTTTTTTTTTTTTTACCCTTCAACACTGCCATCATAGCACTGCTTAGTGGCAGGAATTTATTACATAACTTCTTCTCTCCTTTTGGTATTTAAGGGGGAAAAAATTGTGATTGATACACCAAACAAACAACGTTGTGATCCAAACCTCATTTCCAAAACATTCATCGTCTCTACAAAATGACTTCTGTCTGTGCACAGATTCGCGACTGCCCAAGGATTTTCTTTACTCGCAACAAAGCTCCTTATTATTGGAGTTCTGTCTCCTTAATCATGTCCTTCACAAGAAGTCTGAGTTTGTATTTCCAAGCTGGAGTCTTTTGTTCAATTGTTTTCTTAAGGGTTTCAACCAATCAAAATGATGTATAAAAAAAAGCATGTGGATTAATCATTTTGCTTTGTACAATGGAAATATGTGCCATTTTACACGGCAAGTTGTATACTTAGTACTGTCTTTGTGTGTGTATCAACCAAAAGGTTTTGTGTGAAACTTGAAAATGACTTGAACTCTTGATTGCTTTGCTGTTCTGGTCAGCTTTACAGACTGACTGATGATCCGTAAACATCCACGACGTAATCAGAAATGTATTCAAAGGCTTGGTGTTAATTTAAACTCTAAAATCTGAGCATCCAGTTCAAGATCTTTGCCCATTTTTGCTGTTGAAATGAGTATTCTTGGACAGATCTATTTTTAATGAGGCTGGATACAGAGTCTGGTCTGAAGGAAAAATGGAAAGATGACTGCATTACATATATATGAGGATCTCTATACGTTTTTCTGTCTTTGGTTTGCTGCAGTGTTGATATAAGCTTCAACTGCTTAAAAGAACAGGATTGTTGTGCTAATGTTTTGTGTTGCAAGAAAAAAGAAAAGTCTCAGACAGCTTTGGACATTTGTAAAAGTAGAATTTTACACTACGTATTTACTTTACACAACATATCCAGCTTTAATATAGCCCTAAAATAAAACTTTAAGTTCAGGCAGAATGCTTAATTCAGTTCAAGTGCGTAGCCTTTTTGACTATCATATCTACACCACCACAGTCAGTTGACACCTTGTTTTGGCATGTATTTACAATATCTATGATTTCTTTCTCTTCCACTGCTGAGAGAAACATTGAGTTTGGATTAATGTTATTAAAGTCTTGTTCCATCCATCAGCTGATCCAGGATCACACATTTGTTCTGCCAGCTTTGGTCCACACAAAAAAAAAATACCTGTTGAAATTATTCAATCATCATTCATATCATTAATGATTTCATAATCATTGGTGAAATATTGTGGATAATTAGTCTGCCTACAACTTTTCCTAATGATATTGCTCAGTATATTCTGTGTACCTTTAATGTTATATTAATTCCTGTCCAATAATTTGTTACAATATTTTTGTTTGTGATATCTGTAAAATAGTTGTCATTGTATTTTAATATTTTTTATAATTATTTTAAACTTCCTCAGTTCTATATTTTATGACTTGTGTTCTTTTTTTTTACAGGCATTTTGAAGTCCCTTTGTGATCCATGGTGTCTGAATATGTATTTCATTTAGTGTTTTTATTTATTGGACAATTACTGTTATACAATAATTTTAAGGCATACAAAAAAGTTTCATAAGTTTGTCAATGTTATATTAATTAGATACTAACTCTTAATTGTGTTTAATCAGCTGTTCTTTAAATGCATTAATTCTCTCCTCTGTCTTCACTCTTAAATTGAACTGGCTCAGATAGTGCTTGGTTTTGTTAAAGTTTGCATACATGCGTCTGCTGTTGAAATGTATAATAGAGAGATTGTTGTCAGCTTGAACGTTCATGTTGCACTGATCCTCTGAGTAATAGCAGCAGTTGTCGATGTCATAGTAGAAGTTAGTATCCGTGTCACCATCTTCCTCCATGTCCGGACGTTTGTACTCTGTGTAATTAAATGTTTTCAGTTCTATTTTATCAAAGTTCACGGCCATAAAATATGATATTCTGTCAAAAGAAGGTGATGAATAATTGATAGTACTGAGTGTCGTCCTGATGGTGAAGAGTTTGTGTTGTCTGTTTTACCTTCAGTCCTGTTAGTTCTCAGTTAAATCTCTCCAGATCCCCAATGTCTCAGATAACTAGTACCTTTTGTCATGGTTCGGTTTGCTAAGGACCCAAGTGCAGGAGAGCAGGAGCCAGGAGTTGCAACAAAAAGGATTTATTCCACAAAAAGCCAAACTAAATGCTGCAGAGCAGGATCAAAAAACTCAACGTAACAGGGATCAAAACTTGGAGCACATGGAGGAAACAACAGTACGGTCCGACAGGGGACAAAGGAATGACAAGATATCCTGAGGGGATAACGAGACATGACGAGACACAGATGCAGACATAATCAGGGCAGATGGGACACAGGCGGGGCAAGACAGAAACTGAAGGCTGGGGGGAATGTCAACCTTGACACCTTTGGTATTCCAATTATTATCTAATCCCTTCCTAAGGTGTTTGGGACAAAAAAATTACCTCTGTTTTATCAGAATTTAGAAATAAAAAGTTAGTGGAAATCCAGATCTTAAATGTTCCTAAGACATGCCTGAAATTTGGCTAGTGGCTCTGTTTCATCTGGCTTCATAGACAAATAGAGCTGCGTATCATCAGCATAGCAATGAAAATTGATTCTGTGGTTCTGGATGATACTTCCAAAGGGCTGCATATATAAACTGAACAAGATTGGCCCTAGCACTGAACCCTGCGGAACACCATAGCAGATCCTCATCTGTGCAAAAGAAACCTCATGTACATGAACAAACTGGAATCTGTCAGATAGATATGATTTAAACCATCGTAGAGCTGTCCCTTTAATCCCAACAACATGTTCTAACCTGTGCAGTAAGATGCTGATCTATAGTGTCAAAAGCAGCACTGAGGTCCAGTAGAACCAGTGTGGACACTAATCCCTTATCTGAGGCCATAAGGAGGTCATTCGTGACTCAAACCAGTGCTGTCTCTGTGCTGTGATGCATTCTGAACCCTGACTGAAAAACAGATCATTTCTATACAAATGGTCACATAACTGGCTTGAAACTACTTTTTCCAGAATTTTAGGTATAAATGAAAGGTTGGAAATTGGTGTATAATTCACTTAAATGTCTGGTCCAATAGTTAGTTTTTTTTTTAGTAAAGGTTTAATTACTGTGACTTTAAAAACCTTCGGCACATATCCTGATGTCAGGGATAAGTTGATCTGATCCAATATTGTCGTACCAATAAGAGAAAAAAAAAACATTTTTGAGAAGTCAAGTTGGAATGGGGTCTAACAGACACGGGGATGATTTCCGTTCAGTTCAATCTGGCTCTGTGAGAAATGGATTTCTTTTTGGATGATGACCAGTTCATTTTGACATAATTTGTCTCACTGTTGTTTGCAATAAACCAGCGTACAGGTCTGTACAGAGGCAAGGGGATTCATTCCTCCTTTGAGGTACCTGGTGTGGAAGCATCAGTATTTTCCATGATGACTGCAGTCTTTGAGGTCACTGGTACCTGTTTTGACCCCACCATAAAATGTTGTTAAATTTTGTTTGTTAGAAAGTCCAATGAAAAGGTAAAAAAATAACGAAGTGTTGGTCCGTAGCAATGCTTCAGTATTTTTTCCCCAGCCTATTAGTCTCTAAGCCTTGAGAGCCTCTCTATTGAATATTTAATGTGTAGTCTTATAAATGTATCATAAATATACAGTATTAAGACATGTATAAAAGGCTGAACAATTTTCCAAAACAGTTGGGCAAAATGTTCAGGAACATGTTTTAAGGCTGTTTTGAGCTGCAGCTTTCATGCAGTGCTGAGTATTCATCTTTTTTTTCATTATAAAACTGAAGGCCATCAGGTAGCTATGCCATCAATGAGTCCTTGGATGAAATTAATTTTAGAAAATATATCTATTTCGGAGTTTTTAACTCATTACACTGTGGGGACTGTGATCATTGGGTTATTAGTCTTTCTCTTTCTCCCTCTTCATTCATCATATAAAAGACACAAAAGCAGCATCAATGGGCTCAAAAAGCTCCGGTTTGGTCGTATCAGACCTGATGGACAGACTTCTAAAATGCATCTTCGTGTTTGAAGTTTTTATGAGTAAATTTCTATCTGGATTTGCTGTGCTGCTGTGTGAGCCGTTGAGTTCTTTTAGAACAACGACCTTTAGGACAAATATCTTGTGGTCGATCACCAAACCCAGAAATGTATTTTCTTCAACTCTGTCTACATGTACACCCTCTCCCTCTATCACGACTTTTAAATGACTGTTTCCCTTATGATTTCCAAACAACATGAACTTTGTGTGATAGTTGATAGTTTATTTATATCAAACCACTTTTTTAATTTGTTCAGTTCTGAGGTGATTTCCTCCATAAGCTGTTGTAAATTCTCCCCTTCACAGAAAATATTTGTATCATCAGCAAACAGAAGAAATTGTAGTATTTTTGAGACTTTGCATTATGCCATTTATACATAGAATAAAGAGTCTAGGTCCGAATACTGACCCCTGGGTACACCACAAACAATGTCCAAGCATGATGATTGAAAGTCCCCTATTATTCACAAATTGTGGCCTGTTGCTTAAATAACTTTCCATCCAGCATAAAACCACTCCCGTGATGCCATAACACTCCCTTTTTTTAATTAATATGTCATGATTTATTGTGTCAAATGCTTTTTCAAGATCAATGAACACCTCGACTGCAAATTTCTTTCTGTCTATGGAGCTGGTGATTTCTTCTGTTAACTCCAGGACTTTCAATAATTTGGATCTTTGAGATCTGAATCCATATTGGCTCTCAGAAATCAGTTTATCTTTATCAATAAATTTGTCCCATCTGTTAATAAATAGTTTTTCTAAAATTGTAGAAAATTGTGGGAGTGAAGAAATAGGCCTGTATTTAGTGAATTGGTATCTGCTTCAGTTTTGTATAGAAGGATGACTTTTTTTGGGATGAGCCCTGGAGTTATTTCAGGACAACGACCTCAAACAGCAACTCAGTAGTGTCATCTTTGAAACATCTAGCCCAGAAGAAGCTGCTTCAGCAACAACAATTTAGAGAGATCTGAGGATTCTCATTGATTTATCACATTTATAATATTAATTTTCTATCCAAAGTTCAAGATCTTCACAACCTTCCCATTCCAGATTAGCTGAGACTATCTCTTGAGTCACTTGCTCATCTCTTTGCTTTTTGACATGATGTCTTTAAAGGTATTACAGGAATATGTCTGTCAATCAATTTATGAAGCAACATGAGCTCTGCCCGTAAATCAAGTTCAAATACCGATTGATTGATCAGGTCTCGTTTAAAAAGTAAATCTCACTCAATTTGAACATACTTTGTATCAAGAAAACATAAATATTTTAAATTAAGTTTTGTTTTTTAAATAATGCAATCATTTGTCAGTTTTTTAGGAAGATGTTCCAAACTTCCTTGAGGATTAATCATTTTGACGTCATCTCTTTGAGACACTTTCAGATTTAACCAGATATAGTTAAAAAAAATGCATTAGCAAAACACAATTGTGACTGAAGTCTTAATAAAAGGAAAAATTGGAACAAGATTTCATCTCAGCAACTCAGCAACTACATGATATGGTATTACAGGTTTAATGTTTATGTTTTATATATATATATATATATATATATATATATATATATATATATATATATATATATATATATATATATATATATATATATATATATATATATATACACATAAACACATACATACATATACACATCCATTTACACACACATAGCACACACATTCATACAAAATTCAATTCCATAAGAATATTCATATTCCATAAATCAATGCAATCTAAAAAATGCAGAACATTTAATTTTAATATGAATGCATATAAATAAAACCCACATTACAAACATGCTAACTAAATAAAATCCTGTCTGAATTTTAAAATACTCGATTTTAAAAACAAAGGTACCCAGCATGATGAACCATCCTTATGACTCTTTTTTGTAAAGTGCAAATCTTTTGTAAATTGCTTTTATATGTATTCCCCCATACCTCAACAGAATAGGACAGATATGGATCAATAAGTGCATAGTACAATATTTAAAGTGATTTCTGATCTAAAACATGTTTAGCTTTGCCCAGTATTCCAATACTTCTGGATAATTTAGAGCACAAATATTTTACATGAGGTTTCCAGCAGAGCTTATCTCTACCCGAGCATAAAATATTTGTGTCATCTGCAAAAATTACCATTTTTAAAATATTAGACACTTTCCATATATCATTAATGTATAAGATAAATAATTTGGGTCCCAAGATAGATCCCTGTGGGACACTGCAGGCAATGTTCAAGCACATTGATTTGTAATGACCTAATTGGACAAACTGCTTCCTATTACTGATGTAGCTTTGTAACCAGGTGAGTGCTACCGCTCTGACACCATACCGCTCCATTTTTTTGCGCAATATTCAATGAACAATCGTGTCAAAAGCTTTTTTTCAATTGAAACACCCACTGCATATTTTCTTTTATCAATGCATCCTGTTATCTCCTCCACTAGCTCCATTAGAGCCATGGAAGTTGATCTAGATGATCTAAAACCGTACTGACGGTCATTTAGTAAGTTATGTTTGTTGATTTATTTGTTTATTTCTAATAATACTATTTAATATATTCCATATACCTTTAATGTTATTTTTATTCTTTTCTAATAGTTTAGTATAATAATCATTTTTGCATGTTCTCATAATAGTTAATAATTTATTCTTATATTTCTTTTATTTGAACTCTGCCTCTTTCGTTTTATTTTTTATAAACAGTCTATACAAGCTATTCTTTTTTTACATGCATTTTGAAGCCCCTTGGTCATCCATGGGTTTTCAGCATATCGGTTCTTGATGCTATAATATTTCAGAGGGCAGTGCTCATCATATAGATGTGTGAATGTATCTAAAAATAAGTCATAACGAGGGCCTGAAAATTTCACTTTTTTGGGAAAACACAAAAAACTGTATTGTTTTGCTATTTTTTGCTATTTTATAGGATACCTATATGGGTGGAAATAACATACAGAAATGCTGATTAGCAGCCCACCTTGTGATGTCATCTAAAGTGAAAAACACCAGTCAGACAATTTTGCAGATAGGAGGTTATGTTCTTCGGCCCTCGATAAGCCTTATCTACCTCTGTTTCATTATATACATTGATCCAATTGCAACTGATTAGATCATTTTTTAAAGCAGTAAAAGATTCTTCAGTGCTTATTCTCTTATATTTAATTTCCTCTAATTCCCTCTTTTTTATATAATTATGTTCATAGATAAGAAAGACAGGCAGGTGATCACATTCATTCATTCATTGATTAAAATTGCACTTATCACTTTACTTTCCATATTATTTGTAAAAAAAATTATCAATTAGGGAGGCACAATGGGATGTTATTCTGGTTGGTTTAGTTATTGTTTTTTTAGACTGAAGCCTTGAGACTAATGTGTAATTGGACTGTAAACTTAATAAGTTGTTGCTTTCGTTGCTTTTCGGTCCTCTTTAAGGCTCCATATGCCTCAAACCCTCGGCTGCTTCACACTGTAATGCACACACTCACATGCGTACAATTCCTGGAACACACTCATGACCTGCTCCAGGGCCGTTTACTACTTTGGAATAAAAGAGGAGGAAGACGCTGTAACTGCTCACATACGCCCCCTCCTTTCACTCCTCCCTCCTCATTGAGTCCTAAACTGCTGTGCTCAGTCCACAGAGCAGACTTTCACATGTTTAGTAATGCTGAGTGGATCTTGGAGTCTTTGCTCGGCTATGCAGTAGAGAGGAGGATTATCTGAGCCGAGCTCCATAGCAAGGATTTGGCATTTGGCCACTTATCCATCATTTGGCTTCCCCTGTGGCTCGTTTCACCTAAGTTTTCTCTTAGGTCCCTCTTCATTCTCCCTTTTTTGCCTCTGCGCCCGTTTTCCCTGCTCTCAACTATGACCCTGTTATCAGAGGACCAGTCTGCCAGACCCCAACCCTGCCTGCTGTCGGAGCCTGGCAAACACATCAGTACGTCTCTGCACCAGTACACAACAGACTACAGCGACTCCAAAGAGGACTACATGGACAGCGGGGAGATTGCTGTGTTTGGAGCTACTGAGCACCCCAGGCGCTCACTGGCTCGTCTTCTCCTCCACAGCTTGGTCATGTTTGGCAGGGAATTCTGCTACGCGGTGGAAGCAGCGTTCGTCACACCAGTGCTTCTGAGTGTGGGCCTCCCTCGCAGCCTGTACAGCCTGGTGTGGCTGATTAGCCCCATCCTGGGCTTTCTGCTCCAGCCCATCATCGGCTCAGCAAGTGACTACTGCCGCTCACCATGGGGCAGGCGGAGGCCTTACATCCTGGTTCTTGGCATCCTCATGCTAGTGGGAATGAGCATGTTCCTTAATGGAGATGCTGTCGTCTCAGGTGAGGGATGGATGAAAGAGTGGGCGGTGCTGTCATTTCTACCAATAAATTACCGTATTTTCTGGACTATAAGCCGCTACTTTTTTCATAGGTTTTGAACCGTGCAGCTTATACAAAGGTGCGGCTATTCTGTGGATCTTTCTTCCACCGCTCGGGGCGCTCTAACTAAGACAAAATAAATGCAAAGAGGAATACGCTACTTCTTCTTTAGCAGATAAAAGTAGAAGCAGATTTCAAACAGATAAATAGATAAATAAATATCGTTATTTTCTCTTCGTTCTGTCCCGTTTTAATCAGCAAAGTTGCTGCCGTGTTAAAAGACACTGTTAGGAAAAGCTCTATTTAGGTACAAACATGTACATCATTTACAGTTAAAAATCCTTCTGTACATGTAGTAAATATCTAATCTAACAACATAAATATCTGCGGCTTGCATATCTTTTTTTTTTTTTTAAATAAAGCGGATGCGGCTTATATGCAGGTGCGGCTTATAGTCCAGAAAATACGGTAATTATTCTTCTGGAGCTAACAGAAGTATTGACGGAAAAAAAAAACCCTGATAAGTAATGTTACAATGCTGAAACTGAGTCTTTAACAGACGGATGCCAAATTCTGGGAAAATGGGACATGTTCCTCAAAAAACAGTAAAAATTCAACTCGGAAATGTATGAGCAGATGACCCTGAGAGATTCACATTTTAAACTCGTGACTGAAGTTTAATGACTCACAGAGGTCCTGGACTGATGCCCACTGGAACAGACAGATGAGGGAGCATGGCAGAGAAAGTGGGATTCAGTGTGAAGTGGGAAACCGCAGACAAAACATTTAAGCATCAGCATCGTTTAGTGAGAATCCATCAGCCCACGGGCAGCATCATGAGTAGACTTTGATAGCCTGCCATGCCTTTTAGCATTTTAACACACCCATAAAAGCTGATTAAAATTTTAACGGGACTCATTTTAGTTTAAAACTGCGTCCTATGATGAAATCATGCTGCGATAAGAGGGAATAAGTTATTTGCACACTTTTAATGCTACAAAATATAGACATCAAACATTTGAGTGCTGCTAAGTTTGGTTCCATAACAAAAATTGCTCCTTCATTTATTTCAGTCCTCATATGAACTCATAAGTATTTAGTTTTCCTGACATTCTTTGGGTAAGCTGATTACCTCTCCCTGTTTCTCAGGATTGTAGTAAATGCTTCAGTCATCATGTGACATAATGTTTGCATTGTTGTAACTGCACTCAGGTTTTAGAGGACATATGTCGTAGCCTCTTTTTTTCAAATGTGGATACACATAAACAATTGTTAGTCTGATATAGTTAGTAATATAGAGAGACTTGATAATGTCTACAACGCAGCCTGACGAGACAAAAGACAAAAGGGTGAAACATTGACAATTGCAGTAACAAATATAATCAGAGAGGGGGGGAAGTTGTGATGAAAACAGAGCACAGGTATCTAGACTAACCGAAGCCTCAAATCATTACAAAGAGGCCTATTTGACTGAAACGAACTCAGACTTTCTTTAAAATTTTCAAGCTCAAGAAAGATAGGTATAGCTTAATATATAAATAAGTGCTATTATCTGTTCTAGAAAGGCAATGGTTCAGCATGGTTATGAATTGACAACTGTCCTTTCTTTATTCTTAAAATTTACTTTCATCATATAACCACTTTAAGACATAATTGCATGATTTTTTAATATTATTTTAAAGCCTTTTGTGGAGAGAGCCCAGATCAGGATTCACGCTTTCCAAATAATTGTGACCTGTCAATCATCCTTGGCATCTTACTTTTATGCCATCGATGCTTTAAATACCTTCCTGAGTAATTTGACTGTGAAATTCCTTCCTGTGATGCTTTTGAGGGCAAAATAAACCTGCAAAACCTTTTTTAAGATGTAGTTTTGGGCTTTTTGCTGTTGTGTGATAGCAACGGATGCAGAGAGGTGCGAGACGGGGGAGCAGCCGAGGATGGCAGCAAAGAGAAATGGGATTAAAGAAATTAGACTACCAAGGATCCTTATAAGAAACTAGGGAACTTTTATGTCAGGCAGTGCACAGGCAGTATCCCAATCCGTAATTGAAGATTTACTAATTTTTCACACCAAAGCCCATGTAAATTAGTCCAGTTCCTGAGTGGCAGAATCTAAAGTGCCCACAGAGCCATTAGTCAACTAATGCCCTAAAACCAGGATTGTCAACCGGTGGTCCGCGGCCTTCTGGTGGTCCGTGGCGGTATTGCAGGTGGTCCGTGAAATTGTAAATGGAAAACAATAATAATTTAAAAAATATATATTTATTCTTTAGACTCAATTTATTTTCCATTTACTATTCATTTTTGTGAATAATTTATCCATCCAAATGATGTCAAATGAGTGAGAGTGAACTTTGTAATATTATAAGCCCTTGTTCATTTTTCATTGACTGTTTTTTTTGTTTTTTGTTTTTTTTTTTCATAGCAAAAGGTGCAAATAAAAATATACACTGATGCAAATAAATAGCCTATACAGGCCCATACTCTTATTTAAAAGCAAGGTGCAAATTAAAACAAACATCCCCAAAAGCAGCGGTCCCCGAGTTGCTTCTTGGTTATAATGGTGGTCCCTGGGACAAGACCAGTTGAAAACCTCTGCCCTAAAACAAAGATGCTGTCTCCTATCCAAAGGAATACGTATATTGAAATATAATTTGTCTCTTATGGGGAAAAGAAGAAAAAAACATCTCTGTTGGTTTAGACAAACAGTTTTTAAATCTAGCAAACTTTTAAATTATTCATGCAACCCAGATTCATTCATCATCATCTAGTACCCGATCCCTCTTTTGATCTGTCTTCTCTCATGTTTTTAAGTAAATCTTTATGTCTTGTATATTATTTGCTGGATTATCAAGGTTTTGGTAAGAGTTTATGAAAGGCAAAGGGTCACACATGTTGAACATAAATAATATATTTATGCAAAAATTACCAAACTTATTTGGTCATTTTTAGGACAATGTCAAGAGTAAAATATTGTCTGTTTAAAATTCTCAAAAGAAATTTGTATGTGCTCATCTAACCCGGTGACCCATTCAAGCTAATTCTCTCTGTTGAGATGGGTCTGGTACCCCATTCACAGCCATTTCCACCAGGACAAAGAGAACAGGAATGTCTTGCAAAGCTTGTCTAAAGGTTGCCACGGTAGGGAGACATTAGCAGGTCGTGCAGAAAACGGCCAGGGAATGCTGTATGCAACCAAAATTTGGGGATTTTTTTTTTTTTTTGTTTTGGGAACCAGAAATTGATATTTGAGATGTATCAAAACTAAAGCTGTGTGGAGTCATGTGCTGACTCGTAGATGAGCGTGCAAGACTCCCCATTCAAAACAACTGAGATGGATGCAGCATTTCTAAAAACTTGGAACAACAAAGCTATTTCTGAATATGTGTACTTGTTTTATTGTTTATCAAGAATGTATCCAGTGGAGACTTGTGGAAACTCAAGGCAGCAAATTATGATGGAGGGGGAAGCAGTAAAAGAGTGTTAGGACCTTTGTTTTGGCTTGACAAAATGTTAGTTTTGAGATGTTTTGATGATGACAGAATAACATTAATCTAACTTCAAATTAGTGAAGTTATCCAGATAGAGCCTAAAATGTACTTGGATATTTTTCTTTTTTTTTTCTTTTTGCCCCCATTGAACCTTATCTATAACACGACTGAAACACAAAAACTTAAACCCTAAAAACAGATCATATGTCGTAATGGATATACACACTTTTTCCAGAGGAGTCTGTGGTTCATTATGAGCCATGTTGATGTTCTGAGTATTTAATTCATGTTGTACTTACCAAGTACAAACTACAAATATACAAGTCAAAACTTGACATACTTGGAAGTGAGAAACTGAGCATGTTTTAAATGCAAAACCTACAACAGTCCTTCTGGGTCCATGGCACTCTTTCTCCCTTTTGGATGCATTTTCTAGTACAGCTGTCGCTCTGCCGACATCACATGCTTTGTTTTCTTGATTGGTTGTTTGCCTTTCCAATGACTTCCAGAGGATTTTTTTGTCTGAGTCCTTTGGCTCTGCCCTCTGGAAATCAAAGTCAAACTCAGTTAATGTCCTTATATAGGAGTTGAAAGAGTTTACCTTGTGCTATACAATCCTGCTGGTGCCAAAATTGTCCTTGCACATTTACAGCTGAATATGCATGCTGAATATGCATACTGTAGTTTCCCAGAGTTCTTCTGGATGCAACGCAAGGTCTAAATAAGAGTCGAGGGGTTTGGAAGGTTCATACTGGGTCAGGAGGTCACTGATGTATTTTGGTCCAAGACCATTCAGAGCTTTATAGATCAGCATCAGAACTTTAAAATCTATCCTCTGAGGGACAGACAGCCAGTGTAAAGACCTCAGAGCTGGACTGATGTGGTACACTTGGTTGGTCATAGTGTCTTGATATATTCTTGAGGTGAATAGATCTGTGGTGACCTGTAATAATTTCTCTTTGGCTCCAATGACAATTACCTCAGTTTTGTTTTGTTTAGCGAGAAAGTTGTGACACTGTCATTAATCGCCTCAATGCCTTGACAAAGAGTCTGTACAGGGCCTTGGTCTCCTGGCGACATTGTAATATATATCTGTGTGTCATCTGCATAGCTATGGTAGTTTATTTTGTTGTTCTCTATAATCTATGCTAGTGGAAGCATGTAGACAGAAGAGGTCCCGGGATGGAACCTTGGGGAACTCCACATGAGATTCTTGTCTCAGATTCTTGGCTCCCCTCTCCCACCTGTCTCATTTGTGTTTCCTCGTTGAGGACGTTTCTTTTTTTTGGTGAAGGCAGCGTGTCTGCTCCCCTCTCCCACCGGCACATTTGTGGGGAAGGCAGCGTGTTTGCTCCCCTCTCCCACCTGCACATTTGTGGTGAAGGCAGCGTGTCTGCTCCCCTCTGCCACCGGTACATTTGTGGTGAAGGCAGCGTGTCCGCTCCCCTCTCCCACCGGCACATTTGGGGTGAAGGCAGCATGTCCGCTCCCCTCTCCCACCGGCACATTTGTACATTCATCCTGGAGAGATGTCACAGCCCTCTCCAGGCCGACATCAGATGGCCGCGCTCTGGTGGCGATGGAGGACGCAGAAATGGCTGGTTTCAGCCACATGCCCCCCATCGAGCCCTCCATTGCAGCTCCTGATGAGGCTCTGAAGCCAGATCCCAAGTGCCCCTCTACCAAGTGTAGGGTTACTGATGGGTATATCTGTAAGGCCTATGACACAGCAGCGCGCATTGTCCGGCTGGGGAACAACCTTTCCCATCTTCTGCTGGCTCTCTCCACTTCCCTGCAGGATGCACAGGTATATGATTCCACACGTGACATGTGTGACGTATCCCTACAGACTTTTGGCTCCCAGACGAGGGAGCTGGGGCGTCTGATGTCCACCCTGGTGCACACGCGCCGTTATGTCTGGCTGGCGCAGTCACCTTTGACGGAGACTGCTCGTAGGGTTCTTCATCAGGCACCAGCGGAACCCAGGGAGCTGTTTGGGGCAACTGCTCTGAAAGCTCTGAACCGCACTGCCCTGGCAGTGGCTGGTGCACCTTCACAGGAGAGCGCCCGCTTCCAGTACACCCAGAGGCTGCCCCTAGGCGTCGCCCCCAGCCGCCTGCCCACGGAGGCCGGCGCGGCTCCCAGCAGTCCGTTGGACAGCCTGCTGGTGACTTTCGCCCCCCTGTGCGTGGACCGTCCCAGAAGCGTCGGGGCGCTGACCCCGACCGTTGCCCCCGCTAGGGCCACGGGGCCGGTCGTCGGCTGATTTTCCCAGCAGCAGCTCAGTTACTGGGCTGCCTGCTCATCGGATCCCTGGGTGATTTCCACATTAACCCAGGTGTAGAAATTGCAGTTCGGACACCGGCCCCCTACCTCCGGCCGGGTCAAGATAACCATCATCAGAGGACCCCGAGGGCCCCAGTGTGGGACCTACCCATGGTGATGGGTGCCCTCTCTTCTCCACCTTTTGAGCCCTTGGCCCAGGTGGACCTTAAGTGGCTGTCGATGAAGACAGTTTTCCTCCTCGTCATAACATCAGCAAAGTGAGTCGTGAATTACATGCCCTGTCAGTCAGCGGGTCCTGCATGAGATGGAACCCAGATGGCTCAGGGGTTATGTTGTGGCAGAACGTGGCGTTCCTGCCCAATGTCCTGCCACACACTCATGTTAATCGGCCTATCCAGCTTGCCCGGTTCGACCCCCAGCCAGCGGAGGGTGGGCCGAGCCCTTTGTGCCCCTACGGGCCCTTGCTGCTTATGTTGATGCTACCGCGCCTGTGCGACGGTTGGAGCAGCTTTTTATCTGCCATGGTGGCCCTAACCGAGGTCGTGCTGTTTCCAAACAGCGCCTGTTCCACTGGGTGGTGGACACCATCGAGCATGCCTACAGGGTCAATGGCCGCCCCTTGCCAATGGGAGTTAGGTGCCACTCGACCAGAGTATCTCAGCTTCTTGGGCTGCCCAGAAGGGGGTGCTTCTGGAGGACATCTCCGCTGCGGCTTCTTGGACGTCGCCTGACACGTTCTCCAGATTCTACCGGATCAACATCGTTGGGCGTGGTTCTCCCAGGTTCTTCTGCCTCTGGTCAGTGAGGTAGGTGACCGGGCTGCTTCGTGACGTTGTTGGTATTTGTCATCCAGTGCTTACAGCACCGCCTGGCGGTCATTAAGGGACGAAATAGAACGAAAGTTACGACTGTAACTACGGTTCTATGAGTCCCGGATGACCACCAGGCTTTCTGTTCACTCAGAATTCTCTTGCTCTCGCGAGAAGATTCTAGGAACCGATCACCTGCCGACGCCGGAAGATATACCCGTCCGGGGGTCCTGCATGGGTCACGGGTGACGTGACATTGTTGTTATTTGTACTTGACATGCGCATGCGTGAGCAGAGATATCCAGTGCTTTCAGCACTGTTTGGCGGTCATCCGGGACTCATAGAACTGTAGTTACAGTCGTAACTTTCGTTTTGTGTTAAAAAGTAATTTACCATTGGAAAAAACACGTTTTCAATGATCTTAACTCAAAATGGGAGATCTAAGATGGGACTGTAGTTGTTACTTGTGTGGCTTTGGAAACACACTCGACATTAAGGACAAGTTCACGATCAGTAACAGGTCTGACTCCAAAATCTTTTACACCTTTTAAAAAAAACTGATGACAGGATGTCTAAACAGCAATAGGAGTTCAGTTGACGTGAGATGTCCTCCAGGTCTCTGCTGTTAATGGGTTGAAACTTAACATGGTGTTTGAACCAGTTTTTGGTGGACACGGTACAGACGCTGAATCTGCTGCTGAAGCACCAACTGCTGGTCTAATAGTTTGGATTTTGTCTGTGAAGTATTTGGCATTGAAGGTCATAGTGGATGAAGATCAATTGCCACGGACACAGGAGGGCTTGTTAGCCTGTCAACTGGAGCAAATAAGGCCCACGAATTATGATTGCTTTTAGTGATGAAGTCAGAGAAGTAGGACTTCCTTTCATTCCTTAGTTGTAAATTATAAGAGTGGAGTTTCTCTTCATAGATTAAATTAAATTCTATTTTATTGAGGTGTCTCTAGGCGACTTCCAGAGACCCAGAGCATGCCCCGAGCAAGTGTTATATAAACAATGGCAGGTAAAAACCCTAGTGGGAGAAAAACCTTAAGCCAAAAGATGGCAAGAAAAACTCCCCTTTAGGAGGGAAGAAACCTTGAGCAGGACCTGGATCATAAGGGGGGGCCCTGCTGTCGGAGGCCAGCTGGGCAGAGCCGGAAAAAGGGAGATACAGTAGGAAAGGGAGAATGAAGAACAGAGAGAGAAGGGGCACAGATATAGATCTATATATTAGTATTAATCATCTGTGAGCTGGAGAACTAAGACTTCTATGTGCATAAATCATAAGATATCATAATGAACCTGGGGATCTGTTTTTTCTCCATCTGCGCTCAGCTTTCCCACACTCTTTTCCATTTTTCACCAGCGTGGAATTTCGTAATGGGAGAATTAAAGTCTTTGTTTGTACTTTGCACTGAACATTGCACGTGGGAGGAGGTGTGCTCTTCGACGTGTCCATGTGTCATTGGGCACGATGCTGGAACCCCAAATTACCTTCAATATAAGCTCATCGGTATACAACTAGAGACAAAACGTGCTGCATATATTCTTAGAAGTGCTGTGAGGGTGTTTGTCTAAATGGTTGAATTATCTCCACAAGATGTTCGACAGCATGCACTGCCATCAAGCCATAATACTGCTAACAGTTGCTGCCTCATGTTTCATCATGTTCCACTTACTTGACAGTGTGGCAAAGACTTAAAACTACAAGTGGTTTGGATATTAACATAATGATAGCTACAGATGCAGTCAGCAAGCTTAAAACATTTTTTTAAATCTTTTCATCAAAAAAGAAAAAAAAATATTTTCATCCAACATCGCGTTAATGGCTAATTTCCAATGGCAGCTTTTTAATTTTTTTTTAATTTACCCTTTATTTAACCAGGTAAGTCAATTGAGAACAGTTTCTTATTTACAATGACGACCTGGGCAAGAGGAACCACAAAGAGTCAAACACGTACAATCACAGTGAAACAAACAATCGACACGACATTTAAAAAAAATAATAAAAAAAAAAAAAATCACTAGATAGCAAGCTAATGGTTAAGAAACATTCACCAAATGTGACAGAAAGTGTTCTGGCTCAGAAATCACGGAAAATCCCTTAACCTACCTTTAAAAGGAGATTTAATAAAAATGTTCCTTATTATTCAGAGGTACTTCTTTAATATTTATGATATGATTTGGTCAAAATTGCGCAGAAGTAAGAATACAATCCACAAACCACAATCATCTCCAAGCTCCCCCTCCTCTGCAGGTAGTGCCTCTTTATAAATTAGTTGTACAGCTTCGTGATTCCCACTTCCAAGTGTGGGATAATATGAGGTTAAGAAGAGAGGAAGATGGAGGAAGATCAATAATTCTGCTCTTTATAGCTGGGCATGGGCTACTATAAATCGGCAGTGGCCCCTCCTGCGTTTTGGGGTCCATGCCCAATGAGGGTGCTATTCCTTATCACCGAAGGGCCGTAAATGCAAATCCTGCTTGGGCTTTGAGTCATTTTGGAGGTTCCTTTATTTCAAGCCCTGCGGTCAGTAAGAAATTGAGGCTGGTCTCAGAGTGAGGCCTTAGAGCTGGGCCTTAAAGTTGAAATTAAGGCTCCCCATGTTCACATAGAACTGTGGCCCAACAACAGATTTTAAAATATTTCGGGCTTTTTTGGGACCAAACAAAGAGGAAGGGTTCTGATGCCTTTTTTTTAAGCTGGTAATGACTTCGGACAACCAAACATATCTCAGCCACAGGAGAATTACTTTTTTCCATAATGTATCTTCTGATGCTTTTACCCTAATGAGAGGTAAAACAAGCAACCCAGTTCGTTTTCATTAGTTTATGCTGACGTGGGGAAATTTTGTGATTAGAAGTGGTGTCATTTACCCTGATATGATGCTCAAACCACCAGTGTCTGTACATTAATGGAAATTTTAGTTGAGTTTAGTTTAGTTTATTTTTTTTTGGTCATTTACATTTTAAGATGTTTGCATATACACACTGTATTTTTGACTTTTTTTTACCAAAAAGGTATAGGCTGAAGCCTCATGGCTTATTTTGCCTATCCTTTTCAACAAAAGGCTGACTACAGAAAAGGAAAAAAGATACTAATAAGAAGAAAACGAAATGAACAAACAAAACAAAGAAAATGAACAAAGAAGAGAATAAAATAAATGTGGTCACTCACGATTGAGGACAGCATAATTTAGACAGTTGGATATTTAATATCAAGATAATTTATATTAGTGTTCTATATTTATCTATTATTTTAGATTCATATTTTTTTTTTAATTTGTAAATTGAGCTACTTTTTTTTAGTTCCTCATCCAGGCGGTTCCATAGTCTCACCCCTTCCACACTGATACACCTTGACATTTTTTTTGTTCTTGGCCATTTCTGCTCAAAAATGCCATAGCCCCTTAGGTTGTACCTACTTTTTCAAGCCAGTTTTCTTTAAAGTTTATTATGAACGTCAAGTCACAGGCCAGCTTAGTTTAATTCCTTTTAATTATCATCAATTATGCAAAATATGCTACATTATGCAACAGCACTCAATTTTTCCCACGCTAATAGCCCATTTCAAGCAGCACCATTAATAAATTATAGATAGTACAGAACATATTTATATGTGGTCAATGTGCTTGCAGCTCTGAATTGTGTTCATATGCATTTTAAGCCTGATGTTTCCCCCCCTGAGTTTAATGTCCATCCAGCAATCTATTAATTATAACCCTTTCATCGTATTCAGGCTCGCTGGGGTCTGCTTGAAGCTATCCCACCTCTCTCATGGGGTATACCCTGGACAGGTTGCCAGGCCATCACGGGGGCCACAACTTGAAAAACAACTCCTCATTCTTATAGGCCATTTAGATGCAATTTTGTACAGTTGGA
Organism: Cololabis saira; assembly: GCF_033807715.1. Lineage (NCBI taxonomy): Eukaryota > Metazoa > Chordata > Actinopteri > Beloniformes > Belonidae > Cololabis > Cololabis saira. The sequence continues at coordinate 9,952,686 of NC_084597.1, read as the reverse complement.
AGGAAGCTGAGTACCTGAAGTAAATCCATGCCAATCCCATTTATAGAGGCCTCAGCTTAGGTTTGAACTAGGAAACTTCTCACACTTCAGAGGCAGAAGTGGGAGCCCCCCTCTTCTGCAGGTCGTGCCTCTTTATAAATCCATCTTGCAGCGTTATACTTCCGGGTTACAGCAAACCAATTTAAAAGAGCAAACGTCTGGTTATGCAAATCAATGAGAAACTTCTGCCTTTATATGAAAAAGTAGGTAATAAAGAGTTCCACTTCTTTGTTATATTGCAATGAATTATTGATATTTTCTGTATATTGGCTGATCAAGTGTTTTTTGTATCTTGCAGCTCTGGTCAGTGACAGGTCATTGAGGAGCACGTGGGCCATTGTAGTGGTGATGTTGGGGGTCGTCTTGTTCGATTTTGCTGCAGATTTCATCGACGGGCCCATCAAGGCTTACTTGTTCGACGTGTGCTCACACCGGGACAAGGAAAGAGGTCTGCACTACCATGCACTATTCACAGGTATGTATGGCCTATTGATGGGTTTGATTTGACTTGATCACCATGGGATATCTGTTAGGAAAGTGGTTATTGGTGCTCTGTGGGGGATTTTTACATCTGATCAACTCTCATAACACTGATGGTTTCTCAGGCTGCTTGAAGCTTCAATGTGAGTGTTTCATACAGTAGTTACAGCAAATATCTGCTGTGACTGGTAAGACAGTAAATTAAACTTTTGCAATATTCTTTCAATTAATGAGTTGATATATGTTTGTCATGTCTCTGTCCCAACTGTGTACATTACTTATAACAAAAGTGAAGCTTTAATATGAGATGTAGGTGGACGGCTAGATCCTGACCCAGTGTATGCTTGGTCAACAGATGTAGAGCAAAGGGGTAAAATGTCTTCAAAAAACAAGGAAAAGGCCAAAAACTGATTCATACTTTAATGATTGGTAAGAGGAACAACAGCACACAACACATTACATTGGACATGAGGAAATTAGGCTAAGAAGCAGCAGAAATGTGTGAAAAGCCCAACACACTGTTTTCATAAAAATTTTAAGAAACCTTTTCAACCAAAACCAAAAGCACATTTCATTTGATGATGGAACAATTAGAAAAGAAGACATTTTAGAGAGGAAAATAAAAAGCCTTGTGACTCTGAAATTAACGTGGTAGCACAACTTAGTCTTGCAAAGCTGCATCTGAACCCAGACTGCCAGAATGACACCAAAGATACAGAAGTATTTCAGAGTCAAACGTGAAGCTATCTGTTCAGCATCAAAGGCTTGGATGAAACTGACTCATGCAACAGGACAGTTATCCAAAGTGCACATATATAACAGAGTTACTAAAAAAAAGAAGGAATCAAGGTGTTACTGTCAAGTCAGTTACCCCAACCCAAAAGAAATGCTGCGGCGGGACCGTAGGAGCATAAACAAATGCCTTAATTTGATCTATTTCACCATATAATGAATCTGGTGTTAATATGACATGTGTTGTTCAGTTGTTGCATTTGCCTAATGTTACGGATTGCTAAGCACCATGACACTTTTCTTTTCTTGATTTTATGATTATTATTCTATTCTAGATGTTATATTTAAAACTTAGGAATTAAAACAGGGTATTTGTCCTTTTATACGACTCCAAACCTTTCTCTTTAGTTTAGCTGACTACAACTAAATGTGTCGATGTCATGAATGCCTGAATGACCACCTTGTTGTTTAAAAAAAAGGCTTTTTGAGATAAGTCACTTTAGTTTTAAGCATCCTAGTTCCTATTCACTCTCAACACGTAAGTCGTGTAGAAGAGGGTTGCAGTCAAAGCCGAAGAGGAGGACACATACTGAGTACATGTAGACTGGGAACGTTTTGTGTGAGTTTTTCCTTGTTTGCCTTTCCAAAACTTTAAATTGTGTAATCCTCAACACTGGTGATATACTTACCCGCCTTTATTGGGCCTCTTCATGGATCTCCCTCTGTACTTCACCTTTAGATCACTGACATGGTGGGCTAGATGAGTGCTTTCTTAAGGCTGAATTATGGTTCTGCGTCAAAACGACGCCGTGCCTACGGCGTGTGGTTTTTGTACACGCAGAGGACACGCCGTCACATGCGCCGTCACTGACGTGCACCTCCCGAAAATTGTAACTACGTGTCGAGGAGACGCCGACCACACGCAGACCGAGAGGGCTGTGATTGGTTCGTTTGAAAGCGAAGCATTTCCGGTTTCCGGTTTGAATCAGTAGTGAACTTCCAGGGCTTTTTTCTTCGTTTATATGTGATTTTTTTTGTTTTTGTTTTTTGCACAATAGTTGTCCTTATTTCTTTGATTTACTGTGACCGGAAAAAGTCGGATAAACCATTCAGAAAAAGATCGCTAACTAGTGGCCGCGGGGGGTACTGCACCGCGACCAAATGGAGAGACGGAGAACTCTGAACGATTCGTGACGGCACCACGGGTGCGCCGTGTGCTCTGCGTGTGTGTGACGCAGAACCATACCCGCACCTTTAGTTTGTGCTGTCAGAGAGAGAGGAAATTACACAGCATCTGAAGTAGAAACAGCAGGACTCCTGCAAGAAAAACGGACTTCTCAGAAATACACTAAGGGCCCGATTTACTAAGATCCTAAATAAAGAGTACTAAATTGCGTGTGCACTGAAAAAGTTTGCACGTGCTGTTGCGGGTGATTAACTAAGAATGCTCGCGCAATTGATAACAGGTGCAAACCGCAGTATTTAAATGAGGTGTTGCGTGTCTGTTTGCGCCATGGAGAGTCTGGATGGAAAGCAGGATCGCAAGCGCAAAATGAAATTTGACGCGGTGGAGTTAGAAATATTAGTGGAAGAGGCAAATAAACACATTCATGAACTACAGCAAAGAAATGTAAACATTACCAAAAGTGTTGTGCCGTATTCAGCACCCCTGCCGTGAAAAGCACCCCCTCGTCGACATATACCCACAGATCTCGTATTCACGAGTAAATGTCAAAAAGGACTAAATGCTCATGTTTAATTTACTCCAAATGACAACGTACACACAATGACAAAAATTATATTCTCATTCCGTGTCACGTTCTGTTTAGCATCCAGTTTTGTGTTAATGATTCATGTTTAAATGCGCTCATGGATTCCACAATAGTCATACTTTCCCACAATCACAGTCACAGATAACAAAAATCGGGTAAATGGTTATTGATGTCATTAATTAATAGCCTGCTTACTGTGTTGTCTTCCATAATATTTGTAAATATATATAATATAAACTCCTAAGTATGTGTTTGTGTGAATGTGTATGAGGGGGTGCTTTTCACGGCAGGGGTGCTGAATACGGCACAACACCACAATAACAGCAGCCATCGGTGCGTAATGCTGGGCAGATTAGCACCTTCCTTTCGAACGTATTAAATACAGACGCAATAACAATCCCTGCAATTACTTTCGGGCTTGGTAAATCTCATTGCGTGTGGTAAATGAATCATTTGCATTTTCCCCTCCCAGTATTTAGCTCTTTCTGCCGGGTACGCCCCATATTGATTATTCATCAGGGAAAAAGTACTAAATGAATAGCGTGTGCTATTTTGCTCATTTGAGAGGCGCAGTCCTCTTTGCACGCTGTAAGTAGATCAGCTTGCACATTGGTTTGAGGGTGATGTCAAGTTTGCACACGTTTTTACGCACGCAAACCTTTAGTAAATCAGGCCCTAAATGTAGTGTGAGAGCAGCTTATGCATAACTTGGTTCCTGAAACGTTTTTTCATTAACTGCTTTCTGAGAAGACCTGAAACACTCCTGGGTATAGGAGAAGTACCGTAACATGTGCAGTTGTGTTTCACACCTTGTTTTCTGTTTCTCACCACTTGGGAACAAATTGAGTGGATGAGTATGTTTTCATTTGAGCATGTGTGTCTTAATGTGATTTGCTTCAGTCAAGCCTTCAAAGCACAACATTTTAGGCGGAAAATTATAATTACAACCTTGCTGAAGTTCATTTGTCTATTTCTAAAAGAAACGCCTGGACAGATTTATTTTCTCTTTTTTCATGGCAATATACAGGAAGTATTCAATCGGGTCAAAGGTCAAGCTACAATTAAATTTCCCCAAACAAATAAGAATAGGGCCAATATATATTCCAGTCAGCTGCACATAAATGAACTAAAAGACTGTTTAAAAACGATTTATTTTATATCCCACTATAAAATATGTGTTAGCGCCATTTGTTCCCATGGACCAAACCTCAGTCTTTCTACTGTTGGGTGTTAAGGCCGATAATTGGGACCCATAAATAGAAAAAACCTACCGGTAAGCATGTGTTTTTGTTTTTAAACATAGCCACATGCTCTTTACTGCTAGCCATGAGTAGGTGCAAAGTAAAAGGAAAACAGGAACTGTGAGTTAGAGCATAGCAGGAAAGTGAAAGGACTGAGGAAAAAGTTGTGTCGAGTATTAACCTTGTCTCAGTGGACTAACAAAGAAATAACATGAGTGAAACGCATTATTTTCATATCGTGAAAAACAATGACAGTTATCCAGAAATGTTCAAATCTGTTGCATGACAGTTGACAACCAGAGGAACAACAAAGATTATACACGATTACAGCAACCCAGCTGAAGCTGGATGATGTTTGCTGTGCCCTCACAACCCAATAAATATGGAGTCCATGTATATCTTGACACTGAACCAGCTAAACCATCTTGAGCTTACACTGACGTATAAACATTTATAGTTGCGACCAGGGCCGCCGCAAGGGGTGTGCGAACCGTGCGACTGCACGGGGCCTCGCACCCCAAGGGGCCTCACGCTATGGGCCGTTTTTTTTTTTTTCATTTTTTTTTTCATTTTTTTTCATTTTTTCCCTTATAAATATCAACAGTCATGTTCCATCACAGACCTAAATGTGTACTAGTCTGTGCATATCAATTAATATATATGCAATGATGTGCTTGCTGATTGATGTCGCTGCGCAGCTGCACGTGTCTGTTGTTCAATACAACTGCGTCAGACCAAGCGCAGACACAAGCTGCTCTGATCCAGACGGGTGGAGTTGGAACAAACTGTCACACAATGTCGAGAGAACGAGACAGATTCCGGAAATTTCCATCAGGGGATGAAAAAAGAAAAAAAAGAAAGAAAATGGAAGAGTTTAATGCCTCTCTGAAAGGCTTGGTTGATAAATTTGTTACAAAAATCACCGATCCGACCGGGTCTCAAGCAGCCGTGGGGCCCCGCGTCGAGGCAAGCCCAGATGATGATGAGGCAGGGGAAGGTATCCAGTATTTTGCTAATTGGAGAGTTAAAATTGCGCATATACAGTAGACACCCGATCCGACCGGAAAAACCCAAAAATTTCGCGTGCGCTCGCTACGCTCACGCGCGAGGGCCCCCCCCCCGGCCATTTCGTACAGGACCTCGCAAATCTCCCAGACGGCTCTGGTTGCAACACTTTAGATGAGTCTGAAAATCATGTCATGTCACCTTTAATACTTATATGAAGGAAAACTAGTTGGGATACTTTAAATGTCAAAAGGAAGTGTGTGTGGGAGATGCACATGATGCACTTTAGTGTGAGCTTTGACTTTAAGAAACATATTTTTGTAGTTCTTAAGCCACATCAGGGCAGCGCTGGAAGGGATTTTGATTTCCCTCCTAACAATGACAAGTTCTCTTGACGTCATTAAAGCTTCCTCTTGACACGATAGCAAAATACTGTTTCATTTTGCATCAACTAACAATGAGTAGTTCATGACTGATTTCCTTGATCAACAAATTTTTCCTGTGTGTTTTTGTCTTCACACTGCATATATGAAGCACCCAAACCTTAAAAATATGTCCCAAATGAGGTCTTAAATAAATGTCTAAAAATAAAACGGATCAAGCAAATAGTGTTTCATGCACTGCTTGGGGATTAAATGATGTCTTCGGTGTGAGTGTCAACAGTGCATTCAGCCGCCAGCCTGCGCTGGTTCGTGTGAGCGTACTCGTCAGGCAGTAATCCAACCCTGAGCTGGTCATGTGCTGCAGTCATGGGTCTGGGCTGAAGGCAACAGGGCCAGGCACATGACTCCTGAGACTGCCACTACTGGTATGTGAGGTTTGACAAGGAAAGAGCAAGGATTGGTGGTTTTTCTGATGTTTTTTCCTTTTCTTTCTTTTTTTGAATGAGTCTCCATACACATTTGGGAAACCCTTCTTAATTAGATTCCCAGCGAGGCACATTAAAAAGAAAAACTGTAGATAAGTGATTGTACACAGCAACAGGTGGAGCCAGTAAAACCCACAACACAGAGCGTCAAAATAGATAACCATCAAAATGAGTCTTGTGCATTCAGGGTAAACAGTGTATCAGGAAATCCTTATACCTTCCTTAGTGATTTGTTATCACTATATTCTGATTGGTTTTGTGGCTTTTTTTAAAGCCACTTTTTAAAGAAATATCACTCTGCTGTTTTGGCAAAAGAGCCACTGACAATACTGTACTAAAGAGTGGGGACGGTCCGGCACTTCATCATGAACTAGTTTGTGATGTATTGCCCCCGAGTGGTCATGGAATGGCATGAAAGCACCTCAAAGATCCCCAATTTGCTCTCTGGCTTACTTCCACTCTCATTTAACGTTCGTGAGTCACTTAGTCCAATGTCTCCCGACCTGGGGTCCGGGCCCCCCCTGGGGGGGCACCAGAGATCTCTGAGGGGGCGCAAAACTTTGTCTGCTTTGAATTTATGCAGTTGTAAAAATTATAAGACATTGTTAGGAATAATATATGAATGTCTTGAATATTTTTTGTGTTTTTTATACACTGGTGACAATCACAGGAAATGATTTAATTCCTTATTATTATATCATTACTCAACATTGAATCTACTCCAACAGGTTGTTAAAGAAAAAATGTTAAAAAATGTTGGTCTCATATTAAAAGAGACATTTTTCCGAAATATTTGTATGTCCTTTTGTGCGTATTTTATACATTGGTGACATTGGAGAAAAACAAAGTAATATGTATACAGAGTAAACCAAAGAGAAATGTATCAAAAAAACATAATTAATGTTCATTTTTTTCAATTAAAGACTATTTTGGTGCTAGTACGTACGGGTCGGGGGGCCTGGCTGGTCTTAGACACAAGTAGGGGGGAAACAAGGAAAAAAGGTTGGGAACCACTGACTTAGTTGACTGTGTCATGATGTCCTCTGCGAGTTAGCCTTGTCATCGTTGATGTGCAACATAGTGCCGTGAAGCGACTCGGCTGTCACAAGAGACGACTGAACATCACATCAGTAGCAGTTGACGCTTCACAGTGATCATATTGCAATATATCAGATTAAACTATCTCAGCCAAACGATTGGGCATCATAAATTAGTGTCTAATGGTTTTTCTTGCAATGATTTTAGATTGCTTGTGTTTGCTTACATTAACATTTAGGAAAATGGAGACATTTCAGTCTCACTGCATCTTCAGGTCACAGTTAATGGAAAGTTATTAGGCAGTTCATGTTCACTGATGGCAAAAGGAAATGATAAATCCACACTCCCCTTGGAAGAGCTGTGAAACAAAGAATCATGGGGCTATAACACCTCTGAAGTGCATTTAAAACTTAACTTAACTTTGAAACATTGTCATTGCAAATTTGCAAAGTCATACTGATATTTTTTTCCACTTCTTGCCTGACATTTGAGGTTTATTAAACTGCTGAAAATTCATTTTGTGACTCAGATATTTTAACTTTTACACATTTACTCATAAAACTTCTTGCTTCCTGTCATTTACAAGTGTTTATTTTTAAATTAATCCAGCAACATGAGGGAAAGAAAGCACATAATGACGATTACATCAAATGAGAGTCAGCCTTGTTTCCCGAAAATCATGTGATGCATGAAAACACCATTTTAGAAAGATCTTGTCTTCTGGCATCATCTATTAGGATGCTTTTTCTTCTGAAGAGATGTAGATAAAACATTCAGCATAAAGATCACTTGTTATGTATGTAAAAAAAATATGTAAAAGTATGTAAAAAAAAAATAAATAAATAAATATATATATATATATATATATATATATATATATATATATTTTATTTTTTTTTTTTTTCCTATGTAATGTAGAGCACGTCTAGAGACGATCCACTAACACGTGTTTCCAGTGTGTGCCATCATGTAGGCATGTGACAAAACATTTATGTTTCTCCTCAAGCATCAGTTTTATATTTCCTTTAAGAAAAACAGCACTACTTACTGTTACTTTATTTTTGACATCCTGTAAAGGAGAAACACTTACTCTTTGTCCACACTTACATAAAAATCTCACATTTTCCTGGCATTTTATTTAATTATTAATAATTGAATTACATTTTAGTCTTTTTTTCCCTTCTTAATTGTGTATGTTGTGAGGAAGGGTTGACTACTGGCTGGAAAATATAGAGATCCCCGAAGACAGAATAAAGGATCTCTACAGATTCTCTATTTGAAACAAAGCTATTTCTTCAAAAAAAGGCTTTTGAAATGTGTGTTTTGTTGAAAAAAGAGAGAAAGAAAAAGAAATCTTTTGGAAAACATTTTTCATCTACTGTAAAAGGATTTATTTGCTTAATATTCTGTTTTAAAGTCTTAAATATTGTTCTGCATGAACGCCACAGTCTCAGAAAGTCTCAGAGAGCCCACTGATACACCCCCAGACCATCACAGACACTGGATTTTGGACTTGTTTCTAGAAAGTGTGGGTCGTCCTCTTCATCTTTGGTTTGGAGCACACAGGGTTCGTGTCTTTTCAAAAAAACATCAGCAATAGTGTTGATTTTTCTCTCCAAATATGTTTTCCTTTTGTGACGCACCACCTCAGATGCCTCATCTAGAAAGGTCTAACATTCGGCCTCATTTTAAGTGAATTTTAAGCAACATTTATGTCAAATATTAATATTCATTGTAGTGCTTGAAAAAAACCTTTCCCACAATATTCCCTTGCTCATGTGTTTATACAGAATATCGATGAAAAAGAGATTTTGATGAAGCGCCATTTGAGGTACTGGAAATTTTGAATGTCCGGTTTAGACCGGTTTATTTCCCTGTGCTATCATTGCAATCAAATTATTTCAGTGACCTAGCAGCTAAATCCAAATTTCTGATTGGTCACATCCATCACCAGAATATTGAATGTGGGACTTATCTCACGATGCAGCCCAATCAAGATGCACCACTGAAGAAAAACAATTATTGTAATCTGATTTAAAATACTTTCTGAGGGTTTTTTTTACTCTACACTTTTAATTGATTTGAGCTCCATGTCTGCTAAGATTTGCTTGTTTATCTCTGTTATATCATTTATATTATTCAATTACCTTTTCCTATTATAACTACCACAGTTGACGGCAATAACTTCTTGCAGTCTATAACCCTAGTTAGCTGACCACTCGTCCAGCGGTCAGCTGAAGGTTAGCTTGCATTTCAGTGGGATACAACTTTAATGGGGCCATCCCTGACACTTAGTTATGATTTTTTTTCTATCTGATTGATTCCTTTGTGTATGTGCAAGTGTGCTGATGATTGTAATCCCGATGAAAGGTCAGCCTTCAAACGCACAGCCTCACATCGACTTCCAGCATTCTTTTGATAAGATATAGAATTTAGAGTTGGATCAATGAGGAGGCTGTCTGATCTCTGAGGCGGTGAAGCGACACCACCAGCAGGACTTTTACTGGCTCTAATTTGTGGGTTCTTTCTCTGAATGTTAACGTAGTGCTTTGAGACCAATGGCTGCGAGTACTACCTATTGATGCTGGGATCTGAGGCACTTATATATGACTTTCTGTGCTTTCAAAAGATTTATTTCAAACATTTTTTTGCCTTTTTTATTGTTATGATTGTTCTTTGTGACTCAGAGGGAAAAAAAAACTATTTTCCCCCCTCAAAAGATATTGGCATTATGACAAAATACTTCACCAGTAAGGAGCTTTAATTAAAAAAGATTCAGCATCCAGCCCATTATATTATTATTATTATTATTACATATATATTATTATATTAGCTATATGTAGCTTCTTAATAACCTTTTTTGGGAATAATTTTATAAAAATATATCCAATAATAATATGACAACTGTGTGAAAAGATTAAGCAACTTTGTTTGAGCCTGTGAAGTGTATGGGGTTTTGTGAGTTTAATTTGTAACATTTTAGCCATGATGGACTGCATCACAGAGTACATCAAGATCTGTGAGCTGTCCACCCTGCCTCTACTCCAGGTTTGGAGACAGGTGAGCTGAGGAGGGTAAGAAGAACATCTACAAGAGGAGTGTTCACTTGGGTCACTGGGGTTAGGAGGAGAGACTGGAAGGTGCTGGGCTCCAAGGACCAATCCCAACACCATCGACCAGCACCCCCCCAGAATAACTGGGGGGGTGCTGGTCGATAGTGTTGGGGTGGGCCCTTGGAGCACAGGAATCACTTCTTTTTTCGTTATATACAGTATGTTGCCACTTGGGTCTATTATAGCCAGACATTACTTATCATTTCATTGTTATGCAGATGATCTACAGATCTATCTGCCACTGAAGCCTATAGCCACTAGTGTACAAAGCTCCCTGTTGGAATGTATTACTGACATCTAGCAGTGGTTGGCACACAATTTTTTACGTTTAAATGAGGACAAAACGGAGTGCATTTTGTTTGGTGACACTGTGACGGCTGACTTTGGCGCTTTGTCCGGATCTTCTGTCCCAAAGTTAGAAACCTGGGAGTGATTTTCGATAGCTTTTTAAAATTTGACCAACAAGTGGAGAATGTTGTGAAGAAAAGTTTTTATCAGTTGCGTCTTTTAGCCAAAGTGAAAACATTTTTGAGCCGTCACAATATGGAGAGAGCTATCCACGCTCTAGTCAGCTCCAGATTGGACTATTGCAATGCACTTTATGTTGGCATCGCCCATTCTTCTTTTAGCCGTCTCAAGCTAGTACAAAATGCAGCTGCCACCTTTTAACCCGTGAAGATCCTCTTCTTCTCGTTAAGCAGGGTCTTCAGTTTCGGGGTCACCCAGGGTTTGTTGTTGGAGAAACACTGTACCTTCTTGGTTGGAACAGTGTTCTCCACACAGAAGTTGATATAGTCCGTGATGCAGGTTGTTAGGCTCTCAATGTCCTCCCTGTGGGGCTCACACAAAACATCCCAGTCTGTGGTGTCGAAGCAGTCCCTCAGTGCCATACTGGTCTCCTCAGACCAGCTCTTCACATACTTTACAGTGGGAGGTTGTTTATTCACCATAGGTATGTATTCAGGGGACAGATAAACCAGGTTGTGATCTGAGCGCCCCAACGGGGGGAGGGGTGAAGAGGTGTATGCGTCCTTGGTATTCACATACATTAAGTCCAGTGTTTTTTATTGTCTCTGGTGTGGCAATTTACATACTGGGGGAAGGTGGGAAGAGTGGAGGACAGCGAGGCGTGGTTGAAGTCGCCTGAGTTGAGGAGGAGGGACTTGGGGTGCGCTGTGAAGTTTAGATACTAGAGAGTGCAGGGATTCACAGCCTCACCTGTAGGTCGATGTAAGGTGCTATATAAATAAAGTACATTTACATTTACATTTACATAACTGTGACTCTTGGACAGGTGAGAAAACTCCACCTAGGCAAGTCTGCGGGATCAGATTGAATGTCTGTGAAGGTCTTGAAGATCTGTGTTATCCTGGACCTGAAGAGGATACCGGAGCCGTGGAAAACCTCCTGCTTGGTTCTTGTTCCAAAGAAATTGAATCCATTCGGCTTCAGTGATTATGGACACGTTACCCCCACATCTCATGTGATCAAGCTGCTGGAGATGCTGGTCTTGGTCCACTTCAGACCACAGCTGAGAATATCACTTATATGCAGTTTGGGCATGGGCGATGAACTCATTTACCTGCTGCAGACAGTTCACTTGTACCTGGATGGATTGTTAGAATCAAATGTTTTCAATTTTCAGTTTGCAGTTTTCAGTTCACCTTCTACCCCTCTGAATTCCTCAGGATCAGTCCACCTGCAAAGGTTTTGCATTGATGCTGCTGTGGTTGGGTGAATGAGTGATTGACAGGAGGAGGAGGAGGAGGAGGAGGAGGAGGAGGAGGAGTGAAGGGATGTGGTGCAGGACTTTATGGAGTAGTCTAATAAAATTCTGAATGTGAAAACGATTCAACACGTGACCAAAACCAAGGAGATGGAGAGTGACTTTGGAAAGAAAAGAATCACAACACAGCCCACCCGTATCCTTGGAGAGGACATTGGCAGGATGGAAAAGTGCAAGTACATTATGTACAGTAGGACGGACTAAACTAGTGGACTCAAGTTGATGCTGTGTGAAAGAAACATGTGACCAGACACAATTACTGAATAACCTCAGATCTTTCCCCAAGGTTTTGGACATTTTCTATCAGCCTGTCATCTTCAGTGTTTTGTTCTACACTGTGGTGTGCTGGGAGGTGGGGGCCGCAAGTGAATAAAGAAATTGATCAAGGACACTGGCCGTGTGATTGGCTGGACCGCTGGATAGTGACGGACAGAGGACTATTATCCATTCTGGAGGATGGAGAATACACCACCTCCAGCACATCAATGAGTAGCAGCATAACGTCTTCTCCAACAGACTGATGAGATATCTGCCACCACAAGGTTACACAGTTACACGGGCAATAACTCTTTGATAACACTGTATGTCGGAAAAGGCTGCCAGAGCTGTGGTCTCACCTTCTTAAAACTTTAATTAAGTTGTTCTTTGTAAACTCTGATTATATTTTTCACACTTTTTACATTCATCCCATTAATTCTTGACCACACTACCTCACGTGTATATATCAAAGTCTCTGGTTTTACACTGTTTTTGTATTCTTTGCTGATTTAAAACTCACATTTATTCACTTTAATTCAACACACATACACTCAGAATATTCAAGGCATCCAACAGTTGCTTTATTTCTTTCAGCTGTCTCTCCTTTTTATGTTGCAAAGTGAACATAATCTGCATAGTTTTCTCATGTCTACCTATGTGTGCTTCAGGATTGGGTGGAGCTTGTGGTTACCTAGTGGGCGCTATGGACTGGGGCCACTCCTTGCTGGGTCGGCTGCTGGGCTCTGAGTACCAGGTCATCTACTTCTTCTCAGCAATCACCTGGGGCTTCTTTCTCATGGTGCACCTCTTCAGTATTCCAGAGACACCTCTTACCAAGGACCCGTCTGTGTTGGATGCCTCATCTTCCAGCGTGCTCCCCCTACTGCCCTCCCACAGTAATGGTTATGGATCAGTGAGTAAGGAGTCAGTCTCTCAGGTCTCTCCACCACCTGCCACAGAACTCAGATCCAGATCCTACTCGACTCTGAGCGAAAGGCCGAGGTCTTTCTCTGCTCTGGGAGAAGCCAACTCAGTGACGTCCAGCGCAAAGCAGCCGAACAAGGAGGTATGTGATGTGATTGCATTGTAGTATGTGTAAATATATTCTTGGAATCATAAATTCTCATATTTTTTTTCTCCGTCCTTCCTTGTACTTTAATGTCAGCTTGCATTCAAGCTACTTGGGCAAGTTTGTGTGAAACCGGATCATCTGTGGTAGTCCAGCTAGAGTCAACACCTTTCAGAAGAGCTTATTGAAATGTCAGGAATGCTCGGCTCTCTCAGTCGTGGAGTAAATGTTCAGTGGATTTGAGAATACTTGACTGAGTGGTGTTTTGGTTTATTACCTGCTGAATGAATCATCTTCCACAAAGATGCAAACTGGAGGGCATAGCATACCTTTGAAGAATGGAGGGGTGTACTCCATCAGGGTGGAGTCAGTTAGATGCAGGTAATCAACCCTAGCAAAACAGACCTGGAGGTTCATATTCCTCTATGTTTCACTGTGGATATCATTCTCAATCCTGCAAACCTCTTTAATTTTCAGCCTTCTTTTACTAAAATCAGAATCAGAATAAAACTTTATTGCCAAGTCAGACATAGTCAGACAAGAGAACTTGACTCCGGTTAACACGGGATGGAGGAGGGAAAAAAAGGCAAGAACAAGTCTTAAGGCTGAATTATGCTTCTGCGTCAAAATGGCGCCATGCCTACGGCGTGTGGTTTGGGTCGACGCAGAGGACACGCCGTCACCTGCGGCGTCACTGACGTCACCTCCCGAAAATTGTAACTACGCGTCGAGGAGACGCAGACCACACGCAGACCGAGAGGGCTGTGATTGGTTCGTTTGAAAGCGAAGCATTTCCGGTTTCCGGTTTGAAGCAGTAGTGAACTTCCAGGGCTCTTTTCTTCGTTTATATGTGATTTTTTTTGTTTTGGTTTTTTGCACAATAGTTGTCCTTATTTCTTTGATTTACTGTGACCGGAAAAAGTCGGATAAACCATTCAGAAAAAGATTGCTAACTAGCGGTCGCGGGGGGTACTGCACCGCGACCAAATGGAGTGACGGAGAGGTCTGAAGGGTTCAGCACGGCGTCACGGCTGCGGCGTGTGCTCTGCGTTGGTTTGACGCAGAAGCATATTTCAGCCTTTAGACTCTGTTTTCCAGCCATTCACTCTTAGAGTGTGGTATATTTTGGCGCAATTCAAGTGTTCCCCCTTGTTTCTCCTTCTGAGAAGTGGTTAACATTCATTCCTATCTAGTCAGACTTCTCACGGCATGGTGATGGTGTGTCTACTTTTTTTTAATAGCCTATAACTAATATAGATGTTCATGGGCTCAGAACCCATGAAAATATTGTAGAGCCCACCAAACGACCCTTACTGAAACCTTTAGTGGAGCTGTGTTTTAATACAAAAGAAAACGTGTATTTCCTTAGAATAACAAACAGACCTCTGTCCCAGTTGTGAAGGTATGTTTCCCCACGACCTGATTTGTGAACAATGCTCTGCTTTGTACATCACACACGCACACAATTACAGCAGGTACGCAGGAAGTAAAAGTGTATTCATGTGAACAGGTGAATAGATCAAATACACTCAAGCTGTCTTGTCAATTTTTCCATTTCCTTTCACATGTCATGCTCATATTCTTCATCTCAAAGTTGTCTGATATTTGCATTCGTACTTTTGAATCATGTTCTTTATAAATAAGGAGTTTGGAGGATTAGTGTGCAGCAATGAGCCCCAACAGCAAAACCAAATATCCTTTCACGTCGGTCTTGCTGGTTGCCCTGGTTTGGAACGACACTCAGCCATGACCAGGGCTTTCCCAGCAGAGCGCTGCATTTAAACAAGATGATTAATCGTATTGACTCTGCCTGTCACCCCATTAGCATTTTTTGCATAGCTTTATTTTATGTTATCGTCCTCCGTCCATCAATTTATCTCCTTGTTTATGTCGAACAACTCATTAATTCAAATTAAGGTATTTACAGTGCATTAATGTTTGCTTTGGTTAATGTCTAATCTTTTGAACTGCTGTCAGGAGACCAATGAATGCAGTGACAAGACATTTTTCCTGCCAAAACTGTGAAGATTGGTATCGATTTTATATTTATGTGTTTACCTGCAGGACCAGAAGAAGATGACATTAAAGTCACTGATAAAGGCCATTGTTAACATGCCAAGCCACTACAGAATCCTGTGCATCAGTCACCTCTTCGGATGGGCAGCATTTCTTTGCAACATGCTCTTCTTTACTGATTTCATGGGACAGGTATTGATTTTTGTCTTTTCGTGGGTTGTTTGAGTCTTTGCAAAAAAACTAAGCAAAACAACAACAAAAAAAAACAAATTGTGTTAAAACTTTAAAAGCTAAATGTCATGAGGTGAGTTGAGAGAACTCAAATGCAGGAGATACAGAGATATTGTGTAAAGTCCTTTATTTAAACAAAACAAAAAAACCACCCACACAGGAATCCAAGAAATTATTTCCAAATCATTTAGTAGAAAAACAGAAGAAAGCCATATAGATAACCTAAATAAATGCAGACAAACAGACGAGAGTGGAAGTCAAATGGACTAACAGTTGGCGCAGCCAATTGCTAGCTGTTATCATCATGCTACTGCGCTTAGCGAAGCCGCCAGGTGCTTGTACAGACAAGGATGTTCAACAGTAGCCTATATTCTGCCGTAAATGTCTGCCAGCAGCTCTGGAGATATTTAGTTGCGAATGTGCTAAAAGAGCTGGTAGGCAAAGCTAATATTAAATGACATACAGTTAGGGTTGCCACCCGTCCCGTAAAATACGGAATTGTCCTTTATTTGAGAAAAAAATGTTGCGTCCCGTATTGAACTAATACGGGACACGATTTGTACCGTATTTTCATTAACTTTTACACCATATTCTAGTTGAATTATTGAAATAAGTTAACTTTTACACCATATTCTAGTTGAATTATTGAAATAAATTAACTTTTACACCATATTCTAGTTGAATTATTGAAATAAATTAACTTTTACACCATATTCTAGTTGAATTATTGAAATAAATTAACTTTTACACCATATTCTAGTTGAATTATTGAAATAAATTAACCTTTACACCATATTCTAGTTGAATTATTGAAATAAATTAACTTTTACACCATATTCTAGTTGAATTATTGAAATAAGTTAACTTTTACACCATATTCTAGTTGAATTATTGAAATAAGTTAACTTTTACACCATATTCTAGTTGAATTATTGAAATAAATTAACTTTTACACCATATTCTAGTTGAAGTATTGAAATAAATTAACTTTTACACCATATTCTAGTTGAATTATTGAAATAAATTAACTTTTACACCATATTCTTCACCTGTAGGCTATATTACATCTGGGCTGATGTGGACATACAGAGCATAGGAGGCTATTTCAGTTACTAGTATGGTTGTCTGTCTGTACAGTCATGCAAGTTCAATGCTATTAAAGCACTTTAAACTTTAAATCAAAGCATTTTGTTTTTTCATATAAAATAAACACATTTTTATTCAGTTTAGAAGTTTTGGGGCTTTTTTTTGGCTCCTGCGCTGCTGAAATCAGGGCGTCCCTTATTTCTATTTCTGAAAGGTGGCAACCCTACATACAGTGGTGCCTGTTACTGTTGGCTTCCCGAGCAACATGGCTGTGCCCTAAAGAAGAACCATGGGCTTGAAACTGCTCTTTAGAAACCAATGGCTCACATGACTTAATGCTTCGTTCATTGATTTTACTCGATCAATATTTGTTGATATTTTTTTCTTTCTTTCGGAGCCTTATAGTTGGATCGAACAGGATATTTGAAAATGTCACTTTAATCTTTGTTCATGTGCAATGTCAATTTGTTGTCTTTTTTTTCTCCATTAAGCAGAAGGCTGGACTAGAAAATGTGGCAGAGGGATTGGGAGTGATGTTTATTAAAGTTGGAACGAGTTAAACAGTACATAAACTGATAAGATAATCAGATTGATGCAGAAATTTAAAGAAATTTAACTTTACATGCTTTGTGTAATATGATTATTGTTATGCAGCATAATTTATACGTTGCACTAATTTGTTATTACCACAAGTAACAGAACAACATGTGTGTTTGCTTACTATAAAATAATTTGCCATTGCATGATATAATTACATTTCTTGCAGATAATTAAATGAGGGGATTGCATGGCTGCATGTTGAATGTTACAGGAAACAGCAAATTAGGTTAGCTTTACATAAAGAATGAATGCAAGAGGAAATTGCTTTGAAGAGATCCAGGGAGGATGCCGCTTTGCTCCTAGTTTTCATCCTGAACTATGCGTTACAGGTGGCAGCTTTATATTTTAGTGGGATCTGTATTTGGGTGTCTGAACTGACACACAAATCAAAAACTGGGTAAAACCTAGTCTTCTCCCTTAATTTGAAGCATGAAAATGCGTCGATCTTTGAGCCGCTCATATATGCAGGATGTGAGATGTGACAGCCCGATCAGAGGGGAATTATTGTGCCTTGTCATTTTTTATCTCCAACTTCACACTCTGCTGCACTTTCTGTACCTGGGAAGTGAGTGGTTCAGAGCTGTGTTACAGCTATCAAAGGAGGCTGAAACCAAACAAAGGTGCTGGAGGCTGGAGGAGTAAATGAATGAAACTACAGGGGTGCAAATCAGAAACCGTACATTTGAATCCCAACTGACGTTAATAAGTGAAAAGTCTGTTAGTGGCTAATTTTGTATTTTAATTAATTTAAATTTATAGTTTTACTTCATTTGGATAATTCAGGCAATTAAACCTCTCATGTTCAGTTTGAAAAGGCATCCTAGATGTTTTTAAAATGCAATTAATTAAATGAAATACAGTAAATCCCACTACCACTTCACCCTCAAAATTAAGCCACAAGGGGTAGGGCTTTGTAATCTTCCCTAGGGATTGGGACACCACTTGCCACGTCACTGCGTGGTTTACGTTCGGGTACGCAAGCGACTGCATAGTTACGTTTGCACATACATCACACCATATCAGGAAGCCGAGAGCTAAAAGGTGTTTTAATTTCCGCTGTAGCGCTGTTAATATGCCACTTTATTAAGTTTTAATATTTTTTCAGGCGTAAAAGTAACCGTTAAGATCTCCAACCTGGGCTCAGTTTATCCAAATAACGCCTGATAAGAAATTTGCTCCGATGTTTTTCGGGGGATGAGAAGAGCCGCCGGGTCGGGAGAAGCAGCTGGTTCCGCATTAAATCGATGCAGAGCCTACGGCGTAACCTACGCCGTAGGCTCTGCGTTGGTGTAACGCGGAACCATAAATCAGCCTTTATTCTGGCGAGATCTGAAAAAACTTCGCAACAAAGGGCAAGCGAGTGATTATGTACATTCACTGAATGAATATTATGAAAGTAAAATATATATTTCTCGCTAGAAATGTAATCAAAACGCATCTTTATGCAGAAACTAACTCATAATATTTGAGAAAAAAAAGAGAAATGTCCACCATGTTTTTTTGTTTGATTCCGTCTACAAATGATGACGTAAAGCATTCTGGGAAATTTTCTCTAGCCCTCGGTCGGAGAGTCAACATCTGAAATCCCTCGCTCTCAAGGGCTAGATTCATACCCCCTACCCCTCATTATGCCCACTAGCCCTACATGCAAAGAGGAATTGGGACACCACTACCCTCACAGGAACGCGCAAAATCTAGGGGTAGGGCTGAAAAGTAGGGCTAGGGGGGGAATTGGGACTGGCCCTTAGTACAGAGACATCCCTGCAGACACACAAAAGAACAAAGAAAAACAAAACAACGTGAGAAAATCAAATAGAAAGGACGAAGGCAAAATAAGAAAGTGGACAACTTTATTGCCACTTCAAAACAAGAAATCACAGCGGCAACACAAGCCGGCTGCTGATAACTAGATATTTACTCGGCGGGTAAATGCCAGTCCAGCATTTATCCTTCTGCAGTCCAATACGCAGACACTCACATCACATTTTTTCTCAATAGTTCCCACAAAACAGTTTAAAACTCCAAGCACTTCAACTTCCTCTGACCTGGCCTTCTCTTGGTTCTCTCCAGAGTGATCAGAGTGGAGCACGAAATTGCACGTTACTAAACAAGGCCAACCAGGATTGTTGCATAAGCTGCAGGGGTCTCATTCACACAATGAAACGCTAGAAAGATATTGAAAGTATATTCACACACAATGCAAAAGGACACCAACATGGTTCTAAATAACAGTTCAGATATGAGGAAGAAAGAATGTTTGACGATCCGGCAAACATTACACTCTTCTATAATATAGATATCTTTTTCTTTTTTTTTTTTTTCTTTTTTTAAATATGAAGTTTGACATCACTTTGGGGCTCTAAGATGTCACATTTTCTGACTAAAACGATTCGTCAAAGAAGCAATCAACCAGTTAGACAATAATACAATCAAGACGTGAATATGAGTCAATGTCACACAAGGCGAGGTGAAAAGGTGAGCGCAGCATCATTAAGAAGAGGTGAAGAACATCACCCTATACCTGCACAAGCATTCAAAGTCATTAATCTGTGTTTGCGTGGGTGCAGACTGTGGGTGAGGGAGGAGGGCTGTCATCTCTTGACATGCAATAATGATGAATGTTCTGTAGTGTCAAAGGAGGCAAATCAAACCCTGACACTTCATTCAATGCCTCGGTTCATTAAGCACGGATCCACTGGTCTGACAACCAAACTGTAGGCATTGTTATCAAGAATAAGACTGGTGGGACATTTGTTGATAAGAAGTAGTACCTTTATCATAGAAAGTTACCCATATGTTTATGTTAATAAAGTTGTGTCGCCTCACTTATTCTCTCCCAAGTAGGGTGGTGTGTGTTAAACACTCTCCTCTTCACTCTCATCCCTCTATTTTGCAGATTGTCTACAAAGGAAATCCTTATGCAGACCACAACTCAACAGCCTATGCCACATATGAGAGGGGGGTAGAAATTGGCTGCTGGGGGCTGTGTATCAATGCGGTGTCCTCGGCTCTCTATTCATGTAAGTGAGTCTGTTTAGGTGTCTGCGTGGCAAAGTCTGAGTATGTTTACCACAATTATTATCACTGCAGTCATTATCCACAAACATCCTGACACACAATAGTTTGACAAGGTTGTGAAGGGCAACAGATAACAGTTGGAGATTGCTTCCGCCGTGATCTGAATTGGGTTTGCAGGTTGCAGCTGCTCATTAGGAGGCTGTGCACCAACGATGTGTTTCCAGAGGCACGCTGAGCCAAGCTTTTATTTGTACTTGAGTCCAAAAGTAGTTCTGCGATAGAAATATCCGTGTAAAATAACAACTGCAGGGGGGGTAGAGGGTGGTAATGTACTTCATTCAAAGTCGACTTCAGCCAAATAATGAAGGCTTGCTGTGGCCTGACTGTGAAATCGACTCTATTTATAGACTGGATGCTGAGAAAAAGATTTTTGATGTATGTTTTTGTTTTCATTGCTCCTTAGAAATTAAAGATAGCCTGTCGAATCAACCATCAACTGTGTCAAATCTAAGGCACTGAGGACCATAAAAACCAAAGCAATTATCACTTAATCCCACCATCTCCCCAGAATCAACACACCTCATGTGGCTTTGTTGATTCTTGAGTAATTGTAGCAATCCGTGACGCATGTGTTTGTGTGTTTTCAGATGTACAACGCTTCCTCCTGCCATACATCGGCCTGAAGGGATTATACTTTATGGGCTACTTCGTGTTCGGCCTGGGCACCAGCCTGATTGGACTCTTCCCAAATGTCATCACCACACTCATCCTTTGCAGCGTGTTCGGCGTCATGTCCAGCACGCTCTACACAATCCCGTACAACTTGGTAGCAGAATATCAGTGCGAGGAAGAGGTACTAAGCTGTCCATGATTTTTCACAGCCGAGATATTTTTAATTAGAAAAAATGTAAGCCAGCTAGAGAACGTGTACAAGGAGAATCTCTTCTTTGCTTTTGGATTTTGTCATTTATCTCAGGATGTTTCTCTACTCTGCAAAACGTTGTTCTTCCTGCACCAATCCAATCAGCTTCTGGCTGTAAAACAACAGATATATTCAGATTTAGCTATTACATGATCTATTAGCGAAAATCTCTGAGTTTTTGAATAAAGCCCAAAACGGCTTAGCCCCATAATATTTGCAAGACCTGATAGTGCCTTATGTTCCTAACAGAGCTCTCCGTTCTCAGAGTGCAGGTTTACTTGTAGTTCCTAGACTATCCAAATGTAGATTTGGAGGGCAAGTCTTCTGCTATCAGGCACAATTACTATGGAACCAACTTCCAATCTGGGTTAAGGAGGCTGACATCACCTTTGAAACCAAACTTCAAACCTTTCTGTTTAGTAAAGCCTATAGTTAGTGTAAACTCTAGTGTGTTAGGGCCAGTAGTCATAGCTGCAGCTGCAGGACCAGACTAGAGCAGCTGGTCTCAAACAGAGCTTCATCCCAGAGATGTTGCTATAGAGCTACGCTGCAGGGGGACACCAACATGATCCAATGAGCGGTGCCCCCCCTCCTTGTCTCTTTTGTGTATGTTTGCAGGCCAGAGCTTCAGGAGCTGCATGCTGACCTGCAGTCCCACCCTCTGACCGCCTCAGTGTCTGCTGTCTGCTTTCTCTGTTCTTCATTCTCTCTGTCTGTTTTGTCTTTTCCTGCTCTGTCCAGCTGTCCTCCAGCTGGAGGCCCCCCCTTATGATCCAGGTCCTGGTCCAGGTTTCTTTCCTCCTAAATGGGAGTTTTTCTTGCCACTGTTTGGCTTAAGGTTTTTCTCCCACTAAGGGAGTTTTTAACCTGCCAGTGTTTATGTAATAAATGTTCTGGGTCTCCGGAAAGCGCCCAGAGACAGCTTGTGTTATAATAGACGATATGTAAATAACATTCAATTAAATTGAATAACCATTATCTGCATCAACAATAGTTGTTAGAGATTAAAACTGGGGTCAACTCATGATGGAGCCTATTCATGTTGTGTTCTTGCATCGGATTCTGTGAAAAAAAAAAGTTTAAATAAAGCAAATCTGATAAAGTTGCGGTACAAAACAAGGTGCTTGCTTTTAGATGTGTAATATTTATAGCTATTAATAAATAAAAACTAGTGTGTACTAGAATTTCTATTTAATGACACAGGACTCTTATCTGATGGATAAATCTGCCAATTCCACCCTGCAGAGTAAATGAGCAAAACATATTTATTAAAGAAAATCATATTGATGACCAATGCAGAAAAGCAAAAGTCAATAAAATAAAAATTTAAAAATCAGTGATGATGCCGTTCATTTTCTTTTCTGATTGCTCTCCCATTTGCCTGGTCCGCCTCTTCACTAATCACTAATCTTACTACCCGCTGTGCTTCCAGGAACAACTGAAGCTGCAAGGAAGCAATAAAAGCCCTCGGGGCACCGGCATGGACTGCGCGGCGCTCACCTGTATGGTCCAGCTGGCTCAGATCATCGTGGGTGCAGGTCTCGGCGCTCTGGTCAACGCGGCCGGCAGCGTGATTGTGGTGGTTCTCTCAGCCTCGGCCATGGCCCTGATAGGCTGCATCTTCATTGCTCTCTTTATAAGATAAGATAAGAAAATCCTTTAATAGTCCCACAGAGGGGAAATTTGCAAGGTCTCTGCATTTAACCCATCTCTAGAGACTAGAGAGCAGTGGACTGCCATATGAACGGCGCCCGGGGAGCGGTTGGGGTTGAGGGCCTTGCTCAGGGGCCCAGGGTGGTTGACCTGGGTTGCATTTTGGGTTGAACCTGGTCCTCCAGACTCCAGTCCACTTCTGTAACCACTAGGCTACCACTCCCCATCCAATATGTGGAATGGCACTGCTTTGAAAGTGATTTTAAAGGTGTTGTTTAAATAAAGTGTCTTTATTGTTTCATTTAAATGGCATTGAGAACTTTCATTTTATCTCTATGACATCTTATCACCAGCTCTATTTAACATCTATTCGGAAAACATCATGAGGGAAGCCACGGAAAACACAAGCACCGGAATAAAGATTGGAGGAAGACTGATTAACAACCTGAGATACGCAGACGACACAACACTGCTATGCGAAAGCAAAAAGACCTCATGGAACTACTGACCCACGTGCAACACGTGCAACACGTGCAACACGTGCAACGAAGAAAAAGGGCTACTCCTGAACATGAAGAAGACCAAGATCATGGTGCTGGACAAGAACCGAACAGATTTCAGCAATTTCACGCTCAATGGAGAAGAACTGGAAGAGGTGAAGAGCTTCGTCTATTTAGGATCCACCATCACAACGGAAGCTAACTGCATGACAGAAATCAGTAGAAGACTGTGCATGGCCTGGAGCACAGTGGAGAAGCTTACACCAATATGGAAGAGCCAAGAAGTCAGCAAAAGCCTAAAACTGCGCATAGTCAGGGCCACAGCTTTCGCAGTTGCCACTTATGGCAGTGAATTTTGGTCTTTCTCAAAGAAAGCAACACAGAAAATCGAAGCCTTTGAAATGTGGACATATCGACGCCTGCTGCGTGTGTCATGGAGGGAGCACAAGACCAACGACTGGGTTCTAGAACAACTAAGAACAAACCCAATGCTGATGAAGCAGATAAGGAGGAGAAAGATGAAGCACTTCGGCCACACCATCAGACATGACAGCCTAGAGAAAACCATCATGCAGGGCATCACGGCAGGGAAGAGACCCAGAGGGAGACCGGCAAGAACCTGGGAAGTTGACCTTACCAAATGGACGGGAGAGAGCCTAGGGGCAGTTACAAGAATGGCCGAAAATCGGGATCTGTGGAATGCTACCGTCGATGTCACAGCAGCTCAACCAAGAGCCACCTGACCCAGAGAGAGAGAGAGAGAGAGACATCTTATCTGACATTCATAAAGTTTTGATGTTTCACAGCTGTGATGGAGCCTAAAAATTCAGTTTTAAATGACACATGAAACATGAAAAGACACATGTCTGCTTTGTTACAAGATCAGATTTACTTACACTGAAGAAACGCCTGTAGAACCATCGAGGTAAGTGTCAAAATATCCTCCAACTCACTCAGCAGTTGAGTGTGAAATAGTGAGATGTGCTCTGTTAACTTCAGTTTCATCAGTGAGGCCAGAGTGAGCAGGAGCAGTGGGAGGGGGGGCAGCTGCCGCTCAAATTATCATTGCGGTCAAATAGGAAGAATCTGACATGACACACATAATTCAGAATCTTGATAAAACATATCAAGCTATATAAGTATCTGTGCATAAAACTCAGTTCTTTATTTATATATTACGTCAACATCTAATAGCCTACTACACAGAGAAAGCTTGATGAGCAACATTACAGTTCTCTTCTGAGCTCTCTCGATTCCACTACGTGTTTTGAAGTTGCCGTCTCTTATAATTTATCTTTCACATGTCTAATATATTTCATCATGTTAAGTCAGGTCTCCCCTGTTGGTCTGACAACATCAGAAAGGAAAAAAAAACATTGCATTATTAGTGTTACTGCTAATGTTTCATTGGTTATTATTGTATTTTAAAGGCAAGCTAATCTCCATAAACCCCACTTATGTCTAGTTTATTTCTAGAGTAGCCTTTACGCTGTTAAAAACATTAGCTAATTAGAAGTGACATTTCAAATTGATGTTTCATTTAGATATTTGAGGAACACAAAGCTGCTCAGTCCTCGTGAACATTGCTATGACTTATTATCTTGTGACTTTATCGATGAGTACCTTTTTTTATCTCCTCAAGAACATAGTCAGAACTTACAGTTATTCACAATTATTATATTATACAATAACATATCATATATTATTATATCACAGTTATTAAATCGTATCCATTTGTGTTTGGAGTGCAGACATTTCTCTCAGTTAGTTGCCTTGATTTGAAGCTGCACATCTGAACATTTACTCATGTTAGTCATGTTAGTTTTTTTATGAGGAAGCAGGACCTTGCATCTTCTCTAATTTTCGAACGTCGATGCTGAACTGGTGAAACTTTTACACTTTAATAGCTGCAGCAATGAGAGGCTAACACTTGCACTGATGATGAAACTGCAGGTTCCTTTTTCAGTGTTGCAACACTCAGAGCCAGTCAATTATAATCAATAACAATCAAAGACTCTGAATATTAATGTGATTTTAAGCTTAGTTGAGGTCAAGTATTTCTTCTTGTCACCATGAAACAGTAGTTGCTTGTTTGATACAGCTTTCACTTCACATTCTACTCTTTTGGCTTCTTTATAACCTCCTAATTATCATCATCATCTTTATTTGTTTTCCATGTAAATGTCGCAGTAACTGGTTTAGAAAAGACCCCCTACCTTCATCTCCTCGACTGAATCTCACCAGTTTGTATAGATTTATGTTGATTTTTTAATTCTACAAAAGGTGTAAACCACCAGGGTGCTTGTTGGTTTTCATTTCTGTATGAGAATTTACAATTTTTGAGAGAAATTACAATGCCCACATTTTGGAAACACACACTTTTGGAGTTGGAATGTCAATCCAAATTTGAATTTAAGTTTGCTTTTCTTTGTAAAAGGGTAAAAACATATATGTGTCAATTCTGAGGACAGATTTTCTTTGAAAGTGTCTTGAAGAAACACCAGGAGGACTTACTTATTCCCCATTTCATGGCCAGGGTTGAGAATCGTGCTGCTTAAGAAGGCATCCGACCATTTTTTTCTAACTGGGCCGGCTGTTGAGTCTGCGGTGCCATGATGAACATTAAAGTTTATCTAAAGGTTCAAATGTGGAGTTACTTTAATATACTTTTTGAAAAATGATGTCCACATGTTGCTCACATTTATTCCTGTTTACTGCAGAGTTCAAATAGTAGGATTGTGTGTACCCCTCTTTAAAGAAATATAGGCAAAGGGTTGTATTTAGTTGTTTGCTGACTTCTCATTAAACCATCAAGCATTCAATATGTGAATCGAAGTTTGAAAAGATGTTGTAGAAGTTTGATACAGTTGTTTTGTCACATGGTGTTGTGACTCCAGTTTTTCTAATTTAGCCTGTTTCAATCGGAAATGTGTGCATTAACCACCCAAGAAAGTGCTTTGTCTGACAACTATCAAATTACAATAAGCAGAGTTTCTTCTCACACCCTTTGTGTTTTTGTAAAACCATGAACACAACTATCAAATATCCAAAATTTGAATGGACAAATGTTTGTAACATTTCACATTGTCGTGTTATTCTTATCTCTAATTTTGAGTACATTTTTCAGGTGCCTCAAAGGGAGAAGTTAAAGGTGAGGAAAAAATGATGAACAAGACATCCCGTCAAGGTCAAGGTCAAGGTCAAGGTCAACTCTCTATTACACAGGAAGTAAATGGACTTTAGTGGAACTTTGGTCTTTTTCTGGACACCTCTAACAGCAGCTGATCAGATGACCTTAATGATCTGGCTGGAGTACAGCACATTAAGCACATTAAGCAACTTAGGGCCTGATTTACTAAGATCCTAAATAAAGAGGACTAAATTGCGTGTGCACTGAAAAAGTTTGCACGTGCTGTTGTTGTGTGTTTTGCGGGTGATCAACTAAGAATGCTTGCGCAATTGATAACAAGTGCAAACCGCAGTATTTAAATGAGGTGTTGCGTGTCTTATGGTTTGCGCCATGGAGAGTCTGGATGGAAAGCAGGATAGTCGCAAGCGCAAAAGGAAATTTGACGAGTTGGAGTTAGAGATATTAGTGGAAGAGGCAAATAAACACATTCATGAACTACAGCAAAGAAATTTAAACATTACCAAAAGAAACGCAATATGGGAGAAAATCTGCGATAGAATAAATGCAGTTGGTAAGACAAAAAGAACGGCAGATGAGGTTAAAAGAAGGTGGCAAGATATAAGGCGAAGAACTAAAGAAAAAGTGGCCTTTAATAAAACTTGTGCAACTATTTTTAAAATAGCATGCAGCAGAATAAAGACTCTCTCTCTGCGTATTCTTTGATTTTGGCGATGTCGCCTCCTTGCCACAATAACAGCAGCCATCGGTGCGTAATGCTGGGCAGATTAGCACCTTCCTTTCGAACATATTAAATACAGACGCAATCACAATCCCCGCAATAACTTTCAGGCTTGGTAAATCTCATTGCGTGTGGTAAATTAACCTATTTGCATTTTCCCCTCCCAGTATTTAGCGCTTTCTGGCGGGTACGCCCCATATTGATTATTCATCAGGGCAAAAGTACTAAATGAACAGCGTGTGCTATTTTGCTCATTTGAGAGGCGCAGTCCTCTTTGCACGCTGTTAATAGATCAGCTTGCACATTGGTTTGCGGGTGATGTCAAGTTTGCACACGTTTTTACACACGCAAACCTTTAGTAAATCAGGCCCTTAGTCTAATATGAAGGTGCCGGATTGTTCATAGCCTTGAAAACCAATACTAACATTTCAAAATTGATCCTAAATTGAACAGGAAGCCGGCTTAGAGAACACAGCACTGTTGAGATGTGGTGCCTCTTGTTACCGGTTAAAGGTCGAAGGGAGGTTTGGTCCATACCAACACACGGGGCCTTGCAAAAGTCCAGACAGGATGTTATTAAAGCATGTATTACTTTCTCCAAGTCATGAAGAGGGAGAAAGGCCTTGGCTTTAGAGATGAGCCTCAGCTGAAGAAAGCGCAAACTCACCACACATGAAATCCATTTCTTGAATTTAAAAGTTTCGTTAATAATTAACAAAGAAAAGTATCACTATACACTCTGCCAAAACCTTTTGTTGACATAAATAAGAATCTATTCTTTTAATCTCTGAAAATGTATGGCCTCTGGGAACCTACTTGCTTATGATTGTCATTTTTGTATCTTAATAAAGATAGAAAAGCTGTTTTATCTCTACACTATTATGTAACAGTATTTTCTCTTAGCTAAAAGGCCATTGGATAATGTAGTTGTACTGTGTTTGGCAACAGAAATCCTGCAAATGCACCTCTACATAAAAGTGAAAACATTAGTTAAATGTTAAAATATGCTGGTGACTCACTGTTTAATAAAATACTTCTTTATGCTGTATTTGCCAACACATCTATTTTTTAAGGTCTCGTGTACAGATGTCGGAGTCTTTAAAGTCACAACAACAACGCACCACTCCTGACCACATGGGGCCGTATAAATCTCCAGTGTGGTAAAAGAACCAGTTTCGCGTTTTTAGATTGGATCCCACTAATATCGCTGGATGATGAACGCGTGCTTAACGTGTGTGTAGAATTACCTATTGTCATCAGCAGGATTTATATGACGTCAGACAATTTTCAACACGAGGATGGTTGAACATTGGGATGAGTGTTTTTTGGTGGTTCCGGATATACGCTGATTTATGGCATCCTCGGCTCCTCGGCTGAGCTAATATATATCCTACTGTACCTGTGACGTAATGCTGCTGCTGTTATGCTCATCAGCTGCTTCCTTATTTTATAAAATAATAACAAATAAAACCTTTTTTTAGACTATAATAACTCGGAGGCGAGTTATTTGTGTGGCAGCTCGACATGCCACCGCGGATCGGTCAATGTCAAAGGGGTACACGACACGTTAGAGCCGTGCATTAAACACGGGGTATTCGCCGGGGCTACTGACAATACTGCACTAATGGTCGGGAGGGTCTGGTATGTCTTGTAGTACCACTTTCTCCCACAAGATGTACTTTTTTGTCTCTCTTTTGTCAGGGGCTGGGTTTTCTGCCCTCTTGTGGTCAGAAGTGGTATTGTCACATAAAGTGGCTTTAAAATGAAAAGGGTTACACGATATAAGGTCATAATTCCCATCTCACTTGTAGTTAAAAGATATGGTGTTTATATGAAATATATTGTGTATATGCTAAACTTTGGAGAAGCTAGATTCCATATCCCTTTGTCTTTTTTTTTTAAAAGATTGATTTTAAAAGATTGGTATCATGCAAGAGTGAGACTTTTTTTTTGCAAATGAGCTCTTTAAGTGCACCCTAGAAGTCTGTTTGACTACTACTCCTTCAGTATGTCCATTATTGCCCCACCAGACTCTAAATTTAAAAATATGATCCACATTTGGTTTTTTTTTATATTACCGTAGTTGTTTGACCTTTTTATACATTCAGAGCTTGCTAAGGTGACGATGTTTTTTGTTTAAGAAAAAAAAGACTGAGGAGCTATGCAAGTTGTCTTCTTCTGCACAAGTTGAAGCTCATTATAAAATTTGCATTTTTGTCTTCAAGTTATAGCTGAAAATAATCCAGTGTATAGAAAAGAAATGGCCAAAGATATATTAATCAGACACATATGGTGAGTCATCAAAGACGTTTTTTATTTTCTCGATGACATAACATGATGGCAGCTTTTGTTTTCTTTTTGCATTTGAAAATTTTGAAAAGTTATCTTAAGAAGACAAATATCTTATACTAAGGTTTTGTTTAAAAAAAAATGTAAAACATAATTAATAATTATAATGTTTCTAAATGTGTGACAATAGCAGAATAGCATAGGCTCCATGGTTGCTCACTTCCACCTGGAATTGTAGCACCCCAACAAGAGCGTCAAAAAACATGAATAAAACGGCCCGAGTGGCCTCAGGCTACGACTTTTCAGAGTTGACAAGCACTAACAGGTTTTATCTGACATCAGTCTGGGAGCCCGTTGGCAGTCTTCCAACTCAGCCTTTCGGGGGCATCGGCTGGTCTCTCTGGCCTTCGACTGTAGCCAGCAGCTATCCGGGTATCATACAGGGGATTTCTGGGACTCCCTGTTCCCTGAAGCTGTTATTGTTTCACAGCAGTGAAATTGTAGTTACACGTTCATCCTGCTTTCCAGAGGACGATTCTCCTCTCCGATGTCAGAGCCTGCTCA
Source organism: Cololabis saira (assembly GCF_033807715.1). Taxonomy (NCBI): domain Eukaryota; kingdom Metazoa; phylum Chordata; class Actinopteri; order Beloniformes; family Belonidae; genus Cololabis; species Cololabis saira. Next base: position 9,922,537 of record NC_084597.1, on the reverse strand, counting down.
AACGTGGCCAGAGGTGTCAAAAGTATTCACATTCATTACTCAGGTAGAAGTATAGATACTAGAGTTTAAAAATACTCCTGTAGAAGTTGAAGTATCAAACAAGTTTTTTACTCAAGTAAAAGTATAAAAGTACTGGTTTCAAAACTACTTAATGTGTAAAAGTAAAAGTAATGTAAGGGGGGAAAAAAACCATTAAGGACAAAAGCCATTGAAATGAATGCATCTTAGTATAATGCAAATATATTAAAGAACCATATATGTGTACTATTGAGCATTAACATGTGTTTCAGAGAGCAGGAGATATGATGACTAGTTGCCTATAAGTATTGTAATGGTGCAAAAAGTCAAACTTCAGAGGAATGTTATCATTTATCCTAAACTTTATTGGAATGTACATCCAAGTTTAGTTGCAGGAATCTGAGGGAACGGATGTAAGAACAAAACTGGACAAGAACATCTGAAACAACCACAACCAAATTCACTCTATCCGGATGGAGCAATTTAACTGGATAGTTTTTTTTAAAGGCCGAAATGAAATAGAGTAACGAGGCTGTTTTTAAAATGTAAGGAGTAAAAAGTACAGATAATTGCGTGAAAATGTAAGGAGTAAAAGTAAAAAGTCGTCTGAAAAATAATTACTCCAATGAAGTATGGATAACCAAAATTTCTACTTAAGTAAGGTAACAAAGTATTTGTACTTTGTTACTTGACACCTCTGAACGTGGCTGCTCAAAAAACTTAGAAAACACAAAGAGAAACTAGAGAAGCGATGCTATGAAAATCCTATCTTGGCAGGAAAATATTAGTTTACTCATAAAGGAGTCAAGGTGATGATTCATATTATCTACCATGATGTGATAAGTGAAATGCGTTGCTATTGTGATAAAACATTTTGTAGTCAAACCTTTTGATCTTCTTCACAAGCCTCAGACTTTCTGCTTCAAATATGTATAGTCAACAACAACAGCAGTGTTCCTGTTGCTTTTCTGTTTCAAGTACTTTTAAAGGCTTTGAAGGTGACGAGAGCAAAAAGCTATTTGTATGTTCATGATCCAGACATAATAAAAAGGGCACAGTTACAGTTGTACGTGTAGAATTATATCAAGACAGTTTTAGAGGAGACATATCATCCCCCATTTTTCAAGTCTAAACTAAACGTCTAACATATCTTGTAGCGTTAAACACAAGGAAATACAGTTGTGGGGTGGCTCAATGCTAATACCTACGCTAACACAAATGTTCTGCTTCAATAAAAATAAAGTTAAAAAACAAACAAATGCTCTGCTTGAGTCCTGTTATCAAAACAGATATGCTCATGTGATTTGTTTAGTCTTTTCCAGCTGAGAGGCAGGATCTGGTTGAAATTAGCATTAAATCCTATCAATTAAATGCACATTCTGTGGAAGTAAAGTGCAGTGCTCAGTTGCAGGGTAAAAAAAACCTGGCAATTCTAAACTTGTACCTTTTACAAAAGAACACAAACAGTGTTTATCTGAGGCATAACTCAAGCGCTTCATAGTGAAGTTTTTAAATGTCCTTGTTTCAATAGCTGCAAATGACAAGTCATTGTATTTCTCTACAAATACTGGTTGTTAAGGCTAACCTTGCATTAGTGCCCCCTAGTGGCTGAAGGGAGGCCACAGTCTGCATTCAGCAAAACATCTGTATTCTCCGTATCTCAGGCATTGGTTTGGATAAAAGTCTATTTGTTAAAATCTTATTTTATTGACGTGACCAGCTGGACTATGGCTGGAGTTGTAAATCCTTTTGAAACTGTCTCCCGACTCATTACTCTCCTTCACAATTACATAAACTTATGAATATTTAATATTATTGTATTCAGAAATGAATCAAACAAATGTTCTTCCAACAGAAATGTAGATATTAATATAAACCTGTTTAAGATGTTCTACATGGACTGAATTACTCATTGACCTTCAGTACAGGATTTAGTCATCTTGACATTTTTAGAATTTTTGTTTTTACTTCTTTTGTTTTGATGTGCATTATTAATATTGCTTTATTTATTTATTTATTTATTTATTTATTTATTTATTTATTTATTTATTCATTTATTTATTTATTTATTGCCCTTTAAGCACTTTAGACAACCTTGGTTGTTTTTAAATGCACCATATAAAAACATTTTACCATGACATTCTTCTAACAGGAAATGAAAATTGAAGAACTACACAAGAGATCGGATTTCCCGTCAAGATAAATCATTAGACACAGGGCTGGTAGAAAGCTATTATCTATTTCTTTTGTTCGTTTTTTTCTTAGTCTTAATTTTTTTAAAACAATGTAATCCCATGTTGCTTTTTTTTGTTTGACTGCCCTCTAAGGCAGTTGTTCCCAACCTTTTTTCCTTGGAGCCCCCCCTACTTGTGTCTAAGACCGGCCGGGCCCCCCGACCCGTACGTTCTAGCACCAAAAGAGTAAAGTGATTCGTTACAAATCTTTAATTGAAAAAATGAGCATTAATTATGTTTTTGTGATACATTTATCTTTGGTTTACCCTGTATACATATGACTTTGTCTTTCTCACCTTCATTTTGTGTCACCAATGTATAGAATACGCACAGAAAATAATTGCAAGGACATAAAATAATTTCTGAAAAATGTCTCTTTTAATATGAGAGCAAATTTTTTTAAACATTTTTCCTTTAACAACCTGTCGGAGTAGTGGTATGATTAAATGTTGAATAATGATATTAAGTTATTAAGTTTTGATCCTGCTAAATAACTTGGAAATATATTTTGGTCATTTTAAAATACTACGTGGGTTTATACAGACTTGGATTACAGTATTTCATTAGGTGTGTTATGATTTTTTATTTATTTAACATGCGTAAATGTAATTTTTACAACTGCATATCCTCAAAGCAGACAAAGTTTCGCGCCCCTCCAGAGATCTCGGGCGCCCCCCCAGGGGGGGCCCGGACCCCAGGTTGGGAGACACTGGTCTAAGGTACAGCGAGTGCAGCATAATTTGAAGTTAATGGAAGATATAGCTTGTAGATAGACATGAAGCTGCTGGGCTGGACAGCCCCCCCTTTTGAAACCTACAGTAGCAACCCCAAACAAATTATTAAGGTTGTGTCTTTGTCAAAACATCTGAGCTGATAGTGAGTTGAATACCAACGCTCAAATAAAGGATTCGTGTTTTCCTTTTTTTGATCAAACATATCCTTGAAGAGTTGTTTTTTTAATTAAATATTTCAAATGAGTCATTTTGTGGAACAGGCGTGACTTTTCTTAAAATCCACTGGGTCGAGGTTCACTGTGCAGCACGAGGCTCCGTGAGAGTTTGAATTTAAAAATGCTCCTTTCACATTTTTCTCCTGAACGAGTAAAGTCTCCCTTTAGACTCATTTGAAAACCGGGAATTCCCGACTTTCAAAAGACAGACACTTTATTTTTTGGAGGCCACCACCACTGCTCCTCCTTTGAAGGTTATTTGAGAGAATTTCTAAAATGAAATGAACAAAATAGTGCAAATAAAAAGAATGTGAAATCCTTGGAAGTAACTGGTTTTCTTCATTAATTTTCCACAAAATGGGATCAGATCTTCTCAGTCTTCAATAATAAACAAATCCAATGTGCTTAGGCTGTTAACACATTAGGATATGTTATTTCTCCTGTATTGGGAGAGTGATTGAAACTTTTGAATGACCCAGTTTCAGTCCCTCTTTAACTGTCAACTCGAGAATATTCAAATACAATATTCAGAATATGATGTACTTTATAACTGACTCAATAACTGCAAAGACAGTTTTGACACTTGATAAGATGTGTTTTTACTCAAACGCTGTGGAGCTGTGCATTGTTCCCAAACTTTGTTCTTGTCTCTGCAAAGTAAATTGTTCCAGAAATCTTTTTTTGTGTTGGCTCTGATGCAAATTTGCAAACATGAGCTGAACAAGCATGTTATCTTTGAAAAGAAGATGATTTCTCCTGGCAACCCTTTTAAACCACCCCTGCTTGTTCAGGGCTTGAGATTTGACTTCTAGCAAACTGACTAAGCTTACAGAGTCTGAGATGTATCTCTTAGTTTATTTGCATTTTATCTAAGCTTTGAAAGTCTGACCTTTAGGTATACATAAGCAACCCCCCCACTCATGAATAATCTTGTAATTGTGTGGGAATAGCATTATAACTCTTCCCAGAGTGATGGCAATCTGTAGTTATTCCTCAAACATCATTGATGAACGTTTTTTACTCCTTGGTGTTATGTTAACACAGATCTGAATGCTCCAGACCAGCAAACAAGTTTGATCGTCTTCTCAACGCTCCACCACTGTTTATATAATGCTCTGTAGTCCACCAACTAACCGATTTATCAGTTATATTTACTCAGACCTCTTAGTTCTCCTGCTAAAAGATAATTAATATTAATGTATCTTCCTTTTTTGTACCTTTAACAATATAGCTGGGCCTCTCCTCTCTGTTCTGTATTCTCTCTTTCCTATTTCTCTTTTCCTGCTCTACCCGGCTGGTGTTCAGCAGGAGGGTCCCCCTTTATGATCCAGGTCCTGGTCCAGGTTTCTACCCTCTTAAAGGGAGTTGCTCTAGCCACCTTTTGGCTTAAGGCTTTTCTCTTATAGTGTCATTAGCCCTGTCACTCCACCCGTTGACCCTCTATCCAATTAGCTCCACCTGCCCCCACTCTGCTCTGATTTACCTGCACAGCTGTATTGCATTCTCCACTTAACCTCTCCCAGTATTTAAAGCCCTGTCTTTCAGCTCTCCCTTGTCAGATCGTCTGCAAACCTGCAACGCCATGCAACGTCTGGAACACGCCGAGAGAGGGGTAAGCCGCATGAGTGGCGATATTGCCTCCCTGCTTCAGGTCGGCCACCAACAGCACCAGCGGCTCGAGCAGCAGCAACAACAACTCGCCATGGTCATCCAACTCCTCAACAACCTTACCCCCCCATCTGCTCTAGCCGGCCCAGCTCCAGCCACTCTGTCCACCAGCCCGGCTCCCGAGTCATCTGCCCCGGTCGCTGCAGCCGCTGCTCATGCTCCAGAACCCAGGATTGGAAACCCAGAGCGTTTCAACAGTGATCCAACCCAGGTCCGGCCATTCCTGACTAGCTGCCGACTTCAGTTCTCCCTGCAGCCAAGGACCTTTGCCACTGAGGGGGCTAGAGTTGGGTATGCCATCACTCACTTGACGGACCGAGCTCGACTCTGGGGAACAGCCGAGTTCGAACGTCAAACCCCCGCATGTGCAACCTTCGACCTGTTTGCTGCGGAGATGCTGAAGGTGTGACCTGGATTCACCAACCGCAGAGGCGTCCCGTGAACTGTTCAGTATTCGGCAGGGCAGGCGCTCAGTCGCAGACCATTCCATCGACTTCCGAACCCTGGCAAGACGAAGCTCTTGGAACACACCATCGTTGAGGGACGCATTCTTCCATAGCCTGGCCGACTATATGAAGGACGAGTTGGTCTCTCATGAGTTGCCATCCACCCTGGATGAAGCCATCTCACTGGCTGTCCGGATTGACAGAAGGATACAGACCCGCCGTCGTGAGAGGGGCCGCCAAGATCCACCAACCACCGGCATTCGGAGAAATTCGACTGGGCCCCCGTGATTCCTTGCTACAAAACCAAGCCAGCTTGACCAGCCTGAGCCCATGGACATTGGGCGAGCCACTCTCACTCCAGCAGAACGCCAGCGCCGCTTCACCTCAAACCTCTGCCTCTATTGTGGAGGTGAAGGACATCGGGTTGCAACCTGCCCAGTAAAAGCCAAAGCTCACCGGACATAGGGGGAGTCCGGCTGAGCTCAACGACCATCCAGTCCTCCGACCGCAAACCCCTGCTGCAAGTTCACCTCCGTCTCTCTGGCTCAACTCACACCCTGGCTGCTCTGGTGGATTCTGGCGCCGAAGCCAACATAATGGACATCATGCTGGCACGCCAACTGGGACTGGAGAACCACCGTTTGACACCCCCTATTCCTGCCCGGGCGCTGGACGGACACCTACTCGGGTCAGTCACTCATGTCACGGCCCCTGTCTCGATGAACCTGTCCGGAAACCATCAAGAAACCATCCAGTTTCACCTGCTCCACTCTCCTGGCCAGCCCCTCATCCTGGGTTACCCATGGCTTCGCCGGCACAACCCTCAGCTCGACTGGGTGACCGGGGTGATCAGGGAGTGGGGAGAAGACTGCCATCGAACCTGCCTGCTGGCTGCCACATTACCCCCCCGGCCAGTTCCCACCAACTCCGCTCCAGACCTTTCCAATGTCCCGAAATGCTACCACAGTCTCAAAGAAGTGTTTAACAAAGCACGAGCCACATCACTGCCCCCTCACCGGCCGTACGACTGTGCCATCGACCTCCTCCCTGGAACAGCTCCTCCCAGGGGCCGCCTCTTTTCGTTGTCTGCTCCTGAAAGACAGTCCATGGAAGACTACATCAATGCCTCTCTGTCTGCAGGATTAATCCGCCCATCTTCATCCCCTGCTGGTGCTGGCTTCTTCTTTGTGGGGAAGAAAGATGGATCCCTTCGCCCCTGCATCGATTACAGGGGTATCAACGACATCACGGTGAAGAACCGTTACCCTCTGCCTCTGCTCACTTCTGCCTTCGAGTTGCTCCAGGGAGCCACTGTCTTTACCAAGTTGGATCTCAGAAACGCTTACCACCTAGTGCGGATCCGGGAGGGGGATGAATGGAAGACCGCATTCAATACACCAACAGGCCACTACGAGTATCTGGTTATGCCTTTTGGCCTCACCAATGCTCCTGCTGTGTTCCAGGCTCTTGTGAACGACGTGCTACGGGACATGTTAAACATCTTTGTCTTCGTTTACCTGGACGACATCTTAATCTTCTCCAGAGACCTGTCTGACCACACCCGCCACGTCCAGCAAGTCCTTCGTCGTCTCCTGGAGAATTCCCTCTACGTCAAGGCGGAGAAATGTGAGTTTCACGTCAAGACCATAGCCTTCCTGGGGTACATCGTGGCAGAAGGGAGTATCCAAATGGATCCAGCCAAGGTGTCAGTTCATGGCCAGTTCCGGAGAACAGAAAGAAGCTGCAACAGTTCCTGGGGTTTGCTAACTTCTATAGAAAGTTTATCCGGAACTACAGTACTGTTGCCGCTCCCCTCACTGCTTTAACCAGCACCAAGCAACCCTTCACCTGGACCCAGTGCTTAATTTGTCCATGAAGAGGTCCCGGAACATCGAGGGGGTACCGGGGGGGGGGGGGGGTTCCGCGAAATTTTTTGAGCATAATGCATTTAAATGCATCAATCTGGTGCACTTTGGAAAGCTAGAATAACAATAATAGGGTGTCTGCTGCCTTAACTTACCTTGGAAACATATCCTCTCCGGAGCTTCTCTACCCGGCTAAACTAATATTAATAACTGAATAATTAATAACTAATATTCTCCGCTCCTCTGTTTGTGTGTGAGCACAGCATGCACAGCCTCCACCGCTGATTGGCTGTTTCCCGTGCCTGTCTCTGTGTGTAACCAATCAGATGGTGCTGTGGGCGGGACATTGCTGGACACAGTGCAGTGACGGCAGGCAGAGAGATGTGGCTGCATCAGCCCCAAAATAACGCCGTTTTAAATTGTACAAACACAATATTGGTATCGTTGGAAAGGGAAAAATGTCCTCTTAATTTTGGGGGGGCTGAGATCAAATTTGGGGGGGCTTCAGCCCGTTTTTTTATTTGTAGTGAGAACATAATCCACAGCAACCGACACAAATCCATTCATGTGTATGTGTCCGCGGCGCAAGGAGCACATTGATTGTGCTGCAGCTGCACTCATCGCCGCTTGCTGATTCGTTTTGAAGAATCACGCAACTCTTCCTTCTTTTTGAAAAAGACAGTAAATTCAACTGTCTTTTTGACATGTTTGCGTTGCTCGCTGCTTGCTCCCCGGATCCAGCAAATTTCCAATGTTTTTTTGGTCGGGGGCGTTGTTTGCTGGCCCATCTTTTCATTGCATCAACAAATCTCCGACTCTTTCAAATGACGTTAAATCTTTATAAACTGAAATGAAATGCTTGGGATTTGTTCTGTAAATGAATTTATGCATATTATTATTTTTTATACATTAAAAAAAAACTTTTTTATATCATTATTGTTTTATATATATACGAGAGGTGCCGGATCTGCCCAAATAAGTCCCGGAACGCAGGGAGGCCAAAATCGAGAGGTGCCGGATCTTGTTCCGGCAGGATCCGGCACAAATTAACCCCTGCCTGGACCCCAGCAGCTGACAAAGCCTTCAGTACCCTCAGGTCTAGATTCACCTCTGCTCCCATCCTCCAGATGCCTGATGGGGACCGGCAATTCATTGTGGAGGTGGATGCCTCTGATGTGGGAGTCGGTGCTGTGATTTCTCAATGGGCTGCGGAGGATAAGAAGCTCCATCCCTGTGCGTTTTTCTCACATCGGTTGTCCCCCGCGGAGTGCAATTACGACATAGGGAACCGAGAGCTGCTAGCTGTAAAGCTTGCCCTGGAGGAGTGGCGTCACTGGCTGGAGGGGTCCACCGTTCCATTCCTAGTTTGGACTGATCACAAAAACTTGGAGTACATCCGCACGGCCAAGCGGTTGAACCCCAGGCAGTCCCGCTGGGCCCTGTTCTTCACAAGGTTCAACTTCACGTCATACCGGCCTGGATCACGCAACACCAAGCCAGACGCCCTCTCCCGCCAATTCCAGAAAGGTGACACCCCCTCCAGGGATCCGGTGTCAATTCTGCCCAGTCCCTGCGTCGTAGCACCTCTGACCTGGGATGTCGAAGAACAGGTGCTGGAAGCCCTCCGTAACCAGCCAGGTCCCAGCACTTGTCCAGCGGGCCGCCTCTTTGTCCCCGAAAACCTGAGGTCCCAGGTCATTCAGTGGGGACACGACTCCCGCCTAGCTTGTCACCCTGGCTCCACCCGCACTTACAACCTGCTCGTCCAGAGGTTCTGGTGGCCCTCTCTAAGACAGGATGTACGGGAATTCGTCCAAGCCTGTCCCATCTGCAACCAACACAAGTCGTCCTGCCAGCCCCCAGCCGGATTGCTGCAGCCTCTGCCTGTGCCCACACGTCCCTGGTCTCACATCTCCCTTGACTTTGTCACGGGGCTGCCCCCTTCCGGTGGCATGACTGTCATTCTCACCATAGTGGACAGATTCAGCAAGATGGCACACTTCGTTCCCCTCCCCAAGCTCCCGACCGCCAAGGAGACCGCCCAGGTGGTCCTGGAACACGTCTTCCGTATCCACGGACTACCCAAGGATGTAGTTTCTGACCGTGGCCCACAATTCTCCTCTGCTTTTTGGAAGGGGTTCTGCCACCTGCTGGGAGCCACAGTCAGTCTGACCTCCGGCTTCCATCCCCAATCCAATGGGCAGTCAGAGCGGACTAATCAGGAGCTCGAGAAGGCACTGCGATGCATGACATCCCGCAACCCCCATTCCTGGTCGCAACAATTGACATGGGTGGAGTACGCACACAATGCACTGACCTGCTCTGCCATCGGTATGTCCCCCTTCCAATGTGTCTATGGATACCAGCCTCCTCTATTTGCCAGCCAGGAGGAGGAGGTTACTTGCCCATCTGCTCTTGCTTTTGCCCGTCGCTGTCGCCGCACCTGGTCACAAGCCCGGGCCACACTCCTCAAATCCGTTGCCAGCTACACTACCGGGGCCAACCGTCGGAGAACTCCTGCTCCCACCTACCAGGTGGGCCAAAGGGTGTGGTTGTCATCCAAGGACCTGCCACTCAGGGTGGAATCGCGAAAGCTGGCGCCTCGGTTCATCGGCCCGTTTCCCATCGAAAGGGTGATCAGTCCGACTGCTGTCCGGCTCCGGCTGCCTACTTCCATGAGGGTGCACCCCACTTTCCATGTGTCCAAGATTAAGCCCATTCGTGAGAGTCCACTGGTTCCTGCTGCGCCTCCCCCTCCTCCTCCACGGCTCGTCGATGGTGGCCTGGTATACACCGTCCGCCGCCTGCTTCGGTCCAGACGGAGGGGTAGGGGTCTCCAGTACCTAGTCGACTGGGAGGGCTACGGCCCTGAGGAGAGGATCTGGGTGTCGGCTGGTCGGATTGTGGATCGGACCCTCATCACCGCCTTCCACCAACAGCATCCGGACCAACCTGCAATCCGGAGGGGGCGCCCCAGTGGGGTCCCTAACCATCCTAGCCGCCCGGCTTCCCGTCCTGTGCCTGTGCCTGACCCTGTCCTGCACCCAGTGCTCCGTAGGGGCCGCTCCAGGGGGGTCCCTGGCCGTCCTGCCCGCTCTGCCCCCTGTCCTGTGCCTGACCCTGACCCGGCCTCGGAACCTGTCCCGTCTCCCGACCTCAACCCTCCAGCTCCCTCCGAGGATGAGGACCTTCTCTCGGACCGCTCTGAGGAGTTCTAGCCCTCCGCCGGCTCCCCTCCTCCCGCCCGGTGTGGTGTTGCTCTTGGGACTTCTGGGGCCGTCCCTTGAGGGGGGGGTTCTGTCATGAGCCCTGTCACTCCACCCGTTGACCCTCTATCCAATTAGCTCCACCTGCCCCCACTCTGCTCTGATTTACCTGCACAGCTGTATTGCATTCTCCACTTAACCTCTCCCAGTATTTAAAGCCCTGTCTTTCAGCTCTCCCTTGTCAGATCGTCTGCAAACCTGCACCGGAACCCTGCCTGTCTGCTTGTCTCTCTGACTCCCATCTGTGACCCGGACTTGGATTCCACCCCAACTCTGATCTCCTGCCCCGGTAATGTTGACCTGCCTTCTGCCCCCGACTACGATTTCTGCTTTGCCCTCGACTGCACTACTGCTCCGTTTTCACCTGTTCTGTTGTGTGTGTGTGTGTTTCCCCCAGGACTGCCCGGATCCTCCAGCTCCCGTGATCGCTGCCGGGGGAACACACACACACAGACCCCCTGAACACCGTGGACCCCCTGAACCCCGGGACCCCCTGGACCCCCTGAAGCCCTCATTCACTCCCAACTTCCCTTTCCCCTGAAGGATTAATAAACCTTCTTGTGTGACGCAATTGTCGTCCTCTGGTCGTCTGTCTGAATCGTGACATATAGGGTGAGTTTTTACCTGCCATTGTTTATGTAACACTTGCTCGGGGCATGCTCTGGGTCTCTGGAAAGCGCCTAGAGACACCTCAATAAAATTGAACTGAATCTATGAAGAGAAACTCCACTCTTATAATTTATACCTGAGGAATGCAAGGAAGTCCTACTTCTCTGACATCATCACCAAAAGCAATCATAACGCTCGGACCTTATTTACTCAGGGCATGCTCTGGGTCTCAGGAAAGCGCCTGGAGACAACTTGTATTGTCATAGACGCTATATAAATACAATTGAATTGAATTTAATGTTAATATTGTTGTACAATGTTGCACTAAAGTTCATTGATTGCAGCAACACTTTTCACAAAAGGAGAGATATATGATTTATATGTTTCACCGAGGGAAGTGGGAAACGTCCTCTCGATTCCTTGTATGTCTGACATGTGAAGAAACGATAATAAAGCTACTTTGACTTCGACTTTGACTTTGAAAACACTGCCATGCAAAGGTTTGGGATTATTTGAGTCATTCCAAACTTGAATAAATGCTAGCTTTGAAAATGGGGCCAAAAGTAAGCGGGAAGTCTTAAAGTCAAAATTAAAGCTGCAAGCAGCGATGAACGGGCCCTCGCACTCACTGCCACCGCCCCCATAAGCATATCAGAAATGACACCATCCACGACTTCCTATGTCAAACCATTCAAAAGATATAGCAGAAAAAAGGGACAACCAATCAGAAGAAGGGGCGGAGCTAATTCAGGCCAATGAAGGTCAAGGACTCCATACAGAATCTGATGACACCACCCACGACTCTCTATGTCAAACCATTCAAAAGTTATAGCAGAAAATCGGGACGACCAATCAGAAGAAGGGGCGGGGCTAATTTTCACCAATTATGGTCAAGGACTCAATACTGAGTCCCATGACACCACCCACAACTCTTTATGTCAAACCTTTCAAAAGTTATGGCAGAGAAAAGTATTCTAGGGGGCGCTGTTGAGCCGTTAGGCAACGCCCATTAATGCAAACCATGAAATATCAAATTTATCACCAGGCCTGGCCTGCATGCAAAATTTGGTGACTTTTGGAGAACTATCAAATATGGACCGATCAGATGAAGGGAAGGCGCGCTTTTTCGCGTCTAGCGTCGCCACGGTAACACTTTTGAAAGAGAAAAGTAATGTGCGTCGTCGCAGGACAGAAACGCACATTTTGATGTAAAAAAAAAAAAAAATTGCTGACAAAATTTTCAGCATCTAGCCAGGCTCGAACTCCCGACCTCTGGCACCAAAGACCGATATGCTCTGGGTGAGCTATGTCTCAGCCATACCTTTCGTTTTGACTTACTGGCTTAGGAGAGACCAACATAGCAATAAAATGTGTGGAACTTTTTTTCCTAATTTTTAAATATTTGTAAGGTATAAATATTAGTAAAACACTACAATTTCATTTATTACTCTTTCTGTAACCATTCTATCGAGGTTCTAACCGGGCTGAGCACGGGACTATTTCTGACGTCACCACATTACAACAGCTGATCGGTCGGGGGGCGGGGCCGTCATCACCCTACTCGCCACTGATTGGTCGGGGGGCGGGGCCGTCATCACCCTACTCGCCCCTGATTGGTCGGGGGGCGGGGCCGGCAGACGTTTGAATCAGGAAGCGGGAGTCAAACCATTAAAAAGTTATAGCAGAAAAAAGGGACAACCAATCAGAAGAAGGGGCGGGGCTAATTAAGGCCAACGAAGCTTAAGGATTCATTACAGAGTCCCATGACACCACCCACAACTTCCTATGTCAAACCATTCAAAAGTTATGGCAGATAAAAGTATTCTAGGGGGCGCTGTTGAGCCGTTAGGCCACGCCCATTAATGCAACCCATGAAATATCAAATTTATCGCCAAGTCTGGCTTGCATGCAAAATTTGGTGACTTTTGGAGAACTATCAAATATGGACCAATCACATGAAGGGGGGGCGCGCCTTTTGGCGTCTAGCGTCGCCACGGTAACACTTTTGACCGAGAAAAGTAATGCGTGGTGTTGCAGGATGTAGACGCACATTTTGATGTATAACACACCTGGGTGCACGTTACGGTTCGGGCTGAATTAACTGCCGAAGGAATGGCATAAATTTCGCCAAAATGACACAATTTATTCAAAATGGCCGACATCCTGTTCGGTTTCGGCCATGGCTCCAAGAGACTTTTCTTTAAGTTGTGCCATGATACAGGTGTGTACCGATTTTCGTGCATGTACGTCAAACCGTATTGTGGGGCTTGAGGCACAAAATTTTCCGGGGGGCGCTGTTGAGCCATTTTGCCACGCCCATTAATGCAAACCATGAAATATCAAATTTATCGCCAGGCATGGCTTGCATGCCAAATTTGGTGCCTTTTGGGGAACTATCAAATATGGACCAATCAGATGAAGGGGGGGTGCGCTTGTTGGCGTCTAGCGTCGCCACGGTAACACTTTCGAAAGAGAAAAGTAATGCGTGTAGTCGCAGGATGGAGACGCACATTTTGATGTATAACACACCTGGGTTCACGATACGGTTCGGGCTGAATTAACTCTCGAAGGAATGGCATATATTGCTCCAAAATTACGCAATTAATTCAGAATGTTCAAAATGGCCGACTTCCTGTTTGGTTTCGGCCATGGCGCCAAGAGACTTTTCTTTTAGTTGCGACATGATACAGGTGTGTACCGATTTTCGTTCATGTACGTCAAACCGTATTATGGGGCTTGAGGCACAAAGTTTTTTCTGTCGAACCAACCAGATGAAGGGTGGGCGCGCTTTTTGGCGTCTAGCGCCGCCACCGTAACGCTTTTCAAAGAGAAAAGTAATGCGTGTTGTCGCAGGATGGAGACGCACATTTTGATGTATAACACACTTGGGGGCACGTTACGGTTCGGGCTGAATTAACTTTCGAAGGAATGGCATAAATTTCGCCAAAATGACACGACTAATTCAAAATGGCCGACATCCTGTTCGGTTTCGGGCATGATCCCAAGAGACTTTTGTTTAAGTTGTCCCATGATACAGGTGTGTACCGATTTTCGTGCATGTACGTCAAACCGTATCGTGGGGCTTGAGGCACAAAGTTTTCAAGGGGGCGCTGTTGAGCCATTTTGCCACGCCCATTAATGCAAACCTTTAAATATAAAATTTTTCGCCAGGCCTGACTAGGGTGCAAAATTTGGTGACTTTTTGGGCATGTTAAGGGGGGCAAAAAGGCCTTCACTTTGTCAGGAAAATAATAATAATAATAATAATAATAAAAATTCCTGCAAATACAATAGGGCCTTCGCTCTGAAGGTGCTCGGGCCCTAATAAGAAGGACCTCAAAGGGTGTTGTAAGGTTAGAAAAACAAATGATAATAAGATTTAAAAAATATTAATATGATAAGAATAAGAATAAGAACAATAAATGAAAGATCTATAAGTGAAGATGGACAAACATCCAGACATTACTGTCCTCGAAGCCCTACAGAAGAGCAACAGTGATAGATACAGCAATCCAAGACAACAGGAACATCAGGAAAAGGTACAGGAGAAGAACAGCCAAAGATTGAAAGAGGAAACAGAAAAGAGGCAAAAGTGGTGCCAGTGATAACTGGAGCACTTGAGGCTTAGATCCCCCCTCCAGCCACCCCCGTCTTCTCTCTTGTAGGACACAAAATTGTTTGGAAATGGTTTTATATTTTTTCTTTTTTTTTTATTTAACCTTTATTTATCCAGGAATAATCCCATTGAGATTAAAATCTCTTTTGCAAGGGGGTCCTGGCCAAGAAGGCAGCACAATAGGTCCACATCAGTTACACATTGAACAACATTGAACAACATCAACAAAAGAGACATAAAAAACAGCTAAAACAGTTTGGCAATCACATCACTACAGTATAATCACTCAATGTTTGATAAAAGAACATGTGCATTCAGTAGTCAGATAGACCTTGATCCTAGCTTTAAAATCTAGCAAACTTGGGAGATGATCCAATTTAAGATGACTCTGTAATTTATACCAGGACGAGGGTGCAAATGCTTTGAAGGCCCTTGCCCCAAAAACAGTCCGCGTACGAGGAATAGTGTACATTATCAATCTATCGTGCCTGAGACTACAGCTTTTGGTGTTGACTTTAAGAACCAAGAGTGAACACAAATAAGGGGGCAAGTCACACAAGATGGCTTTATAAAGAAAACAATACCAGTGTTCTCATCTATGATTGTGCAAAGAAGACCAGCCAACACTCTCGTAAAGACTACAGTGATGAGTACGAAAACCTAAATCTGTTACAAATCTTAGAGCTGCATGATACACTGAATCCAGCATTTTCAGGGAGGAGAGATTTGCATGCATGTATAAGATGTCACCGTAGTCAAGTATTGATACAAAAGTTGCCTGAATCAGTCTTTTTCTAACATTAAAGGAAAAACAACTTTTGTTTCTATAATAGAAACCAAGTTTAACCCTGAGTTTCTTTATAAGACACTCAATATGGTATTTAAAAGACAGATTTTCATCCAAATAAAATCCCAGGTATTTGTAGACTGAAACTCGTTCAATCACCTTTTCATTTTGTGTAACAATCTGACAGTCCTCATTTGTCTTCCCGGGTTATTTTGAAGCACATCAATTTAGTTTTGTCAGAATTAAGCACAAGTCTTAATTGATTAAGATTACTCTGAATGACATTAAAAGCAGATTGTAACTTTTGTATAGCATCTGTTAATGATGAAGCAGAACAGTACAAAATAGTGTATATATGTGCAGGTATATGCAGGTAAATGAAACAAGTCTTAGAGAAACAATCGTTTTCTAAGACCACTGCTCACCCCCCACCCCCCTAAAAATGGTAATATATTATATATTTTACATACATATGTGTGTGTGGTTGCTGTTCATCCGAGGTTTTGGAATGTTTTGGGATGACATGAGTTTTGCATATTCCTCTTCAAACACATCAGCAAGGTTTCAGACAGGCTGGCCTGCATTTTCAGCATTCAGAGTTCTTACTGGATTTCAGTGAAGTCATTCTTCTTTGCCCCTCGTTATACAGTATCTCTGCTGCTGCCCCCTGGGCTTTGAAAGGAGACGGATCAGTAGCTCGCTCAAAATTCATAGCCTGTCATCACTTCTGTCAACATGTGATTCTGCAGCACTGACTAAGACAGCTGCAGCGTCTCACACCACAACATTTCTGGCAAGACTTCACAAGGCTGCCTGGAGATTATCAACATTTATGTGTTTTACTGACAAAACTTGACTGAAATGTGGACTTGTGTTACAGAACAAAGCAAAGAAAATGTCTTTCTAGACATTTGCAATATATCGGAGGGTTCTGTTCTGCGCTGTGGGAGATAAAGACAATATTTGCTCATCTCTTCAGGATTATTTCCTGTTGCATCTGAATTTCAAATCCGGATTTTCATTCATCACATTTTTCTGCCCATGAAGGGGATTCTGCACACAGATGAAATGCTCTCCATGTGTGACTGGACTGACTGCGCTGGCTGCACATAACAGATCCCTTTTGGTGTGTTTAATTTAATAACCAGGTCCTGGCTATTAACCATGTATCTCTAATTAGATTAGCCTGTTCTCATGTGCAAAAGAAAAAGAATAATCATCTTGCAATAGCTCCTTAATTAAATAATCCACAAGGTGTTTATCTCAGGGGGCCGTTGTGAAAGCAAGTCTGCACTTAACCAACTGAGCTGAATATTTCCATTTGGCTTTGTCACACTTTTGTCTCACCAGGCGGTTAAGCTTAGAGACAGAAAGAGAAGAAAATGCTGAAGAACCATTAGCCTGAAGAGCTTCAGTTCCGCAGATTTACTTTTGAAGTAGTGGCAAAGTTTGTATTTAGTGCTGAGAGATTTATTAAATGTGGGAGGCTAAAATGTGTATTAGCATCACATAAAATAAAATGACTGTACTTGCTGCATGGATGCTTTATAGAATAACTGAGTCAAGAGGAGATGAACCTGGCAACTGCTAATTACTGTTTGAATGATGGTGATAAAATTGGCTCTGGCCCATGAGAAGTCATTGATGCATTTTTGGCATATATATGTAAATGGATTTAACTTTTTTGAAAAAGAGCATGTTCCCACCCGTCTCCCACATATGGTAGCAAAGCAATTAGTGCAGATCTGGTGCTTGGCATGTGAAGTGGCCATCTGTAACTTCTTGAATCATTTCAAAAATGCTCTCCTCTTTTCTTAGCTTTAAAAACAAACAAACAAACAAACAAACAGATTATGAGGTCATATTTTAGTAGGCAATATAATTACCCTTGGGGTAAATTTGCTGGTTTTTTTTTTAATTTGATTTGATTTTTATTCGTCTCAAACATGCAGGTACATATAATATAAAAAAGAGCACATTACGATGCAGTGAAAGTTTGAGAAGGAGCTGAAGGAAGCAAAGCTTATCAAGTTCAGAATCCCCTTACATCGCCACACAGCATACAATACAATTAGATATAAAATACAATTACATATATATATATATATATATATATGTATATATATATATATATATATATATATATATATATTCCAATTTCATAAGAATATTCATAATCTATGGATCAATGCAATCTAAAAAAATAGAACATTTAACTTTAATATGAATGAATATAAATAAAACCCACATTACAATCATGATAACTAAATAAAGTCTTGTCATAAAAAAAATTATAATAAAATTAGCTGTTCAGTCCTTTGTAGCTGCCCAAGAGTGTCTGTTTATACTTATTTTAAAATTGTTGGGTTTGTCTGATCCTGAGAGGATGAAACAGAAAAATAAAAAAAATAAAAACACGCATTTGAATATTAAATTGATTTATTTGTAAATTATAGATACAGTTTTGCTTTTTTTTAAATAAAAGGCAAGAAAAAATAAAGTATTTTAATATTCATATTTTAATAGTTTGTTTTTTTAAACTCAGTAATTACAGTAAGAGTTTGGAAAATGTATTTGGTGGGGCTAAATAAATAAAAAGTCAATCAAATGACTGTCGCTCATGTTTATGTCAACAATACCACATTTAAAAGAACTAATTCTCAACCAGTGATTCCTAAACAATGACTGATTGACAAAAAGAATCAGCGAGGTTTCTCAAAGTGTTTTTTGACGCCTTTCTTGCACATTAAACATTTTTACATTTTTGAACAAGCACATTCAAAACTGTCATCATCTTATTTACACACGTGAAAAATACCCTTCATTGTCTTTGTGAGAAAACTTGAGCGAGTCCCTAGTTTTTTTTTTTTTATCATCTGTGAACATTCAGCTCCAACTTGAACTTTCAAACTTGCTGGCAGCATGCACAGTGGCGTCAATTTAGTGGAAGCTAAGGTATGGCAAGGTTACGAGTCACAGAACTTAACTAGAGTATCAATCAACACGTCCAGCAAAAACACATCACAGAAGTCTGCTATGGAGCTTATCTGTGTGGTCAAGAAAATTTGAACTTTTTCAAATGCAGTCTCGCTCACTGCAAAAACTCAAAATCTTACCAGGAATATTTGTCTTATTTCTAGTTAAAATGTCTCATTTTTAGTAAAAAAAAATCTCATTAAACTTAAAACAAGAGTCATCACCAGAAAAAGAACGTGTTATTTGACCATGTTCACCTGTTTCAAGTAAATTTTCACTTGAAATAAGTAGAAAAATCTGCCAGTGGAACAAGATTTATCTTCTCATTACAAGCAAAAAAAATATTGTTCCACTGGCAGATTTTTCCACTTATTTTAAGTGAAATATCTACTTGAAACAGGTGAAAATGGTCAAATAAGTTATTTTTCTGGTGATGACTCTTGTTTTAAATGTAATTAAATTTTTTTTGACTAAAAATTTGACATTTTAACTAGAAATAAGACAAATATTCTTGTTAAGAGTTTTTGCAGTGTATAATAACTAGTGAAATCGATCATGTTGTTCTGATTTGCATTTGTAGTTATTCTATATGTATTAAGTAATAGAATAAATAGGTGTGGCGGCTGCCATACCTTGCCATACTCAATTGACGCCCCTGAGCATGCAGCTGAAGAACTGCTGCGATTAACACAAAT
This sequence comes from Cololabis saira, assembly GCF_033807715.1. Lineage (NCBI taxonomy): Eukaryota > Metazoa > Chordata > Actinopteri > Beloniformes > Belonidae > Cololabis > Cololabis saira. The sequence continues at coordinate 9,903,408 of NC_084597.1, read as the reverse complement.
GCATATGCAGTACTCCAGTTGAGGAGGGGGGATGAGGGGGGATGACATCCTCCCTGAAATAAAAACGGTCCAAATCATCCCCCTTGTAAAACTGCCATCCCCCCTTCCCATCCCTTATGTCATTTCATCAATGAATGTGGTTTTACTGCTATTTCAACATTTAGAGTCATCACCAGAAAAATATCACCAGAAAAATAACTTATTTGACAACCTTCACGTGTTTCAAGTAAATTTTCACTTGAAATAAGTAGAAAAATCTGCCAGTGGGACAAGATTTATCTTCTCATTACAAGCAAAAAAATCTTGTTCCACTGGCAGATTTTTCTACTTATTTTAAGTGAAAATATATTTGAAACAGGTGAAAATTGTTGTTTTTTCCAGTGATGAGTCTTGTTTTAAGTGTAATGAGATTTGTTTTACTAAAATTAGACATTTTAACTAGAAATAAGACAAATATTCTTGTTAAGATTTTGAGTTTTTGCAGTGATCCATTTTACTTATCCTGTGAAGGACAGAGTCATATTGATAAGTTCAGAAAACTGTTTTTTATTGTTGTGTTTTGATGTATTTGATGTAAGCCCAGTGGATATTTAAAGCTTACAGAAGGCTGCATTTAACTGCTGCTATGTCATTCCTGCAGTATTTCTGCAGGTGTTTTGGTCAGTGCTATTATTTGTAATATATTATATTATTTGTAATCAGCACAAACTATCTGTCCCCATATGATAAAATCCACCATCCCCCCTGATTTTTTTTTTACAACTCGAGTACTGTGCATATGAATCCAGCAATCAGGGCGGATCGAAAGTGTCCCTGTCACATCGGACTGTGCTGTTCTCGGGCACATCTCGCCTGTCATTGTACACAACAGTCCCCGGGGGGAAGAACATCACGGCGGGCATCGCTGGCGCGGTGCTGGGCACCAACATCTGTCCTTGCTCATCCACCTCCGGCTTCGTGGAGGCTGTGACGGGTCTCAAAGTGGTCAGGTTTGGAGAGGTCAAGCGCCAGAACAGATTCCTGAGCGCTTTTCGGAACTCCCTCCGCATCAGACAGTACAGGATGGGATTGAGACAGCTGTTGGAGTGCGCCAGGCACACGGAAACGGGGAACACATAAACCTGCATGGTGTAATATTCGTAACTGAAATGAACCACGTTGAGTTTGATGAGGATCCCCCAGGCTGTGAGCGCCTGGTTGGGCAGCCAGCAGAGGAAAAATGACAAAACCACAATTGTCACAGACCTTGTGACCTTTGCGCGTCTTTTGGCACTGGATGTGTTAACGTTATTGGAGGTGATGAAGCGCAGAAGGAGGAGATAACAGACTGAAATGATCCCCAGGGGCGCCACAAACCCCAACAGCACTTTCTGCGAGTGGTAAAGTCCCAGCCAAAACTGCGCAGTTCCGTTGGTTTCGGGGAATTTGACGAGGCAGAGGTCCTCGCCGGAGACAGTGGCGGTTGTGGAGAAAACTGCGTTGGGCAGAGCGGCGGAGACGGCGGAGAACCAGATGAAAATGGAGATGAAGCGCGCGGAGCAGCAGTGCGTGCGCCGCCGCCTGCCCTGGAGCGCAGACGCGAGGGACCAGTACCTCGCCATGCTCATGGCCGTCAGGAAAAACACACTCGCGTACATGTTCATGGCTGTCACGTAGGAAACAATCTTACACATCGCTTTGCCAAAAGGCCAGGTGAAGTCCAGCGCGTTTTCCACCGCCCAGAACGGCAGAGTCAGCACAAACTGGAAGTCAGTCACAGCCAAACTAGTTACGAAGAGGTTGATGGAAGATTTTCTCCACGCCTGTTTTGACTTCATAAGGTACAGCACCAATACGTTCCCAACTAGACCCAGTGCGCACACCAGGGAATAGATAACAGAGATGGAAATCCTCACAACAGCGGCGCCGTCCCCCACGAAATCACTTTTACCAAAGTCTGACATGTGGAAGTCACCGTGAGAGCAATTGGTGATGTTGGGAAAACAGCTGGAGTTGAGGGATGCAGGATGGATCCCTGCCGATCCTTCGTCCTCAGGGTCAGTTAATTCACCAGACATTTTACCTTTAATCCCAAAGGTGCTAAACAAAGTCATCCCCAGATCAACAGAATCGCGCTTTGGGAAAATAAAATGATTGTCTTTGTAGATTTACGCGCCAGAATCCATGTCGGCAAGACATCTAAAAACAGGGAGATACTCTAAAGATTGTTTTTTTTGTATTGCCAAAAAATGAAACAAAAAACAAAAAATGTATTGCTTGTAGGATGCAGAGCTGATCATCAGGTTGTCGAGCTGCTCTGAGATTTGCTCAGTGAGTCTCTGCTTTCCAACAGTGAAAAGGCGTCCTGACGCAGCGCTCAGCCTGGCTCTGTCCTTGGTGCTGATTAACAGTGTGTGTGTGTGTGTGTGTGTGTGTGTGTGTGTGTGTGTGTGTGTGTGTGTGTGTGTGTGTGTGTGTGTGTGTGTGTGTGTGTGTGTGTGTGTGTGTGCTTTTCATAAAATAAAAAGCTTGCGGGGTAGAGACATTTCTTGGAATTACAATGGGATTTTTTTTAAACATTTGTTTATTGGATTAATTTCTTAATTTTATTTTAATTTTATTATTAATTTGTATTATATTTAAGTATACAAAGCAGAGGTAGTTTTGTAGTTACATGCAAACTTCCAGTACAACCCAGTAAATAGAAACCTTATAAAAGAAAAGACTGCGTTTTCTTTTTCACCCCAAACATAAAAAACAAAACAAAGAAAACATCAGAGACCAAAACAAAAACATAACATATAGGACATACTGTATGCCAAATTAGAAAATAATAGTAATAACAAATACAAAAGCAAACATCAAACAAACATAAAACATCAGTCCAGAAGTATTACATACTGTAAGTTTTTTAAAGCCACCATTCCACCGGACCTCACCTGTCCGCCACTAGAGTAGGATCCAGACTTCGTACAAAGCTGAAGAACAATGGAATTTAAATGTTAAATATTTCTTCTTTCTTTCTTTTCCCCTCTCCCCTATCTTTCTCTTGCTCTGTGTTTCTCTGGAGTTTCTGGGGAGCACACAAACATCCGTCCTAAGGATGTGAATTGAGCCCTTTCCTACACACTCTACACCAGGGGTCGGCAACCCAAAATGTTGAAAAAGCCATATTGGACCAAAAACAAAAAAAAAAAAAAAATATGTCTGGAGCCGCAAAAAATTAAAAGTCTTGTATAAGCCTTAGAATGAAGGCAACACATGCTGCATGTTTCTATATTAGTTATAACTGGAGGAAGAGTTTTTTTTCATTATCCACTTCGAGAAAAAAGTCGAAATTTCGAGATTTATGTTGAAGTACAATCTTGCGACAAAAGTCGAAATTTTGAGAAAAAAGTCGAAATGTTGAGAAAAAAGTTGAAATGTCGAGAAAAAAGTCAATTTCGAGAAAAAAGTCGAAATGTCGAGAAAAAAGTCAAGATTTCGAGAAAAAAGTTGAAATATCGAGATTAAAAAGGAAAGGGAAAAGGAAGAAAAAAAGAGAAAAAGGAAAAAAGAAGAAAAAGAAGATTAAAAAAAGAGAAAAAAACGGAAAAAAGGGTAAAAAAAAAGGTCAAACATTTTTCAAAAAGCTCCAGGAGCCACTAGGGCTGCGCTAAAGAGCCGCATGTGGCTCTAGAGCCGCGGGTTGCTGACCCCTGCTCTACACCAAATACTGCCTTGGCATCTCTCCCAACGCATCATATCTCAAATATTCAGATTGTGCCATTGTGGCTGTCACTCTGGACTATCACAATAAAGTCACTCATTTCACCAAGTGGTGCTCAGACAATCATCTCCAAATCAATGCCAATAAAACCTCCCTCACCCCAGAACCTCACCATCATAAACACTCAAACAGTTGTGGATACTTTCAAATATCTGGAAATAACTCACCTTTGTCCAGCACTCCACTGACATTCAGAAAAGAAGCCAACAAAGACTGTCAGTCATCCGCAAACTTATAGAACCATACGTTGCACCCCAGCTCCTGTTACTACTCTACCAAAGCATCATTCAACCCATCCTGCTCTACTGTTCGCCATGTTTCTTTAATATGCTCTCTTTCACCAACCGGGCTGAACTCACACACATCACAAACACAGCTGCTAATATAATTGATGATAATAATATAGTCTCCCCACACCCAACCTCACAGAACTAAATAACCAGTTTCTCATGCCATAGTACAAGACATCACTCAGCCACTGAACCAACATAGCAGCCGTCGCTGCCCTGGACAGCAGGCCCCGCTGATCTGTCTGTCTATCCGTCGTTTAAGTTGTCTTTGTTGTTATGTATGTCATTTATTTATTGTTGGGGTTGATTAAATGTACTGTAAGTATATATAAAGTAAAATAAAGTAAATCTAATCTAATCTATAAACTTCACCGATGAATCTCAGCTTTCTCCCTAAACTCAGCATAAGTTTAACCATCCATCCAATTTCTTTACTAAATTTTGTAATTCTGTTTATCCTGAGGGCCTATTATTATTAACTCCACACAGAAAAAAACCCTAGCAGAGACTCAAACCAGCACTCTCCAACGCTACGCTCTACTTCTACCCTATAGTCTCTGTCATGATCTGTCATGCACACACACATGTATTTTGTTTTTTATGTCAATGGAAGATTCAGTTTTTATTATGTTCTAATTTTGTAACTTTTTATTTACTTCATTGTACAGCACTTTGGTCCACTGTAGCAGCTAAGATTTCTTTGTAAATAAAGATGGTGCAGTATCGTCCGGTAAAGTGCAGTATATGGTACAGTATGGTATGGGAAGGTCAGTGTTATGATTGCCTTTTCTTCTATTGTGTGGTATTCCTCCTGTGTTGGTTTTATTATGACTTCTCGTCTTCTCTTCTATACTCATTGTTGACACTTTTTTATTCTCAGGCTTCAATCTGTCTTTTCAGTAACTCTGTGGGAGGCGTCACAGAGGTTTTGTCCACTTCCTCTTGCAGAGGTTGTTATTCATGCCCTCTAATCTCACGGAAGACTAACAGTCTAAACCCTCAAAACTTAAAGCTCAAAAGTAAAAAAGATACTTTATTCTAGAGACGAAATAGGAATTAGCTCCCCATGTGTTCAAGATGACCAAGTTTTATCTAACAGGATGATCCTGTCAGATTTTAATTGCAATAAGGACATATTGACATAAGAACAAAAACACAAAGGCAGTCTAATCTATATGCATTGTATAAAGAAAAAGTGAGAATTAATTACATCCTCATTGTGGATTCAGGGTGCCTCCAATTGATTCAACCAGCAGTAAGAAGTAAATTGAAGAGAGAAAAATGTTTTTTTCTTTATATTATTCTAGCATATTTATCTGAAATCGTTTGGGGATAAAAGGCAAAGAATACAAGGAAAAGTATAAGCGAACAAAACAAAATAGACACCAAAGTCTTTTTTTTCTTTTCTTTTTCTTTCATTCATCCAAACATTTGCAAAGGAGCTCAATGCACAGAGATGGCCCTGCAGCTTTGAGCAAAAAAAGCAAAACAGTTTTCAAAGAAAAGAAAACTACTTTCAATGTCTTTTGAATTGTGTTTTTTTGCTGCTTTTATTTGGATGAAAGATCTGCTCTCACCACTTCTAACTGGCTCATGACCACCAGCGTATTGGTTCGTCATTGTTTCTAGGTTTTCTTTAATCATACAGATGAATATGAGCTTTGATTAAAGAGTGATGCTGTTGTAATAATTATCCATACAGTGTCCTGTAAATCAGCGGTAAAATAATTCCAGAAATAACTTAAGAGCCCATTGGTCCAACCGAGAAATAGAGGCTATAACTGAACATTAGATTGTGATTATTCTAAAAGATAATCATGGTCTTTAGTTCTTCATAAATCCTTATTTCTATAGCTTACAAAGTTAGTAAGAAATACTGGGCATGCAACTAAAGCAACTTCACTACAAAAGAAAAAAAACATCTAAAACTAGATGCTCTACTCTGACTAGGGTACAGAAATGTACTTTAAATTCACACACATTTTCAAACGCTTAATAGATTAAATTCAATTCAATTAAAGTGAATGTTCGAAAAATATTCTTGATCATAACTATATTTATCCTAATACACTAAAACGTTTCTAATGTGACGATAAAGCGGAAGGACGGCTGCACATTAGGTATGAGTAAATATCTTTATTATCCTCAAGGGAAATGTTTTACAGCGAGCAGTGAAAGACAAAAAAAGCACTACAATGGACAAGCCACCAAAACATGAAAATAAAAAAAAAAAAAATAACCCACACACACACACACACACCACAAAACTTGTTTACCAGGCCAATAGCAACAAAGACAAATTCTTCCTTCCATCTGTTGCATCTTTTAAGATAAGATAACATAAGATAAGATAAGATAAGATAAGATAAGATAAGATAAGATAAGATAAGATAATCCTTTATTACTTCCTCAATGGGGAAACTCACGTGTTAGCAGCAGTACACTTAACATATACACACACACACACACACACACACACACACACACACACACACACACACACGCGCATGCGGGGAAGGGGGTAAAAAGGTAAAAAAGTAAAAGATATATATAATTACAAAATATGGACAGTATATACACATTGCAGTGGAGATAAAAAGATAAAAAATATAAGATAAAAAAATAGTGCAAAGGAAGAAAAACAGAACAGCAAAAAAGCAGCTAGAATTTTAGACATGTTACTTATTTTTTCCAGGTGAATAGTCAATTCCAGCAGACAGCTGCAGCGTGCAATAAAATACAAACACTGATGGAGTTTTTTTTTCCTTCATTTTATTGATTTTCTCCCCCCAACACACTGCATCAACCTGACTGGAAGGTCCGTTTGGGCTCAGTTAAAATCTCTGATATTTGTACCAGCTTTAACTGATGCTTGGGGAGATGACTGTGGGATTCTTCCTAAAATCCATAATCGTCCCATTAGTTTTGGCTGAAGATAAGAAGATAGGATCTTTTAAATCGCCTTCAGTCTGTGCAGAACGCGGCAGCCAGGATCGTAACTGGAACAAGGAAAAGGGATCATATCACCCCGATTTTATACTCTTTACATTGGCTACCAGTTCATTTTAGGATTCATTTTAAGATTTTAGTACTTACTTTTAGAGCCCTAAATAATCAAGCTCCCGTGTACATTGCTGAACTGCTGAGACCCTACTCTCCCTCACATTCATTAAGGTCATCAGATCAAAAACTCTTGATGGTCCCCCGCACCCATTTTAAAACGCGAGGTGACTGCTCTTTCCAGGCCAGTGCCCCTCGCCTCTGGAATGCACTTCCACTGACCTTACGCAGCATTGAGTCCACTGACAGTTTTAAGAGAGAACTTAAAACATATCTCTTTAGACAGGCTTTCCCCTGATGTTGATGTTTCCCTGGGCATCTGTGAAGTTACCTGTTGTTGTGCTATTGTGTGTTTTATATTCTACTGCATTTTATCCCTGATGTAAAGCACTTTGTGATTGTATCTACGAAAAGTGCTTTATAGATACATTTTACTTACTTACTTACTTACTTTATACCACGTCAGAAGTTTCATGTTGGCCTGAAGCTTGTGCACTTAATTCCAGAGCGACCAATATTAGCCAGAGTCTGAGTAACTCCTCCATGTCTCCTCTATTTGTGTCTCCGCACTGGTGTAAATCCATGGCACCCAGTTTGGAAGGATCTACGGTCTGCACCCTACAGGTTAGAGGTAAGACAATAAACAGATAACAAGAAAAAAAAAGAAAAAAAAACACTTGTGCAGAGTGCTACTGCGTGTCGCCTCAATCAGGGCATCACTCACACCTGCGATTTCTAGCTGAATGCACTGGATAAACTGGATACAAGCAGAATGGGGAGAGCCCTTGACCCCCAAAACTATAACAAAATTACTCAAGTCGATTACTGGCAGGGGGATTGCCCAAGGAATAGTGGAGAGGCTTGGGGATACATGGTGGTGCGTGTTTTCATGAGGAGCACAGGAGAGAAATCATTCATCCTACCTTTAAATTGTGAACTTCATGATAATTGCATCTTCAAAGATTTAAACACAAATGAGTTTTAGCATCCAGTAGGGATGGGCGGTATGGACTAAAAAATGTATCACGATCATTTCTGGCATTTATCCCGATAACGATAAAAATGACGATAAAAAGAATACCAATTCAACTCCATATTTTTAACTATAATTTTTCTTTCTTTCTTTCTTTCTTTCTTTCTTTCTTTCTTTCTTTCTTTCTTTCTTTCTTTCTTTCTTTCTTTCTTTCTTTCTTTCTTTCTTTCTTTCTTTCTTTCTTTCATTCCTTCCTTCCTTCCTTCCTTCCTTCCTTCCTTCCTTCCTTCCTTTTTCCCTTCCTTCCTTCTTTCCTCCTGCTCTCTCCTTCCTTCTTCCCTTCCTCTTTTCTCCCTTCCTTCCTTCTTTCCTTGTTTTCTCCCTTCCTTCTCCCCCTTCCTTCCTTCCTTCCTTCCTTCCTTCCTTCCTTCCCTCCTTCCTTCCTTCCTTCCTTCCTTCCTTCCTTTCTTTCTTCTTTTTTCCCCTTCCTTCCTTCTTTCCTCCTGCTCTCTCCTTCCTTCTTCCCTTCCTCTTTCCTTCTTCCCTTGCTCTTTCCTTCCTTCCTTCCTTCCTTCCTTCCTTCCTTCCTTCCTTCCTTCCTTCCTTCCTTCCTTCCTTCCTTCCTTCCTTCCTTCCTTCCTTCCTTCCTTCCTTCCTTCCTTCCTTCCTTCCTTCCTTCCTTCCTTCCTTCCTTCCTTCCTTCCTTCCTTCCAAAAATCTTTGGATCAGCTTTACACAAAAACATCATCAACGGGAATTTATCGTTTTTACCGCGAGATGACAAATTCTTATCGTTTTTTTGACGGTATATCGTGAACTGTAAAATATCGCCCATTCCTAGCACCAAGGGTCAAAGTTAGAGGCAGTTATGTGGGTTCAAGAGTATTCCTTTGGCGCAGGAGCTCAACAAATTTTATTCAAGGTTTGATGTGCATGATTTTAACAATGAAATAACTACACTGAAAAACACTCTTTCGGAGTCAAGTCATCTGGATACGCCTGCCTTTGATGTGCATACGGTTGTTCAAACTTTTAAACACTGTAAAACCAGAACAAGTGTTGGTCCGGACAACAACAGTGGTCGAATGCTCTCTAATTGTGCAGAACAATTAGGTGGTATTTTTACATATGTTTTTAATCTGTCTCTTTTCCAGCAGCAGGTTCCTAACTTGTGGAAACTGGCTACCATAGTTCCTGCTCCTAAATCTAAACACCTTAAATCTTTAAATTACTTCAGGCGTATAGCTTTAACCTCTTTAGTTATGACGTCATTTGAAAAATTGGTTAAAGCCGAACAAGACTGAGCAGCTTGACCCAATGCAGTTTGCCTATAGGACCAGTAGGGGGGTCCAAGATGCCACCCTAACTCTGCTAAATTACATCTATAAGCACCCCGAGGTCTCTAACAACAATGTCAGACTGCTGTACATCGACTTCTCATCCGCCTTCAATACTATTCAGCCTCATCTGTTGATTCAGAGACTAATTGACAACTTTAGTCTTGATGGTAACATTGTTGGCTGGATTTTGGATTTCCTGACGTGCAGAACTCAGAAGAATGCAGAAGTTTGCGGGTGATACCGTCATTGTGAGTCTGTTGAACAGCACTGATAACTCCCATGGCCCTGTGGTTGATTACTTTCTTAAAGGAGCATGAGGCAGGATTGAGGCAGGATTTATGAAAAAAAATTGTATACGTTTTAAGTTTTCTAGTAATAATGTCAGATGAAGCGTTCCAAACCAAAAAGAATGAGCCCTCTAGTGTATCTCTCCGTTGCCTTGAACAGGCTTTGTGCTGCAAAATGTGCTGCAATTCGGGGGCCGAATTTTCACGCGCTGTCCCGCGGATGTGACGTCACATGACGCTGCATGTGCGTTCTCCCCGTTCTCCCGTGCCGGCTTCACTGTTGGCTGCAGTACCCCCAACGGCCGTCGTGGTGAAGGGTGGCGCTAGAGAGTCTAATTTCTTAAAAGGAGCCTCATGCTCCTTTAAGTGGTGCCAGGATTCATTTTTATCTCTTAATGTATCAAAGACAGAGGACATGTGTATTGATTTTAGACGTTCTCAGCCCTCTCCGGATAGGACAGTGATTAACGGACAAGATGTAGAAATTGTATAGTCCTATACGTATCTGGGAATTTGTGGCAGGGTGGAGGTGCTGCCACTCAGGTGATTGGGAACAGGTGTTCCCAATCAACCTCTCCACCCTGCCTGCCTTGATAAGAAGTGGCTACACAGCAGCAAGAGGTTCGGCTGGCTGAAGGTGCTTGTGCATGTGTGTGGGTGAATTGAGAATAAAACAGTTTGTGCACTAAAACCCTGTGTCCTCTCTGTCCTGTCGGTCGGGCCCCGTAGCACTCGCCCTGCTACAGAACTATAATAATAGACAATAAGCTGACATTTGCGAGTAACACCAACTTAATTTACAAGAAAAGTCAGCAGCGTCTGTACTGTCTTAGAAAACTGTCCAAATTCCATGTTGATTCATCCTTGATGTCCATATTTTATTGCTCACTCATTGAGTCTGTATTAACTTTCTCTTTCATTTGTTGGTTTTCATCACTTAGGGTAAAGCAGAAAACTGTTCTTACCAAGGTGGTTAGTGTCTGTAGTAAAATAATTGGCTCTGCTCAGGTGACTCTACAGGACCTGTATAACAAACAGCTGTATAGGAAAGCAAAAACTATCCTATCGGACTGTTCCCATCCTCTACACCAAGAGTTTCAGTTTTTCCCAGCGGGTACATTGCTCAGACTTCCACTTCTCAAAACTAACAGATATAAACATTCTTTTGTACCTTCTGCCATCTCCCTTCTCAATTCCATGAGGAAAAGGTAGCTGTTGTGGTGCTGGGATTTTTAGATTTAAACTTGTTGCCCTTTTTTTACTATGTGTATATGTGTATATATTGCTGCAATATTAATTGCCCCATTGGGGACAAAGTTATTGATTGATTGATTGATGTATTAAGATGATTTAAATACAAGAAACAAACGCAACTAAAATGCTGTTTTACAGAAATGAACAGATAAGTAAATACAAAAAAAACAATGACATTTACAAAGAACATCTGAAAAGGTCACACCAACATTAAAACTGAGGCTGCGTGTTGAAAGGCAGGGGTGCTACCTGTAGTCACCCCTAGTGCCACACACACAGCATACTCACCAGAATCACCTCAAAAAGGTCTGTTAATCAAAACAGGTGCTGCAGGTGTCTACTCACACACACACATACATTAAAGTGGAAGGACCTCAGCATCGGTGCCTAGCCTCCTACAACACAGCTCTCAAACAAAAGTTACACAAAACATAAAATAAGTAGCATCAGCTAGATCAGTGTCTCCCAACCTGGGGTCCGGGCCCCCCCTGGGGGGGCGCCAAAGATCTCTGGGGGGGTGTAAAACTTTGTCTGCTTTGAAATGATGCAGTTGTAAAAATTATTTGCGAATGAGTCATTCATAAGACATTGTTAGGAATAATTTATGAATGTCTTGAATATTTTTTGTGTTCTTTATACACTGGTGACAAACACAGGAAATGATTTCATTCCTTATTATTATATCATTACTGAAGATTTAATCTACTCCGACAGGTTGTTAAAGGAAAAATGTAAAAAAATGTTGGTCTCATATTAAAAGAGAAATTTTTCAGAAATATTTGTACGTCCTTTTATGTCCTTTTGTGCCTATTTTATACATTGGTGACATTGGAGAAAAACAAAGTCATATGTATACAGAGTAAACCAAAGAGAAATGTATCAAAAAAACATAATTAATGTTAATTTTTTCAATTAAAGACTATTTTGGTGCTAGTATGTACGGGTCGGGGGGCCTGGCTGGTCTTAGACACAAGTAGGGGGGGCTCCAAGGAAAAAAGGTTGGGAACCACTGAGCTAGATAACTTCATTAAAGATATTGAAAATGAACAGAAGAAACTAAACTATAGAGGACAAAACAGCAACAGCAGGTGGACCTGAAAAAGAAATCTGATATAAAATGTCTCCTTATCAAAATAGCCACCCTACTCACCTCCAGATAGGTCTGCCAGCCATAGCTAACAGCAAAAACAAAAGCAAGTGGGAAGCAAGGGCTGCCACATGTCTCGCCCTGAATGGAAAGCCACAAGAGGATGGGGCTAGCCCACTGGCGGAGCAGGCGGGAGGGCAGGGGGGACAGGGGGGGCGGCCGCCCCGGGCCCACTCCGAAGAGGGGGAAAAAAAAGTGTTCTGAATAAAATAAGGAAAGTTGAACTATATAACAATTGAGTTCATAAGGATAAAGTTGTTTAAAAAATAAAAATGAAAGAAATAGTCCCTTCACCCCGTGTGTGTCTGCCTGTCATGCACGGGTTCGTGCGCGCATGTTGTCTGTTTACTTTTAAGCCTGATTTTTTTTTTTTTTTTTTTTCAGATTTTTTGCCAGTGTTGCACAGTGTTAATGTTTGTCACATTATTATTAACCTCCGTTGTACAGAGGCCTTGTTGACATAATTAGGCTTCTAGGATTGGCCTGACATTTTTTTCATTTGAATAAGTCAGGACTTTGCATTTCAAATGGAACTTCTAAGCCTCCTATAATTTCATGTGATTGTTTTGTTTTGCTGATATAATGCACAGATGTGTCATTAATAAAGGAGCTTATGGTTAATATTTTAGTTATATCTGGAGACAATTAATACATAATTCATATGTAAACTAGATATATTCAAATGTATAATACAAATGTATTATATATACATAAGTCTTCGTCTTTGAGTGCAAAATACCTTTTGAAAACCCCCAAATTTTCAAATTGTGCGGCCCTCTCCATACAGTCCTTTTGCAGATGTGGCCCCCGGCCGAATATAGTTGAATACCCCTGCCGTAGGCTCTGCGTTGGTGTAACGTGGAACCATAAATCAGCCTTTAGCCAGTTGTCGCATCAGAAGTAGCAGGAAAGTCATGCTGAGCTTCAGCAGGCTGATGGAAATATTTTTTGATGTGGCTTTCTGCCCACCGCTGGATGAAACCATCATTGGTAAGCTGTCATAATATTAATTATATTTCTGATAACATTGTCATAATGCTGGATATATGGCCTTTCCTATATTGTTTGTTGCTGTTTGACCGCCGTGTCGCTCGGTCATTGTGTTAAATACATGTCTCGCACATTGTAGTCTGTTGTCGTGTAGGTTGAAAACATGTGTCTGAATTGTGCTACTCGGCGAATCCGACAGCTATGGTAGCTCATTTCCGCCAGTAAAAGAAACAAAAATAAGATGAAAACTTAGCCTTAAAAATAAAAATATCCCCACGATAAATCATGAGATAAAAAGTCGAAATTATGAGATAGAAAGTCATAATTATGAGATAGAAATTATGAGTGTTTATGTCATAATTATGACTTACCGTGTAGTCTAGATGGAAAGTGGGGTCCACGCGCACCCCCCGGATTTTTTTATGCCACCTGATTTTTCTTAATCCTTTAAATGTCTAGTTTCAGAATTTGGTCAGTGCCAAGATCAACTAATGTCTGAAAGGCTTCGTTTTCACACTTAATTGCATCTAACTCCAGACCAGAAAATTGAAATTTGAGATTGGCAAAGTAGCATATCCTATCATACATACAAGCCACAGAGACTAATAAACACATTTATTTTTGCTGCAACCACCAAGCAACGACCAAAACAACCTAGCAACCACCTAGCAACCACTTTTAAGACCCTAACTACCCTAGCAACCACCCTAGCAACCACACCTAAAAGAACTTAAAACCTCCTTGGTCTAGAAGGAAAATGGGTTTCAAGGGTAACCCCTATTATTTATGTCATCTACTTTTTGTTATCATCAAAGTGTCTTCTTTCAGAATTTGTCAGGTGCCAACCTGAAATCATCTCCCAAAGGCTTTATTTTGTATCCTTGTACTGCGAACCCCGACCAGAAAACTCTAAACACCGACATAGTATGTGGTGCAACTTTTGTCCTAAACAACTTACAGAGATAAATGAATACATTTTCCAAGCCAACTCTGATAGGCCATCACGTAGCAACCACCTTTAAGACCCTAGCAACCACCCTAGCAACCACCCTAGCAACCGCCTCTGTAAGTTGTTTAGGACAAAAGTTACACCACATTGTAGAGACAAATGAATATATTTACCCAGGCAACTCTGTTAAAATGAACACAATAAAATAAGTGTTTATTACATTTGACTACACACTGACTGTTTAAAACAAAAATCGTAAATAAAAAGGCAAAAAATGTGTGTAGGATGCAGTTAACTTGTGACTAATCGTCAAATTCGCCATCACTGAGGAGATCTTCTATCTCTATTTCTTCCATTTCTAAATCTTCTATCTCTATTTCTTCCATTTCTAAGTCTTCATCATTCTTATACTCGTTGTCCTCTTCATCACCAGATATGTTGTTGTTGACAGCATCGGCTCCCATGTCAAGAGCCGCCTGCTCTTCCACCTCAGCTCTTTGAGCTCGACAAGAGTAGGAGGGAGGATGGGTCCCATTGTCCATATGGGTTCCAGTACCTATTCGTCTGTTTTCTCCCAGCCCATGCCCGGGTCATATGCTTTTGGGCTTTCCATTATTGCCTTGGCTGCTCTCTTATAGCATGCCACCCTGTAGTTAGCCCGTTGCACATGGGGGATGAGACAGGCTTTGGGAGGAGGCAGGCGTTCGAGGTCTACTTTCGACCTAGAGTCCAGGAACTTCTCGCTACCAACCATCTTCCTCAGCATCTTCGCTCGTGCTGCATCAACCGATGTTATTCGTGGTTGGCCATACATAATGCAGGTGAATTTTTCCATCTCATTTTGCAGCTCATCTGTGACGAGCCAGTCTTCACCAAGCTGTGTGAAGGCACTCTGGAGTTTTGGATTCTGCTGTAGCTTCTTAAGGGGATTTACCTTTCCCTTGCCTTTGAAGGCGCTGGTACAGTCCTCCCCGGTGAAGACATAGAATCCCAGCAGCTTGCTGCAGTACTCAGGGCCCAGTGTGTCAGCCAGTTCTGTGATATTTATGAAAGTGCGATTCTTTCCAGAGCCATGGTCCAGGTAAATGGAAAGCTGGATCTTGCTGGCATGACGGAGGAGGATCATCAGGATATCTGTGCCTGGTGTCCTCACCACACAGGACTTGTACCCCCATTTAACTGCCTGGTGTAGATACAGAACAATACGGCTATCTGTCTCCTCCTGACAGTTGTAGGTAGACGTGAGTCAGTCCTAGGTAGACGTGAGTCATTCCTAGGTAGTCGTGAGTCAGTCTTAGGTAGATGTGATTCAGTCCTAGATAGATGTGAGTTAGCCTAGGTGAGTTTATCCTAGGTGAGACAGTCGTGGGTAGATGTGAAACAGTCCTAGGTAATCGTGAGTTAGCCTAGGTGAGTCTGTCCCAGGTGAGTCTATCCTAGGTAGATGTAAGTTAGTCCTAAGTAGACATGAGTCAGTCCTAGTTAGATGTGAAACAGTCCTAGGTAGAGGTGAGACAGTCGTAAGTAGGAGTGAGACAGTCGTAGGTAGACGTGAGTCAGTCCTAGGTAGACGTGAGTCAGTCCTAGTTAGATGTGAAACAGTCCTAGGTAGAGGTGAGACAGTCGTAAGTAGGAGTGAGACAGTCGTAGGTAGACGTGAGTCAGTCCTAGGTAGATGTGAGTCAGTCCTAGGTAGATGTGAGTCAGTCCTAGGTAGACGTGAGTCAGTCCTAGGTAGACGTGAGTCAGTCCTAGGTAGACGTGAGTCAGTCCTAGGTAGACGTGAGTCAGTCCTAGGTAGAGGTGAGACAGTCGTAAGTAGGAGTGAGACAGTCGTAGGTAGACGTGAGTCAGTCCTAGGTAGACGTGAGTCAGTCCTAGGTAGACGTGAGTCAGTCCTAGGTAGACGTGAGTCAGTCCTAGGTAGACGTGAGTCAGTCCTAGGTAGACGTGAGTCAGTCCTAGGTAGACGTGAGTCAGTCCTAGGTATACGTGAGTCAGTCCTAGGTAGATGTGAGTCAGTCCTAGGTAGACGTGAGTCAGTCCTAGGTAGACGTGAGTCAGTCCTAGGTAGACGTGAGTCAGTCCTAGGTAGACGTGAGTCAGTCCTAGGTAGACGTGAGTCAGTCCTAGGTAGACGTGAGTCAGTCCTAGGTAGACGTGAGTCAGTCCTAGGTAGACGTGAGTCAGTCCTAGGTAAACGTGAGTCAGTCCTAGGTAGAGGTGAGACAGTCGTAAGTAGGAGTGAGACAGTCGTAGGTAGGAGTGAGACAGTCGTAGGTAGACGTGAGTCAGTCCTAGGTAGACGTGAGTCAGTCCTAGGTAGACGTGAGTCAGTCCTAGGTAGGCGTGAGTCAGTCCTAGGTAGGCGTGAGTCAGTCCTAGGTAGGCGTGAGTCAGTCCTAGGTAGACGTGAGTCAGTCCTAGGTAGACGTGAGACAGTCGTAAGTAGGAGTGAGACAGTCGTAGGTAGACGTGAGTCAGTCCTAGGTAGACGTGAGTCAGTCCTAGGTAGACGTGAGTCAGTCCTAGGTAGATGTGAGTCAGTCCTAGGTAGACGTGAGTCAGTCCTAGGTAGACGTGAGTCAGTCCTAGGTAGATGTGAGTCAGTCCTAGGTGGATGTGAGTCAGTCCTAGGTAGACGTGAGTCAGTCCTAGGTAGAGGTGAGACAGTCGTAGGTAGACGTGAGTCATTCCTAGGTAGACGTGAGTCAGTCCTAGGTAGACGTGAGTCAGTCCTAGGTAGACGTGAGTCATTCCTAGGTAGACGTGAGTCATTCCTAGGTAGGCGTGAGACAGTCGTAAGTAGGAGTGAGACAGTCGTAGGTAGACGTGAGTCAGTCCTAGGTAGACGTGAGTCAGTCCTAGGTAGACGTGAGTCATTCCTAGGTAGACGTGAGTCATTCCTAGGTAGGCGTGAGACAGTCGTATGTAGGCGTGAGACAGTCATAGGTAGATGTGAGTCAGTCAACAACATATCTGGTGATGAAGAGGTCAACGAGTATAAGAATGATGAAGATTTAGAAATGGAAGAAATAGAGATAGAAGATCTCCTCAGTGATGGCGAATTTGACGATTAGTCACAAGTTAACTGCATCCTACACACATTTTTTGCCTTTTTATTTACGATTTTTGTTTTAAACAGTCAGTGTGTAGTCAAATGTAATAAACAATTATTTTATTGTGTTCATTTTAACAGAGTTGCCTGGGTAAATATATTCATTTGTCTCTACAATGTGGTGTAACTTTTGTCCTAAACAACTTACAGAGGCGGTTGCTAGGGTGGTTGCTAGGGTGGTTGCTAGGGTCTTAAAGGTGGTTGCTACGTGATGGCCTATCAGAGTTGGCTTGGAAAATGTATTCATTTGTCTCTGTAAGTTGTTTAGGACAAAAGTTGCACCACATACTATGTCGGTGTTTAGAGTTTTCTGGTCGGGGTTCGCAGTACAAGGATACAAAATAAAGCCTTTGGGAGATGATTTCAGGTTGGCACCTGACAAATTCTGAAAGAAGACACTTTGATGATAACAAAAAGTAGATGACATAAATAATAGGGGTTACCCTTGAAACCCATTTTCCTTCTAGACCAAGGAGGTTTTAAGTTCTTTTAGGTGTGGTTGCTAGGGTGGTTGCTAGGGTGGTTGCTAGGGTAGTTAGGGTCTTAAAAGTGGTTGCTAGGTGGTTGCTAGGTTGTTTTGGTCGTTGCTTGGTGGTTGCAGCAAAAATAAATGTGTTTATTAGTCTCTGTGGCTTGTATGTATGATAGGATATGCTACTTTGCCAATCTCAAATTTCAATTTTCTGGTCTGGAGTTAGATGCAATTAAGTGTGAAAACGAAGCCTTTCAGACATTAGTTGATCTTGGCACTGACCAAATTCTGAAACTAGACATTTAAAGGATTAAAAAAAATCAGGTGGCATAAAAAAATCCGGGGGGTGCGCGTGGACCCCACTTTCCATCTAGACTAGTGGGGATATTTTTATTTTTTTAAGGTTAAGATTTCATCTTATTTTTTTCTTTTACTGGCGGAAATGGGCTTCCATAGACATCACTGGATGTCATTTGATTTTTATCTCCAGTTTGATACTTATATCTTAAAGTCTGCATTAGGCTTATAATTAGGTTTGACATAATGACTGGTAAATCCCTGGTGCTATAGAACCTCATGTGATGGTTCTGACCGTGTGCTGCTGCCTTGGTTGTGTGTCAGAGGGCCTGATCCGTGGCATTTTTAGCGATTATGTTTTAACGGAGATGTTTAGGCCACAAGGGCCCATCTAGAATGCTTCGCCCCCCCCTAGGCTGGGACCCCTGCTCCGCCCCTGGGCTGGCCTATGGCTCTGCTCCCTCACCTCACCACACAGGCTACAAAAATGAATCCCCACTTGTAAGACATATTGAGAATTTGGGGAAGTCAAATATAAATGAACCCCCAAAACAGTAAGAATTCAAGTGTGGATTCAGAATGTAGACTAAAGAGTTAACATAGATTGTGCGTGGCAACGACAACAGCCACAAACAGCCATGACCAGCATCATAATAATGAAGCAGAGCCATCAGAAGGGAGGCAAGAAACAAGTATTCTTTGGTGCTTAAAAAAGAAACAAAATAACAAACGAGATGGAGTGATCTAAATGAAACATAAAGAGCAAAACACATTACTCCACATTGCCTGCCATAATAGCTCCCAGGAGTTACCTCGTTACTCTGTTATGATGCTAATATTGACATCTTAACAGACTAGAATCACTTACATGAACAAGGTTCCAACTCCGTGTCCCTCGGTTTCAAATGGTATTGATTTTTATTCAAACCTGGTACTGGCACATGGTCAGATGTTTAAGACTTCTCCATCATGGACGTAAAGTAAAACATAAAAGCAAACGTCCTCAAATGAGACTCTTAAGACCTTAGACTTTTTTGGGTAGTTTTAACAAGTCAATATTTGGAGGATGGGGGTGGTGGAGTTTGAGACATAACATAAGATCCATGTTATACCATAAATTTTCATCCTCCATTACAGAATGCCCAGGTTTCAGCTAATTTTGAAACAACTCAGGACCATAGTCCTCTAGTACTTAGTGATTCTGAAGGGTAAAAGTCTTTCACCTTGATAAATGTTGATGTCTACCAGCACTGTGTCCCTCTAGTTTTTATTTGTTGCACAGAGCAGCTCCTGCTTAACATTTTTTGTTGTTTGTTTTGCACTCTGTAGGAAAGTTGCCTAAAGGCCAATTTACAACTTCCATGAGTAATTATGGAAATCCGTGCCCAAATGGGGGATGCGCCTGTCTGCAGAACATAGAGGGACCGATTTTGTATGCATGCATTACTTTAATCCTCTCATTTGGACACAATGCTGTAGGTGTAATTAACCATTTAACCCTGTACTCTGCTCTATTCTGCTGTCTGGATGTGAGAAAAAAAAGTGGAACTTAATGAGACTGTGCAGTCGGAGAAATTGTGGTAGTGGGCTTTCTGTAACTAACCAATACCTGTCTCTTACTATGTCTAAAAATTAATCTCTAAGAAAAGAAAGACGCTGCTTTACTATCAAATTTTCAACCGAGTTTTGATTAGCATTTGATTACAAACTACAGGTATTTTAGCAGAGACGTTAACTCCTAATTACAGCACTTTAGTTCTGTGAGAACCGCAATGCCTTCTCGCACACATCAGTGTTCCTTTACTCCTGGAAAAAAAAGAAAAAAGAAAGGGGTGCAGGATTTATAATACAGTAACTTTTGGCTTTTTTTTATCTTTCTTTTTATTCTGAAATTGAGGCAATGGAGCAGCTTTTAGTTTCCTGTAATGTGAAAGCTTCGATAATGGAAAGGATATTTCTGGAAACTGAAAGAGCTGCACTGTGAGAGAAAAGACATTTGCTTCAGTTTTGATAAAACGAATAAAATAAAACGAAAAAATAAAAAAACAAAAAACCTACATGTAGAAAACCATACAGGCTCGGGCAGGTTAGGAGAAAATATTTTTCTTTTCATTTCTCAGCTTCCCACATTGTACTTTCTTATTCTCATCAACATCGTATAATGCATGCAGTTGTATATGATGCATGTCCACGAGGAGCAGACTTAATGTCTAAGGGAGTTAAGCTGGGAGTTAAGCTGTTTTCTCTTGTCAGCATCTCCATATTAACATACATCTATTTTGCATTTCAGAGCCACAGCACATTCCAAATGAAGTTGTAACTGTTCAACTTTTACCACTTGAGAATGTCTACAGTCTTTCCCAAAATGCTTGAAAGCTGTTCTAGCATTGAGGGCATAACAATATTAAAAAAATATTATTTTTTTATATTGTCTTGTTCAACAGTGCATGAATGAATGAATGAATAAATGAATGAATGAATGAATGAATGAATGAATGAATGAATGAATGAATGAATGAATGAATGAATCACTTTAATTCGAACATGCTCAAAAAAAAAAAAAAATATATATATATATATATATATATATATATATATATATATATATATTTAAACCAAAGAACAATAGTTAAATAATAATCATAATAAATACAGTATAATACAAATCATAACAATCATAAACAAAAACATGCCTCACTGGCTTTTTTAAAAATTATTATTATTATTTATTATTTTATTATTATTTTATTATTATAATTATTTTATTTTCGTGTCCGGACATTTAAATGAACCATCCCTCATGGGATTACACAGACACATTAATTACATCAAAATATAACATTTAGGTGTGTGAATCACCTACTTCCAGCTACAAATAATAATAATGATAATAAGCAGCAATAAATAATAATAATAAATAAAAGTAAAACAAAATAAAATAAAATATCCCACACAAGAAAATTAACAAAAAATAAATAAAAAATACACCCACAGAAATACCGACCCACACGCACACAGCCCCCCCATACCCAAGTCCATAATTAGATCATATCATATCTCACTCCACAACAGCCAATACCAACCCTTACAGACAATTGAACCAATCCATACAATAATAATATGCAGTCCATGTCACAGAGAAACACACACAAATTGAGGATTTTATCCCATATAAGTTAACTTTCTCCTTCTATCCCAGGCTTTAAATAAAAATTCAGAAAAAACAAAAATAATTTCAAAAAGATATTCAATTAAAACGTGCAAGTTCATTGTTGTTTTATTATGTCATGTGCACATGATCCCTTCTTCCTACACTCTGCCTTTGCAATGTGTGCAAAAGGTTTGTTTTTTTTGGGGGGGGCCGTTTGTTTTGGGAGTTTTTTGCATTATCTTATCGAAAACTGCATGGGTGTCCCAGGGAAATATAAGGTCATGAAGGCAGCATATGTTCATTTTCATGTCATAATGTACTTGTATTTATGTAAGTAAATTACATTTGCCTGGGGGAATGGCACCAGCCTGCAACAAACATGCAACGCAGATTTTTTTTTCCAAATAAAGACTGGAATACATATTTTTCTGACTACAACACACATATCCACAGTTTGATCATTTAAGCCCAGAGATGCTGGCATCACCTTTCACAGTCAAGTTTTAACTTGCATTTGCAAACATAATTCCAGGTTGTAGTGCGTGATAACAGGATCAGAGATCACATATGCCCAAATAAGGATTGTGTCATTGCCCTTTAAAACACTGAAATTACTCAGTATTTTTTTAACTGTGTCATGATATGATGAGCTGCAGAAAAAGAAATACAGAAATGTGAATACTCACCACAGGCATGGGGCGTGTGCACGTGGACATATGTTTTAAAGTTTTTAATTAACAAAAAGTAACCTTACTAACCTTCATGTGTCTGAAAACCTTTATTAACATTTCAGACATTAATCAGTTTTACAAGCTTTTGGCTTTTTCCCAATCCTCATTAGCAAATGCCAAGAAATACAATAAAAAAACCCTCTTGAAAACTCTTTCCAATAATTGTCAGCCACAGACTTCTCTGGACAGCTGAGGTGTACTCCTAAATTTAATTGATGCCCACTTAGCAGGAAAGCCTATAAAAAAGGTTCAGGTTAGCCATTTCTTAAAGGAGCATGAGGCAGGATTTATGACAAAAATTCGTATACGTTTTAAGTTTTCTAGTAATAATGTCAGATGAAGCGTTCCAAACCAAAAAGAATGAGCCTTCTAGCGTATCTCTCCATTGCCTTGAACAGGCTGTGTGCTGCAAAATGTGCTGCAATTCCCGGGCGGAATTTCCCGCGCTGTCCTGCGGATATGACGTCAAATGACGCTGCATGCGTGTTCTCGGCGGCGCACGAGTAAACATTGGATACGCGTTTGAGTCATGGAGGCAGCTTCAACTTGAATTGGGACTGAACACAGATGCTGACATGGCTCATTTCCTACTGACCAGGTAAGATAACATTGTAAGTCATATTTAGAGCTTGATTTGAAAAGTGCTGTGAGGAGTCCGTGCGTGCTCCCGTGCCGCCTTCGCTGTTGGCTTCAGGAACCCCGACGGTCGTCGTGGCGCTAATGAGTCTCATTTCTTATTCATTTTTTTTTTTTTTTTTTTAATTTCTTCATTTCTTATTCTTGCCTCAAGCTCCTTTAAGTTTTGAATGGGAAGAGTAGTTCGTATGAGGTTAAGTTCATTTCTGGAAGATAAAAAAAAATTTCAAAAAACTTGAGAGAATTGTTGACAGGATTTCAAGAAAAGCCAATAAACTGGTGATGCAGCGGTATCCGCTCAATTATAACCAATCAGCACAGCAAGGTTTGGGAAAGATGGAGGGGAATTGTGCACAGATTGAAGAAAAATAACTCCTCTCCAAGCATGAGAGGTGGATTCTTCATGCTCTGAGCTTTTGTCTACCACAGTCATGCTCAATATTCACAATGTTATCTTATATTACTCTGTTCTGTGTTTTCGTGAAGCCTCTCGTCAGTTAAGGTTTGCATATTTTCCTGGTTTACTTTGAAAGTATTTTCCCCAGTGTGTCACTTCCTTCGTCTGGTCTGGTCTCTCTGGTCATTACTATAGACTGTATGTAACGATGGACGAAGCATTTGTTCACGTGACCCATTGGTTTCTGACAAGCGCCAACGATCTCACTTTCCCATTGACGCTGATGTGGAACTAAGTTTCATTGCAGTTCCTTGGTTGACCACTAGAGGCTGGCTCCAAAAGCACCTATGCAGATATTTTGGTGGGGTTTGTCTGAGGGAGCGTGCTCCTGTAGGCTTGCTGAGCAACATGGCTGCACTCCAAACGAAGGAAAACAGGCTTCAAAACCGGTCTTCAGAGGCCAATGGGCCACATTACCATTGTCATAGTATATGTTGTAGGGTAGCATGATGATTGCAGATGAGAAATGATTATGGCAAGTGACTGACTGAGCCATCTGCCAATCACTGTCATGGTCCTGTCATGGACAGTAGCAGAACATATCAGAGCCGGGCCGGGGGCGGGGCATATGATCGGGCCCTTTGCAGCCTGGAGTCTCTCGTCATTCATCCCCGGGGGTGAATTGCTGCTAACAACGTCAGCTTCATCTCCCACAGGAGGAGGATTAGGGCGAACAAAATATGCATATAGCTTGAGCAATTTGGCTTTTTCTTGCTCCCTTTTTTCTTTTTCTTTGCATTTTATCGCTCCACTTTTGTGTTTATAACTCCCGCTCATGTTTAGGCTGTAGGATTACTGTGCTCTGTTGACAAGTGATCGTTGATGACGTATGACGTTGATGGACGGCTGTTGATGACGAACGATTTTACCCAAAGTACATTTGGAGATTCACTTGCAATTTTTGTTTTAATGTTAACTGTGAGTGTGAAAATCTCAGCCCAACATATTATACAATGCTTTATACCTAGGAACAATACCTAGGAATAATAGGAACAGTGCATCTGTTTGTACTATCAAGCCTCTCAGCCAATGCTTTTGTGCCTTTCTGCTTGTTTTTTAAGCTTCCTTTAGTTTATTTTCCATTTTGTTATCTATTCCTGCCCTGGCCTCATTTTTGGTTTACTAGTGTCACTCCTACCTCCCGCTCTCCTGCATTGTGGGTCTTTTCATAACCTCCAAATCATCACAGGCTTCTGAACTCTGACCTGTGAGTCACACCCACCACGTCTGGATTGGTTCAGTAAGTTCTGTATCAGTAGAAATGGATTTAAATGGGAGGGATACCAAACCCATCAACAAGAGAAAACCTTTTTGATTGGGTAGGGTCAGGTTTTGTATGCGAATAGGTAAAAAAAAATTCCACTTTTCTCAAGAATACAGAAGAAATGCACCACTTTTAAACTGTATTTGATGCTCTTTGTAGATCCGGTCAACTTTCATACTTGACAACAAAAAATTTGACCAAAGATTGGTTGCAACTATAACAAGAGCACTGTTTTTGGATGTAGTAAAAATGTTTTACACGTGCTTGCAACATTTGCCCTTCAGTGACTCATACGAAATACTGATAAAAAGATGCTGTCATGGTCACAGTTTCATTTTTTACTGTTACTGACTCTCCTGTCGTCTGGATCCTGCCACCCTCATCAGCCTCATTCCCTTCACCTGTGCTTCCCCGGCCCAGCTCCACACCTGGTTTCCCTCATCAGTTTCCCCTTCATATACCGGCCCATTTCCTCATACCAGTTGCCAGATCGTCGAGTGTTTTTGCCTCGCTTTTGATGAAACATTCCAGCAGCTTGACCCCTGCAGGGACACAATGACGCCTTGCGGAGAATTCCAGCAGCGCTTGACCCCTGCAGGGACACAACGACACCTTGCAGATTGCTTTTTGCCTCATGTCCCCCTTTAAGACATAGACATGCAGGTTCCAGTTCCTGAAGACCCCTGCCGGGACATTGTCACGCAAGGTCCGGCGTCTTGCATCCTTGCCGAGACTTCCAGCCCCCACAGAGACAGAACCATATATGGACTTCCTGATCCCTCAGGGGTGGTCCCAAAGCTTAAGGGTCACACCTTTGACTGGCTCTCACTGGGCTGGTTTATTCTTCTCATTGTTGATTGAACTTTTGTATAAAAACCCTTTGACCAAACCAATCTGGGTCGGCACACCAACTTCAGACTTGATCTGTGCTGGTCATGCCCACCGCCGGCTTACTGATTAAAAACTCTCTATACCACGAGCGGACTTCTGAACTGGTTTTTGATAAATTCCTCAACACTTTCCAGCCTTCATGTCCTGTTCTGTTTCTGCCTGCCTGCCTGCGACCCTGCATGACTCCTGGTTTTTGGATTTTACCTGCCCCTTCGGATTGTTTGCCTGATCTGCCTGACTACCTGGTTTTGACCCCTGCCTGCCTTGGACCTGAATGAAGCCTCTTGGACTCTATCTGCCTGGTGTTGTGCATTTGGGTTCTCTGTCCTGTCTGAGCCGTGGCCCGTGACAGATGCATCTTCTTAGAAGCAGTCCCCAACTTCCATGAACACGTTTCCTCTGAAGTAGGGTGTCACTGAACAAACAATGTGTACTAAAATATGAGGTAAAACATTGCACACCATGCAAGTGGGACAATACAGTCCTTTTAGGTAAAGTTTGGTTTTGTTAGAGATGACATAGATCTCAATTTTAACCAGTACATGCAGGGGAAAACTCCCCAGACGATCAGTTGAAATAATTGAGGGGAGGATTTTCTTTACCACAAAAGTTCATGAAATATAAAGATAGTAAGTTAAAACACATTGGAATAGCAATCAAGTATATTCTGCAGTAGAAATTGAATAAAACATTCTTTACTTTTCTTAGTCTCTCTTTTCAGTTTTGAAACGCAAACTAATTTGCTATCCGTCTTGCTGCTTCACGTCTTCATGCTTCAGTGCTCCTGCTATTGTAAGAATGAGGAGTTGCAAGACATGAGAGGTTTATGGCTGTGATACACTGTCAAAATAAAAACAATGATTGTAGGAATAAAGTCAAATGTAGTTTTGTATGTAAAAGAGATCAGATAAAGCTGGAATAACATTTCTATGTCATCATTTATCATTTATCAATAAAATATTCATTGAGTTATGTCAGATGGTGTTACTTTATGTTTTTAGAGGCAGTTTTCCAATATCCATCTTGCTGTATCGTGCATTTGATACAATCGGCAAGTTCTATAGGATAAATGAAGTATGATCTGGTAACAGAAAAGTAAATAATCTCCAGTATCAATCAAGTCTGCAGGGAAGGATCCATTTTCTCAGAGTAGATTCAAGAAAAAGAAGCTCAGAGTCTCCCGGGTCATTTCACCAGCCCTTTGCCCTTTGCTTTCTATACGAAAGATCTTCTGTGGAAACCACCTGTCAGGGTTTGACATTTCCCGTTTTATTTTGAAGCCTATGTCTTTTTATTCAGTTCTGTCTTCACTTTCCTGTTCCCTATCTGCCCTGATCGTCTGCACCTGTGTCTCGTTAACCTTTGTGTATATCTAGTCTTGTCTTTCTCCTGCTCACTGCTGGTCCATACTGTTTCCTTCCTCCTTGTTCTCCTCATCAAGTTTTCATAGTTTTTTGATTCATGTTCATGTTCTGTTTTTTGGATCCTGCTCAGCAGCGTTTTTGGTTTTTGTTTAAGTTAATAAAGAGTTTTTGAGTACTCTTGCCTCCTGCTCTCCTGCATCTGGGTCCTCACTACAACCTCCCTGACACCACCATGTCAGATTTTCTAGAGCAATCCCAGAAAATCTGTGTAAAGCTCTGTGACAGGAACATTTCTACCATCACAGCTATTGATGCCAACATCACTTACCTGCCATCCATCAAACGGATTCCTAATAGTTTAATTTTTGAAGGTTATCTTCCAGAGTCTAGCTGAATTAATGTAAAAAAGGAGAGTGAGAAATGGGGCATCTTCACTGAATGTAGACCAAATTTCTCAGTTTTTAAATGTCCCTTGTCCAAACAATATAACATTAAAAAAATATTGGCTTTGTGACTCTACGTTGTATTTGATGGAGAATATTCCAGCTCTTGGTTTACTCTAAGGATATGGAGATACTGTATGTTGAGCATATCTCTTTCTCTTTCCATTTGCTGTGGTCTGATTGAAAATTCTGGCGCATGTGTGCTTTGCTCATATTTTTCTGCAGTAGACACATAGACATAAAGGCTAGATGACTCGTCCGCGCTGCTGCGACGTCGTTCACCGGCGGCCATCTTGCCACAGGAGAGCTCGTTCACTCATAACATTGTGTTTAATGGTGCCTGTACTGCTTAAACAACCTTAACTTGCTCAATTCTCAACAGATTTTCAAACAGTTTGGTTTCTTATGAACGTCAGAGATGTAGTTATGACACTGCATACTTGTGAATAATTATAAACATTGAAAAACGTACTTTTATATGAAAATAACCAGAAACAGATAGCTATGACATGGTGGAGTCTATGTAGTGTAACAAAGTTACAGTAAAAATGAAAACTATTATGAAAATGAAGTAAGAAAATGAAGTGAGAAAATGAAGGTGAGTGCAGTGGTTTTAAAAACTGTAGTTATATTCTGACATTGGTTAAAGTAAAACATCTGTGTGAAGGCTGTTGGGTTCTGCTGACCTCCAGTGGCATTATTACAAACTACAAAAATTCAACATGTAGCCTATGGCTGGAAGAGGTCACAACATTCTTTTGCCAACAGCTCACAAAATGTTTTGTTCAAGTGCTGATTTGCAACATGAAGAACTCCATTTGATAGCGTCTCTCCTCTCTTAGGTCACTGCGCAGCTGTCAGAGCCACCAGCGAGCACACATACCAGAGAAGAACAGATGGAGCTGTTAGCACTCTGAGTGAAAACCTACTTTACCCTGCAGTCGCACTTCACCCAAGCTCCGTCAGCCACAAGCATACTGTAGCAGATTTCCTTTTAACGTGTTTGAAAAAGGATACTTGATCTTCATCTGCTCTCTTTTCATTCCAGATTAAACACCTTCAACAATTTGGCTGTTGTTTGTCTTTCTTATCTGCCTCATTTCCTGAAGACAGACGCCTCATATAGAAATTTCACAAACACAGCTGTCAAACTGGACACACCGCCACCTGAAATGAGGTCAGTAATCTGAATGTTTTCATTATAAACAGATAGGGGATGTCAAACAGAAATTTAAACATAATTCAGGCACAGATATGAAGAAAAAAAATCCCAGATTTTTTTTTTTAAAGGGATATGCATCATGAATGCAATCACAGCAGGTGATTTGGGTGTATTTTAAAGGTTTATTGCTGACATAAAGACAGCTTTTATTGTATTTTTCGGACATCGCAAGGTTAAATGCAACTAAGGCTTTACCTAAACAAATATGTGCAAATTAACGCATCTTTCCAAAATAGGTGCAAAGTGTGTAAAAACTTGCAGAAGTGGATAGAAGGGGAGGAATAAGACAGTTTTAAAACTGGCTTAAGACATAATGCCAATGTCAACAGTTCAGATACAAGATAAGGCTTTAGTGCAGGCAGGATTAAGTCCAATATGTCACAGGACAATAACGAGTTATGATCACACTGGCCTACTGGTGTTTGATGATATTTATACTGTGTCTTCCAGTTGGTGTTATGGCACCATAGCAACAAAACAGCAGCAAAACTGCTCTTCAATAAGCTTAATCTAAATGTGTTGTACTTGCTTTTCATTGCGCACATAGGGCCTGATTTACTAAGATCCTAAATAAAGAGTACTAAATTGCGTGTGCACTGAAAAAGTTTGCACGTGTTGTTGTTGTGTGTTTTGCGGGTGATCAACTAAGATTGCGTGCGCAATTGATAACAGGTGCAAACAGCAGTATTTAAATGAGGTGTTGCGTGTCTTACGGTTTGCGCCATGGAGAGTCTGGATGGAAAGCAGGATAGTCGCAAGCGCAAAATGAAATTTGACGAGTTAGAGTTAGAGATATTAGTGGAAGAGGCAAATAAACACATTCATGAACTACAGCAAAGAAATTTAAACATTACCAAAAGAAACGCAATATGGGAGAAAATCTGCGATAGAATAAATGCAGTTGGTAAGACAAAAAGAACGGCAGATGAGGTTAAAAGAAGGTGGCAAGATATAAGGCGAAGAACTAAAGAAAAAGTGGCCTTTAATAAAACTTGTGCAACCATTTTTAAAATAGCATGCAGCAGAATAAAGACTCTCTCTCTGCGTATTCTTTGATTTTGGCGATGTCGCCTCCTTGCCACAATAACAGCAGCCATCGGTGCGTAATGCTGGGCAGATTAGCACCTTCCTTTCCAACGTATTAAATACAGACGCAATCACAATCCCCGCAATAACTTTCAGGCTTGGTAAATCTCATTGCGTGTGGTAAATTAACCTATTTGCATTTTCCCCTCCCAGTATTTAGCGCTTTCTGGCGGGTACGCCCCATATTGATTATTCATCAGGGCAAAAATACTAAATGAACAGCGTGTGCTATTTTGCTCATTTGAGAGGCGCAGTCCTCTTTGCACGCTGTTAGTAGATCAGCTTGCACATTGGTTTGCGGGTGATGTCAAGTTTGCACATGTTTTTACGCATGCAAACCTTTAGTAAATCAGGCCCATACTGTGCATAAGGGTGTGAAAATAAAGGTTTCACCTGGATCAAAGCCCACTGTAGGGAATGGAGTATTATAGAGAAACTGAGACACTGAGCTGTAGATTTGCAAGTCTGCTGATTGGCTGCCCCGCAGTCTGAGGGCATGTTGAGTCTTTGAGAATCCCTTTCTCATTCCTGGGGAGAAGCCAGTAGCAAGAATGAAATATGCTCAAGATTTCTTACAGAAAGCAAGACCAGAGCAAATTCTCAGCCACTCATAGATATTTTTTCCCCTCATTTAAATTATTTTAGTACCTTTGGTTTCACTTATATTCATATATTGAGACAAGCTTCCATTACCTCAAGATTTGTGCAAAACCAAATATCCCCATAGAAAAACCTGTAGTGGAAACGCCACTAATTAAAAAAAAAAAAAAAAAGCCAAATATATAAACTTGTTTACGCGTTCATGAGGTGGTTTTTCAGATGTGTCGATAATCTATTTTATGAAAATGTTTTTTGTGCATTCGGACATCTTTAACAGCACTGGATGTAACGTAGCCAGTCAATCTAAAGCCATCAAAATCTAGTTTCTTGCTGTTTTTGTCCTCATTAATATGATGTAGTTGTGCTATAACACTGATTAATCATTATGCATTACTGCATCACATAAGAGCTGTGCTTTGGAATAATCATTTGAATGCCAGCAGTAGTGGCAATCACAATAATTTAGAATGGAAAAGAATAGAATAGCTCTGTATTGTCACTGAAAAAACATTGTTAAAAAAGAGTATTCAAACTGATAATTTCCCTCATTGGCGCGTCTTTTACAAAGCATTACAGCTTTCCACAATTCCCCTACCTTTGCTCTACGGTTTCACTATACAGCACTGAATAAATGCCAGTAAAACAAATAAAGTTTTTACATCGTTGTTTAAGCAAGTCACACAGAGCAGAGCTGGCCTCAGTTTGGTGTCCCCATCACTCTTGGCCGTACCACGACTGCAAGAGGCATACGTAGGCCTGGTTCAGCGGGAGTGAAACCTGCTGGGGGCTCCTCAGAATTGCTAAATATGGTACCCCTTACCAGAGTTATAATAGTTTAGATTTTTTTAAATAGTCTTTACTTTTATTCCGTTTCTCAGTTTGTTTGATTGTTTCAGTTCAGTTTTAGTTATTTTAACAAACCCATCAGTAGTTTTAGTTTTAGTTTTAAAAAATTGGTTAATTTAGTTTTAGTTTTATCTGGCTGGAATAACATGATCGTTTCACATGCTACATCTGGGCTACGTCCGGCCAGGAAAGCCCCGCCCTGTTGGGTGAAAAAAAGGGCCTGCTCACTCCTCAGGTAGAGGAGACTTGAGCCCAGTCTGGCCCTCCCGGGTTTGGCAGAGTGAGAGCAATGCCCAGGTTTGATAGTTAGGCAGGAGCACAGGGTGATAAAAAAAAAAAAAATTAAAAAAAAGAGAAAAAAAATGAATCAAAATAAAATTATTTCTTAAAAAAAGGCACAAAATGAAATTGAAGTTAATTTTGCTGGTTAGTTTTGCTATGTTAATTTTAGTTTATTATTTAGCTTTTGTCTCATTAAAAAACAAAGAACTTTAGTTTTTATCAGAGGTGTCAAAAGTATTCACATTCATTACTCAGGTAGAAGTATAGATACTAGAGTTTAAAAATACTCCTGTAGAAGTTGAAGTATCAACTCAAGTTTTTTACTCAAGTAAAAGTATAAAAGTACTGGTTTCAAATCTACTTAAAGTATAAAAGTAAAAGTAATGTAAGGGGGAAAAAGGCCTTTAAGGACAAAAGCCATTGAAATGAATGCATCTTAGTATAATGCAAATATATTAAAGAACCATATATGTGTACTATTGAGCATTAACGTGTGTTTCAGAGAGCAGGAGATATGATGACTAGTTGCCTATAAGTATTGTAATGGTGCAAAATGTCAAACTTCAGAGGCCTGTTATCATTTATTCTAACCTTTATTGGAATGTACATCCAAGTTTAGTTGCAGGAATCTGAGGGAACGGATGTAAGAACAAAACTGGACAAGAACATCTGAAACAACCACAACCAAATTCACTCTATCCGGATGGAGCAATTTAACTGGATAGTTTTTTTTTAAAGGCCAAAATGAAATAGAGTAACAAGGCTGTTTTTAAAATGTAAGGAGTAAAAAGCACAGATAATTGCGTGAAAATGTAAGGAGTAAAAGTAAAAAGTTGTCTGAAAAATAATTACTCCAGTGAAGTATAGATAACCAACATTTCTACTTAAGTAAGGTAACAAAGTATTTGTACTTCGTTACTTGACACCTCTGTTTTTTTTGTTATATTTCAGTCAATGGGATTATGTTTTAACTATAATAGCTACTTAGTACCTAGTGCCCCAAGACCAGTGAATAAATTAAAATTACGAATTCTTCAGAGGTTCTGATCATAGACTGAATTATGCTGTCACACAGCCCATTGGGCGATCTCTTGCTATTCCCGTAACGTAAAAGTAACGTATAAATCGTTACACCATTCCATGTCTCATGTCCATCATACTGCACAGTTGGGCAGAATTAAAGATCCTACAGAGCAGAACCAACAGGCTGTGTGACTGGGACTGTGTTGCACCCCTCTGAATCTCTGCTGGCTTTGCAGCACCAGTGCAGGAGTCAATGCTTGGGAGCACGCCCGCCAATAGGGGGGGACAAACGGGTCTGTTGTCCCGGGCCCAGGGTAGGGGAGGGGGGGCCCAGAACTGAAAAAAAAAAAATATATATTTTTTTTATTTTTTTATTCTCATTAAATTATGGAATCATTTTTCAAAATGTTTCAAAATATGCCTATTTGTGGAACAGATATGTAGTATTTGAGTTACATAAAAGCTTGTTATTTGTTTTCTTCCTAATTGTCCTTGTGGTCAAGAACCCCCATCACAAAAATGGTTTGGCCGCTGATCAAAATTTGATGTTATAATTTAATTTAACCATTAGAATGGTCAAAATGTCCGGTCAGCCCAAGTCCGGTACTCAGAAAAGAAGAGAAAAGAAGAAGAAGAGAAGAAGAAAATAGAGGCCTCAGCGATTCTCTAAATATTTTAAGAAAGGTGGTGACGGTGAAGCTGGAAATAATAAAGTCAGCGTAGAGCAAGGTAAGAAACAGCACAGCCAACGTTTACCAACCTTGTAACTTAACCTAACTGGCTAGCTCTAATGTTAACGTCCATTAGCTTGTATAAAAACCTGAAGAGCAGAGGAAGAGGAGAAGGAGAGATCAGGGGGGCCCATCTTAGATTATTTTGTCCGGGGCCCCGGCAAGACTGTCAGCTGGCCTGCTTGGGAGTAATGGCTTAATTCGCCGCACCTCTCAGGGTGTAGATATCATTTTCCTGGAATGGGTCACATGAGGCTCACCAATCTAGCTGCAGTTTGCTATGTTGTTGTTGGTTGTCCTGTGTTCTTCACGCTTCTTAACTGCTAAAATTATTTTTTAATATTAAAACCTTGACTTTTGTGATTTGTTTGTTCAGACTCTTTTTTCAGTTGCAGCTCAATGAGCTGGGTCGTAGCAGAACACATTTCAGCCGTGAATTAGGAACTCACAGTCCACTCCTGATGTGATGAATAACAGTTTAACCAGACACGAGAATCATTAATGATATGCAAACACATTGTTATCGGTTTGGCTGATTATTACCACCAAATGGAATTTCAGCTCCATGTACTACGTTTGGAGCTGATTTTGTAAATTGTACAGCTGCTGAGATGTTGCAAGATGACACTTTCTGTTTGGCAGCTCTAGCAATTTTGATTGACGAGGATAAATGAACTCGATGCGACAGCTTTTGTGTGATCTGATTTAAGCACCGTCCGTGCCAATTTTGATGAAAATAGTAAGGGAAAGAAGCAGACCAAGCATGTCTGAACTTTATATAATGTTTATTAAAAAAACAATATAACAGAAATTGACATTGTTTTGAACTCACATCAATCCAAGGAATCCAATGAAAGCTTACTTATAAAACTCAGACATGAAGCTGGAAAATTACAGTAGCATCAAATAACTCCTACCTGGAGGCATTTGTGGCAATAAAGTACCTGAGGTACAGACATCAAAAACAGGCTTTTGTTTGTGTGTTTGCTTTTTTGGTTGGTTGATTGTTTTTTTTTGTTTTTTCTATTGTGTTTTATCCAACTATCTGACAAGTTTTATGCAAATCAATTCTTGAGTTTTTGCACAACCTCGTTGAAAGATGACAATGAAGTGATAATTCCTTGGAAAAATAATAGAAATCATGTAAATGCACAATGGATAGAGTAGTGATGTTTATTCATATGGGGTGTAAATGGCAGGAGTTAGATTTCACTGACTGTAAGTTACTTCATTTAAAGCTCAGTGAAAGGTTTGCAGTTTGGAAACTGTCTCTTACAGTGGAACATTTTCATGCCGTGGTCCGTGGACACAGGCTCAGCTGTTCTGAATTCGCGGCTCAGAGCCCCTCGGCTCCAAATATATAGATCAAAGAAGCCTACAGCACAAGTTCTCCTTGTCCGCCTCCAACCCTGCAGGCAACTGCAACCTGTAGTATACGTGGGTCTCTTCTTGCATCGCTAACATGTAAAAGTAACAATATTCTTTAAATTGAGACATTGTTCTGGTGTGAGGAATGAGCAATGATAACTTTTAATTGTGTGGTGCAGATAAT
This sequence comes from Cololabis saira, assembly GCF_033807715.1. Classification (NCBI taxonomy): domain Eukaryota; kingdom Metazoa; phylum Chordata; class Actinopteri; order Beloniformes; family Belonidae; genus Cololabis; species Cololabis saira. The sequence goes on along the minus strand of NC_084597.1, from coordinate 9,869,204 downwards.
GTAACATTTTGAAATGACACTAGAATCCTGCAGTGAACAAAACAGAAATAATATAAAATGACACGAGCAGTTTACATCTGCTGCTGGTATCTCAAAGATTACACATTGCTATACATTAAATGATTCTTTTTTTTAGTCCATCAATTCCCTAAAGTGTACATCCAGTGTGACATCTTAGTCCCTTTCCTCTGGTTACACAGTGTAGATGTGTTGTCCACAAGGAAACACAGATTCCTGGCAGCACTCAAGTAGCTGAGCAATCTTGCCGCGTTCATGTTTATCATAAATCCCAGAAAGCATCTTTTTATCTGTTCAGTAGCTTCAAGAAAGAAGCTTTCTTTAAAAGGAGGGGTGCAAATTCCTCCACATCGCGACAACAGGAGACAGTTCATCCTCAAGTGCTCTTCCTCTTAAGTCTGGTGCTGTCCAAGCACATCCTTTAGCTCTCTGCCATCATTGTGAGACAATAACCAGCAACTATCTCGCATGTATAAATAATTCCTGGCCTTCAGTGCTGGTTGGTTCACACAAAGTCATCACACTGAGTTGGTGTGTGTTGTTTCTGTCGAGTCTCTTGTGTGTGTTGTACTGGTATCCATCATACTGAGCTTTTCTGTCCCATCCTGTGGTTTTTCTCTCGGACTTCCTGTCCGATGGCAGAATCTGCACCTGCGACTGAAATAAAAACAGCAAGGGTGTAAATATGGAGGCAAAGAAAGGTTGATTTTTATTTTAAAGATCACAATGCTTTAGTAATGTCCATTTCAACTGTTTGGCCACTGTCCTGCACAATCATTATGGAGTGGATGGTTTCAACTACATCTGTGGAAGCAAATTCATATGCCTTTTTTTAAGGGGTGGGTTTTCCCTCTTTCAATGATTTACATCAGCAGAAATCTGGAGTAGTTTTACAGTAGAGGCTTGACTACTTTCACTCATCTCCATTACCAGAAAAAGGCCTGCAATAAGAACTTTAACAACTTCTACGGGGGCTGCTTAGGGGTGGTGTTGTCTGGTGCTGCTCAGGTAAGCTTTAGGCAGACCATGTTGCTATTAAAGGGAAAGTTCGGTTTTTTACAACCTGGACCTTATTTCTGGCATTTTTTATGGTTGTATACTCACCCAGGCAAGTTTGGTGTCATTTGGAGTCCTTCCGAAGATATTAGGGGGTTTTTATTAGGGGGATTGCCGCGAAACTCGTTCATTTCTTTTATGAATCACTAGATCTGCTTCCAGGACCTGTTGTCTACATCCGGGGCTTTGTGTATAACAAATAAATCAGTTTGTAAACAAGACCTCTGAACTCGTGGCGTCATCTCTGTGCGCGCATCCCAGACACAGCTCTGTGTACAGCTGGAGTTCGCTACTGTTAGTTTACTGTTAGTTATTTGAAACATGTCTGAATATTTGTCAAATTCTGAGGTTGTGGACGACGACTTTGAATATGATGGACGTCCTTACCGTTTTGAGCCAGAGTTTACGGCTGAAGAGCTCACTGAACGGAGGACAGAGTGCGCGCACAGAGATGACGTCATGAGTTCAGAGGTCTTGTTTACAAACTGATTTATTTGTTACACACACAGCCCCGGATGTAGACAACAGGTCCTGGAAGCAGATCTAGTGATTCATAAAATAAATGAATGAGTTTCGCAGCAATCATGTGTTATTTAGACGCTGCATCGTCTGTGTCCCGCTGTGCCCCGTTCACTACCATTATATGGAGAAGCGGCTCGCAAAAAAACCCCTAATATCTTCCGAAGGACTCCAAATGACACCAAACTTGCCTGGGTGAGTATACGACCATAAAAAATGCCAGAAATAAGGTCCAGGTTGTAAAAAACCAAACTTTCCCTTTAAGCTGTCTCAATATCCCCTTTGATTTTGAGTTGTCTCTTGGGATTTATCACCATCGCAATTTTTTAAACACAGCATCAGAAACACAGAAACCACCTCAGCTCCTTCAATGTTGATCTAGTGTTCTACTTTTTTTCCCAAAGGTCGTGCACCACTGCCATCAAGTGGTATGGAGTAGTTATCCACAAAGTCAGTGGATCCTACTGGGGCCAAGACTGTAAGGAAGACAATAGCTTAAAGCACCAAGTCTGCCCTGTCGAACTTCCAGCCTCCTAGGTTTTACCCAGGACCCCCACTGATGGAAGCCCTCCTTTTATTACTTCTAAGAAAGATCCAGTCGTTGCCCATGAGTTTTTGTTGTCGAGTCTGTCTTGATAGGTTTTTTGTGTTATGCAATTCTTTGACTTTTTTTCCAATAATCAATTTATCATTTATCTTCAAAAGGTAGTTGGTGGAACTAGACTATAAGCTAGTGTATTCACCAACGGTCTGTTGCTAAGAAACATCTGATAAGTTCATCTTGGAAAAGTGTAGAGAGAGGAAGAGAAAAAGAAGCAGGGTATTTGATAAGATATCTGTTTATCTCAAACAATAAGCTTAGGAAATGGTTATCAATGAAATCCATTGTAAATTAAACTCTTATCAAGACCACTGAAGAAAGGAGTATAAGTATTTTCCGGGAAGAAAACATACCAATGTCCAGGGGTGAAAAGTAACAAATTACATTTACTCACGTTACTGTAATTGCAACCCAGTCTCACATGAAAACGTACCCTGCCTACGTTGGTCCAAAGTGCAAAAACGTAGAGGGGCTACAATATTAGCCCTTGAAACGTATAACTGTTACATTTAGAAATGTATAACTGTTACATTTTTCTGCCTATTCATTTTGCGTCCAAGTCACGTGACTTTTAAGATTCTGGCCGTGACAGCAACAAACATGGTGGACATTTTTCATTTTTGAGTGAAAGAAATCAATATTTTGAGTTAGTTTCTGCATAGAAATATATATATTTTACTTTCATAATATTCACTCAGTGAATTTACATAATCACTTGCTTGCTCGTGGTTGCAACGTTTTTTCAGATCTCGTCAGAATAATGTAAAACGGTAACGTTTTAAAAATGTGAAAAAGTAACATTTACTAGTAACTATCTTAAATGTTAACCGGCACACGATGGGGGCATCTGTCACGTGTCCAGGATCCCCCTCGTCACTATGACGTATAGGGGGATCCCAGAGGGATTATTTTCATTTTTTCATTCATTTGAAGTCAGACTTTTGGAATGCAAGAAAATCCGGTTGGTTTTCAAAATAAAACTGCTTCCTGTGGGCTCGACTCCTCCACTATCAAAATCTGGTTTGGGGGGGGAATCCATGGATGTATTATAGAAACTGGATTGGAGACTAAAAATGGCCGCCCATTCATTTCAATGCCTTCTGCTCAGCCAGCGCATAAACCGAAAAAATCTCTGACTTCCGGGTTTACTTCCGCATACAGCGGCCCATAGAGCATGCGCAGTTGAGTCACCTCCCATGATGCTCTGGGGCCTCCCATCATGCCCCGGGGCAATGCCGCGAATATTAATATAATATGTATTAATATAATATATTAATTAATGTATATTATTACATGTATAGTATTACATATATTATTAATGTATTAATATAATATAATTACATAATATATATTAATATAAACATCCGTGGAATGCACGGACACGGCTGTGACGTCAGCCGTGACGTCACGCCCAGAAAGAAACTTTTCTTTTACTTTTCTGGCCGTTATAAAACATTTTTGACGGATATAAAGTCCATGACTTAAAAATATAGAATACAAAGATTAGTAATTGCCGGTGATAACAGCTGGAGGTGTTCTGTGAACAGTTTTAGAGGCTTCTCTTTTACTATTGCCGTCTATGGGAAAAAAGCTTTCTGGGCCGCATGGGATTTTTGGTTGCAGTACCGCGGCTGGCCACTGGGAAAAATCGGCGCGCCTTCTGACCATGGATGTATTATAGAAACTGACACCGCATAGCTCCACCTTGTGGAATAATAGAACCATCACTATTAACAGGAAGACCTTATTTAAACAAGAATGGTATGATAAGAAAGTCCTATATGTTACTGACTTGTTGGATGTAAATGGTAATTTATTGCAATTTAATACATTTATAGAAAAGTTTAGTTTAAATTGCTCTTATAGAGAATTCAATAAAATCTGTAGAGCTATTCCACTTCCCTTGAATTTCATGATAAAAAATATTCTTACATACTCAAGTGTTATTGTCAAACTGCCTGATTTAAAAGTCGGTGAATTGAAATTGGGTGAAAGAAAATGTAATAACAAAGTACTTGGAAATGTGTTTAAAGAAAAGCTATTCAATGATATCAAAAAATCAACAAAAATAAAGATAACAGAAATTGAAGTAACGTTAACAAAGGCATACAGCAGCTACCTTAAATGGCCAATTTCACCCAAAGCAAAAGAAATTCAGTTTAAAATAATAAACAATATTTATCCTGCCGCTGAAACCCTAAGGAGAAGGTTCAATTTTGATGTAGATCCTTGTATTTTCTGTAAAACAGAACTCGAAACAATTGAACACTTATTTTTCTCTTGTTCATTCACAAAGCTTTTTTGGCAAGATGTTTATCGGTGGTTAAAGATTGGGATCAACAACTGTATGTTCAGCAAGTTTCAGGTCATAATTTATATGGATGGTCTACCAAAGAAGGTATCCAAGATGGTGAACATAATTCTAATTTTGGGTAAATATCATATTCATAAAAATAAATGGAAAAACAGCAAACCCTCCCTAGTATGTTTTAAAAACGAAATTAAAAGTTATATAACATCTATTAAGGTACTTTCAAAAGATAATCAGTTTATACAAGATTTATATGAAACCATGTTAGAGTCTCTTGTTCTTTAAGTTACATTTTTGCGACGCTTATACATTTTTGTTGAAATGTCAACCCCTGTGATTATTTTATTTTGTGATTATTTAAATTTATTTTATTTATTTTCTTTTTATTTAAATTTAGAAGTTTATATTGGAAAAAAATTAAAGTTACATTTCGCTTGTGTGTTGTGAATTTATGTTTCAATTGCAAACTAATGTTTCCTCAAAGGAATGTTGTATTTTTGAAAATGTTGAATAAAGTTTGTAAAAAAAAAAAAAAAAAAAAAAAAAAAGTATTATAGAAACTGGATTGGAGACTAAAAATGGCCGCCCATTCATTTCAATGCATTCGAGTCATGAGTAACTGCAGGCAGGGAGTAGCGAGTGACATCACAGGGGGGCGTGCTGCGAACTAAGCACTGGGCGTACCGCAAACCAAGCCGCCCAATGAAATTCAAACGCGGGGAACATATTTCCCGACCGTTTATCATTTTATTCTTTTATCTTTGTGATCCACAATGACGGTAAGTAGAAGTGAATGGTGATATATTTATGTTATGTCTCATGTTATGTGTTATGTGTCTACAAGGAGGAATCCAGGAAGGCATTTTGCATAATCCGGTGCCATGACTGCGGCGAGATGTTTAAAGACTGCGTTGGCTTCACTGGCAATGGCAAACGTGGGGAGTACCCCCGTTATTACACAGACTGCCTACCAGGTCTCTGTCCCTTTTGCCAGTATTGAAATCATCTCTCATTCCATCTCTGCGAATAAATGCTCTAAATAAATGTTCTTGTCGTGAAAGTTTTTCTAGCCATTGCAGAAATGTCTTATTCAGCTTTGTCCATCAATACAATGTGTCAGCTAAAGGTTAAATGTGACTATAGCACTAGAATCATTTTAATGGAGTCTGTTGGTAATCGTGTTATGAGATGCTAGGTTCCACATGAGATGGCACATTATTCTCACCTTGGACACTTGGGGAGATTTGATGTTTTGGTCTATATATTTATAAATACAGTAAATATACTTCTGTAGGCATGGTTATTTACAGTCCTTTCTATTTGTAATGCTTTCTGTACATTCATTCAAGAAAGGGTTGGATTTAATTCCACACAAGCTAGGAGTTTGCATTATTCATTTGTAGGTAAAAAAATGTCCTTTTGCACACCTACAGGGACGTGTGTTGGAGCAGGCAAACTAGGTCCTGCACACTGTCTTCATTTAAGTAGAGCATCTGTGTATTAAGCTATACATTTCAGTCTCATGACCTTCATTTGGTATCTAGCTACATCAGCAACAGTTATTTAGAGGACCAATCCAACACACCCGTCTGTTACCATGCAATGGAGAGGTGACAGCCCATGCAAGTAGTAAAGGTGGTGGTGTTGAGTTCATAATACAAGACGGAGAAAAGACTGAAACTTGTTCAACAGACTACTCTAGAATAGAGAAGAATATTAAAGCATAGAATTAGGTAACCCTTCATTTTACCGTACGGTAATTACCAGGTGACAAATTATGGTATTTTATTCATGATTATGAGTATTTTCCCATTAATTACATGGCAACTTCCAGATATATGTGTACATTAATTATTACAGCTGGAGGTGTCCTGTGAACAGTTTTAGAGGCTTCTCTTTAACTATTGCGGTCTATGGGAAAAAAGCTTTCTGGGCCGCATGGGATTTTTGGTTGCAGTACCGCGGTTGGCCACTGGAAAAAATCGGCGCGCCTTCTGACTGCCAGACCCGGGGGCTGGGGGAATCCCCGCCGGCATACTGTACGTGGCCGTGTATATATCACGGCCACATATCCCAGCACCAAAATGTTGCAATTTCAAATTATTATTCTGGCGAGATCTGAAAATAATTCCCAACAACGAGGAAGCATCAAAATATTGATTTTTTTCACAGCACCACAACCAAAATGTTACTTTTTCACATTTTTTAAAACGTTACCGTTTTACATTATTCTGACGAGATCTGAAAAAACATTGCAACCACGAGCAAGCAAGTGATTATGTAAATTCCCTGAGTGAATATTATGAAAGCAAAATATATATATTTCTATGCAGAAACTAACTCAAAATATTGATTTCTTTCACTCAGAAATGAAAAATGTCCACCATGTTTGTTGCTGTCACGGCCAGAATCTTAAAAGTCACGTGACTTGGACGCAAAATGAATAGGCAGAAAAATGTAACAGTTATACATTTCAAAATTTAACAGTTATACGTTGCAAGGGCTAATATTGTAGCCCCTCTACGTTTTTGCACTTTGGACCAACGTAGGCAGGGTACGTTTTCATGTGAGACTGGGTTGGTAATTGAGTACTTTTTATGAGTAATTTGTAATTTTCTAAGTATATTGAAATATGTAATTTTTACTTTTACTCGAGTACATTTTGACCCAAGTATTTTACTTCGCTACATTTGAAACCCCTCACGTTACTGAGTACAAAATTTATCGTGAAAATCTTGTGGGCATTTTATTTTGGTTTATTGTGAATAGCAGGATCCTGCGGGCATTGGGCACTTTATTTTGTGTTTGAATACTTTGATTATGGTTTTAGTGTTGTCGGTTGGACAATATGACTGAACATAGTTTGCACTTTACAGTACAGGTTGTGACTGTCTTTTTTGTCCTGTTCTGCGGAAGTAAAAGGATCATGTTACTGAGCTCAGCTGAGCTTTTACAAGTGTGGATGTTAAATTAATTAAATTAATACTTTAATATGCCTCAAAGTTGATTAAAATAACTTGTGCTGGATTTGATTCGTGACTCATCCTTTTTTTGCATTAAATAACTGAAAGTAACTTTTACTCAAATTACATTTTAAATGAAGTACTTTTGTACTTTTACTCAAGTACATTTTTAGATGAGTACTTTTACTTTTACTTTGAGTAGGATTTAAGCAAAGTAAAGATACTTTTACTCAATTACAATTTTTCAGTACTTTTTCCACCTCGGCCAATGTCATTGTTTGTCCTTCTTTTAAAGCAACACTATGTAGTTCTGACGGACCTAATTTTGCAGGGCCACTCCTGTAACCCATCTATAACACTGACTGCTTGGAATTACATACCTCACATTTTCAATATAAAACATGCCCGAAGTCCTCCCTTCTGTTTTTATCCATTTGTTCACTGTATTACATTTATCAGTATCCTTTGTTATCGTTTATACTACTTAGTCCAGCTGTTTACATCCATTCTACTGGAGGGGTTTTTGGGTTTAAAAAAGCTTCAAGACAGACATTGTGAATGTGCACCAAGGCATCCAAGCAAGACTTATTCTCTCGAGATGGTTATCTGACAAATCTTTTAAGAGATCAGCAGCCTTGAGAATGTCAAGCAATTCCTTTATGTTTTATACAATGGAAGAAAAAACAGAAGAAAAAAGTCTTACTGTGAATAGATGCAGATGAAAACAATAAGAACCATGAGGAATACAAGTGCTGCAATGATGCAAGCTATTATCATTTGTCGTTTCTCTCCTATCCGCAAGCCGAGGTCCACATATTCACACCTGGAGCCGATGTAACCACTATCACACCTGAATAAACAAAATGCAGATGTTCCAAAATTTTATTTCCATGGCTTTTTTCATATGTTTTGTATCTGCAGAAATCTATTTCTCTGTTTTATAAATGCAATTTGATTGATGATTCATTGTAGTGCAAAGATATCATCCCTTTCACGTGTGCTATTTTAAAACTTCCTTTTGTAGCAAAGCTCCTAGGTTTCACAACTTCATCCTTGTGCATATACTCCCAAGCCAACATCTTCTTGAAGTCATCTCACCTGCAGGAAGGTTGCTTCTGCTGTTTAATGTAACGACACTCTCCATGGATGCAGTAATACGTCAACTCCTCTGGACATTTTGAGAAATGGCCACTCCACTGTCCTGTATCTAATGTTTCTGTCGGAAAAATAAAATGACAGTAGCTGAAATCAGCAAAGGAGTGCAACATTTCATGAACCATTAATATGCACAGTACAGTGATTAGCCACAATATTTAAACCAATCACAACTTAAAGGCACTCTATGTAGAAATATCCTTTCTGACCGCATGGGGACAAAGATCTGCTGGGTTGATAAAAGAGCCACCGACAATACTGTGTTAATGACTGGGGATTATCCATAATATCTTGTAATTCCCCTTTGTCCCACTAAGGATGCACTTTATTGATTTTTACAGCAGCGGCTGACACATGAAATTTCTCGGGTAATACAAATCTCCCTGTGGTCAGAAGTGGTATTGCTACATGGATTGGCTTTCAAGCAGCACAAATTATTTTTTTTCTAAATATCTGTTTAACTTTTATTTGAAGGAATATTAGCTAGCTTATTAAGTGTTTTATAGGTTTCATGGTCTTTTGTCCTCATTGTTGGCATATACCTCATATATTATAGCCCATAATGCAATGAACCACTACAGAAATAGCCGATCGGAGCTGTCACGTGACTGTTTGGGCTGTAGCGTAGTTGTGGTGTACTACATGCTATCAATAACCACCTGACTGACACGTATGAGACGAAGGACAGTAATAACAAAAAAAATGTGAGCAACCATGCATGAAACCAAATAAGATCTGAGTATCATAAAAGCATCTAAACATCCATGGCTATACAATCATCCGTTGAGCTAAGGTTCATCTCTTTACAATACAAAGTTCTGCTAAGAACCTGTGTCCTAGTATTCATGTGGCGGTTGTGGCTTCACCAAGTCAATGATCTCTACTTGCAATTCAAAAAAGATATTAAAAAGTCAAAATTGGCACCACCTTTTGCCTTCTTTTCCACAGGTCAGTGTCACTTTGGAGGCAGTTACATACGTATATGTTCATATATAGGTTTGTTCAGTTGTGGCTCAAAAATGTTATTCCACAGGTTAGGAGCAGAGGTGTCAAGTAACAAAGTACAAATACTTCGTTACCTTACTTAAATAGAAATTTTGGTTATCTATACTTCACTGGAGTAATTATTTTTCAGATGACTTTTTACTTTTACTCCTTACATTTTCACGCAATTATCTGTACTTTTTACTCCTTACATTTTAAAAACAGCCTCGTTACTCTATTTCATTTCGACCTTTAAAAAAAAAAAAAAAAAAAATCCTGCAACTAAACTTGGATGTTCATTCCAATAAAGGTTAGGATAAATGATAACATGCCTCTGAAGTTTGACTTTTTGCACCATTACAATACTTATAGGCAACTAGTCATCATATCTCCTGCTCTCTGAAACACATGTTAATGCTCAATAGTACACATATATGGTTCTTTAATATATTTGCATTCTACTAAGATGCATTCATTTTCAATGGCTTTTGTCCTTAATGGCTTTTTTCCCCCTTACATTACTTTTACTTTTATACTTTAAGTAGTTTTGAAACCAGTACTTTTATACTTTTACTTGAGTAAAAAACTTGAGTTGATACTTCAACTTCTACAGGAGTATTTTTAAACTCTAGTATCTATACTTCTACCTGAGTAATGAATGTGAATACTTTTGACCCCTCTGTCCACAGGTTAGGAGACAAGCATATTTTGTTGGTAATGTGAATATTAAATAGTAAACATCACAAGAATGGTACTTGATAATCATGTAACTGCAGCTACAGGAGAGCTGTTTTGGGCATTTATTATATAAAGTATTGTTACTTGGAAGTGGACATCCTCACATCGTTCCACAGACACATCATCATGTCATCACATACAGTCACGTTGTCTAAATTAACAATTAAAACACTCATCAAGAATGCAAATTAGCTTATTTCCACACACACACAAAAATAAACCTATTTCTGTCAACATGTCAAATTCCATCATCTTGCCTCTTTAAAGTACACCCACGGCCTCTGGCATGGCATGGTCGGATTTATATATAGACTGTGTGTAATAGGATCCAGAGAGGAAGCCTGAACATCAGTGCCATGAAAAAGCCTGGTGTCATCAACTTCTTATTAGCCACTTAGTTAAATTCTCTCCAAAGATAAACATAAATTGTGTTTCCATTCTAATTCGCAATATCCTACTCCCTTTCTCATTTTAACATACTTACTAAACACACCCTCAAACACTTGCTGAACCTCTGACCGCCAGTTTCACGTAGCACTTCTTACAAAGCTGCCACTATCTTTATAGTCTACTTCAATGAAATCATGAGCTTGTAAAACTATACCGCTGTGCAGGTGTCATCAATGAAACCAGTCTGTTTGTTCGCTGAAACAAGAGAACCGGATAGTTGCCATGACCTTTGTGAAAGAAAAATTATCAAGTTACTGTGTATATTGAGGTTGGTTGTGAAGTGTGTCATTTTTTCAATCATGTCAGTTGGCCAAGGTGAGAAAAAAAAAAAAAAGTAACACGCTATGGTTTTATTGTATGTTTGGTCCTAGAACCAGCAGTTGGTTTGCTTAGCCTTGCATAAAAATGATAGGCTGTACACAAATAAAAATGTTCTAGCACCTCTGAAGCTCAGCACATGTAAAAACAAAGTGTAAAACTGCTCTAAATAATGTGTTTTGTAATTGTAGAAGTTTTAGCTTTATAAAACAAAGAAGAGAGTCCCAAAAAAGCTCTTCATTTTCCATGAAAAACAACTTTTGATAAAGAAGCTCTTTAAGCTTTCTATATTGCTGAAATGGAGCCAATACTTAAAAAAGCCTTTCATGACACCTAGAGTGAAAGGATGGTGTCTTTCAAAGTAATTTGCATGAACATTTTAGAGCTAAAACAATAATAAATTGATTTTTTTATTCGGGGAGTGTAAACTTTCATCACGAATCAAAACAACACTTAAAGGAGCTTGAGGCTCCTTTTAAGAAATGAGACTCTCTAGCGCCACCCTTCACCACGACGGCCGTTGGGGGTACTGCAGCCAACAGTGAAGCCGGCACGGGAGAACGGGGAGAACGCGCATGCAGCGTCATGTGACGTCACATCCGCAGCCCAGCGCGGGAAATTCGGGACCGAATTGCAGCACATTTTGCAGCACACAGCCTGTTCAAGGCAATGGAGAGATACACTAGAGGGCTCATTCTTTTGGGTTTGGAACGCTTCATCTGACATTATTACTAGAAAACTTAAAACATATACGAATTTTTTTCATAAATTCTGCCTCAATCCGGCTTCAAGCTCCTTTAAATGAGAACAAAAAACATATTTGTAGCAAAATGGTAATTAATGTTAATACTTGTTAACCTACATCTAAATAAATTTGCTATTTCATGCCGAAATTGAGACTTACAATGCCACGCTACTAAAGTGTTGGTGTGGATCGCGTCATTCCTGCCAAACTGAAATCCTTTTAACTTTGTAAGTATACAAAAAGTGTATATCAAGGGCTCTCTGTACAAGCAATGCCATAGTCATTAAGTCCATAAATCACCAACACATGTCGCGCAAATCACCATCAATGGATGCAAAAGAATAGTCTGCGACCTCTGTTCTCTTCTCATGAACTATTCTGTCTTTTAGTATATTTGCAGTAGTTGGTGTGGCATTATATAGTCAAGTTGTACAAACTGACAACAAGGTGACAGCAAAAGGAGATGGCTGCACAAACAGTCCTTTTTATACATTTTGTGCACAGATAAAATGTCCAAACAACATTGTATTGTTGGCAAGAAACCAAAGCCAAGCTATCACTGAAGGGAAATTAATTTTTTAGTCTTCTCGCCGACTTAAACAGCTATTTATTTCTACATCCATCAATTGCTAAGTCTTTGGTCTAATGAAAATGCGCACTCCTTAAACTCTGGAATACTTTCTGTGGTATCCATATGGTCAACAGAAAAATGAAAGAACCTCAGACATTTGTTTTACAGTGTCAGGAAATACAGCTGTTGTGGTATCAGCATTTGAATTCTAAGCTTTGCAGTTAAAAATAGTGCATAATTAGGGCTGATGACAGCACAACGCAGCTCCAGAAAGGCTCAGTAAATATTTTTGCAGGAAAGCAGACAGAATTTTTCTAAACATAGAGAAGATACCAGACATAATTTGTTGGCATTGCCTCTCCATAGCATGTATTAACGTGTTCTTTGTGATATGGCTCTCCCAATGAATTCTCCACTTTCTTTTGTCTTTCTTCTTTCTTTTGTTTTTTGTCTTTTTTTTCTCTTATGTTTGTTCATAAGACATAAGATATGTATGCATTTGATTTTGAGTTTCCTTTCATCCAGACTTCAAAGCAGTCAACTGTTTATGGCAGCAAAGTAGGATACACCGCCTCTTTATATCTACCTGTGCAATTGTCTCGGTCGCCATGGAGATGACAGTGGGGCACAGTTCGATTGACAGACACGTCAGTGGAATTCCATTCTGCCCGGCACAATAAGCATAAGACCAGAGCTGCAGCCAGAGAAACACACAAAAGCCTATCAAACACAAATGATACACACACACACACACACGTAATATAACATTTGAAAGGCAAATTTAACCAATGTGTGACCTCATTCCTCTTGCTTGATCTGCAGATGAGATGACAGGACTTTAGCACATGCTGTTTGAAATTCCCTGGTGACTCAGAACAAATGACTTTTTACTACTGACTGGGCAAACTCCCAGCCAAAATCATATCATATTTAATCCCAAATGCCATACTTATGAGCCCTGTTTTGATAATGATGTGTCATCACAGAGGATATGTTACATAGCTATGAGTTCTTCATTCAATCATTAACCAACAATGAAGCTCATATTACTTAGTGTGAAAAGTACTCTCAAACTCTGATTTGGCTGCACCAAAAATCAAAGCAATATAGAATTAACTTTAATAGTTTATATTTTCCATGAGGAGAAAACGTCCACTGGGTAGATGCAATATCATTGTGAAGTACTTATTACTTCTGAGGCTTATGAATTCTTCAAATAGTATGATTGAAATAGAAAATGGTGAATCTTACCAGTTAATAATCTTATTATGAGTCTGTACATGTTTCCCATCTCCTCACTTAGTAAAAATGCTCATCCAATTCATGAAATGTCACTGACATTGACAAATGGAGGTGAAACTGGTTCAGTCTCTTTTCAGAGGTCAACAACCTTTTGAGAAAGGTGTGGACAAGCCGTGGAAGTTCCCCAGTGGTGTGCCGTGTTGTGGTTCCTCATTGATGCCGTGGCTATGTTCATAGTCAGCCAGAAAAAAGCTTGAACCTATAAGAAAAGCACACAAACTCCTGCACACACACTGATACACACTCGGAGTCCGGAGCGGCTCTCTGGACTGTGACTGTGCTGGACCGCAGCTGGTGAGACTCTAAAAGGGGGATGGTACTGAAACCCAACTCTGCTCGCTGCTCCCCGCCCACTGCAAAGAGAAGGCAACTCCATTCAAGGTATTCAGGTTATTTCCCTTTCAAAGAACACATGCTTCTTTCTACCTGATAATCCTATTCTTAAGAATGACACGACAGGTGAAGCTTTCATTGACAATAAAGAATTACCTGTTTGCCAGCTAAGTGCTTCAGACTCTGTTTGCGTTTTCCGTTCAACTCTGCTTTACAGTTTTGCAGGTTAACAGAGTGCAGATAAATGTGGCACACTAACAGGAGCTGTTGCAAAATCAAGACTTCTCCTACGTCTAGACTGATTCCTGCAGAGTCTGAAGAAAGTGGAAGAAAGTTAACTGTGAAAGTGCGAACGGCTATAAATGCTACTTGGTTCCATGTTTCAGCTCTTTACACAACTACTCTACAACTCCTGAATGGAAAATGCAGCACTTTTTACCCAGTTACATCAATCAGATGCCTAGCATTTTGCTTTAAAGGCAAAATCTAACAGACAAAAAGCACAGTGAGCACATAAATGCTCAGCTGCAGATAAAAGCCCTCAACAGCATAAAAGTGCATTTCATTAACTCGTTCACTAAGTGCAGCAGTTAAATGCTGCTTATAGTGATGTAGTCTGTCTGAGCATCATATTTAAGTATGCATTTTAAATCATTTATGTGGCCCTTTTCATCAAACCTCATGCAAGAATCTTCCACATGTTTGGCCTCTAACTGAGCATTTCTACAAAGAGATTTGACTATACTTCTTTGTAGTCTCCCATTATACCGGAGGAACTTGATACATTTATGCTCTGATTCACACACTGGTCTGAATACTTTTAGCTTTTCTAAACTTGGCCACCAGTAGGCAGACTTTAACACTTTCACCATATAGAAAGTACTGAGCATAAAACTGTTTTGTCATGTGAAAACTTGAAAGAACTTACTTTCTCACTGCTGCTGTCGTTGTTGATGTTTTCTATTGTCTCTGCTTTGTTTCCACCCCGTGGTTAAGTTCATCCTTATACCAGCCTCTCGTGTGTCTGTCTACGGATTGTGCACGCAAAACATGAATGAATGAATGAATGAATTGTTTATTTCGGTTACATTACATTATTTGCAATTCAAACTATGTGTGTGTGTGTGTGTGTGTGTGTAAATGACAAAACACTTTCATACAAGTTTACACTCATCAGTTTCACACAAAAAATAATAATAAACTCTATAACCGAAAAAGGAATAGGCTGAAGCCAAAGCTTATATTTGCCTACCCTGTACTTTCCAACAGAAAACCCAGATTATCTGCAATATGAAAAGAAACAAAAAGATAAATTTCCCTTTAAATTGTTCTGCTTAACCAAATTATATTCCAATCATTTAGCATTGTAATCCTTAATTATTTTACTTTTCAATATTTTTTTTAAATTCAACAGAGATTTACACAGTTTCACTTCATCACTAAGTTGATTCCATAATTTGACTCCCAAAAATGAAACACATCTATATTTAACATTAGTCCTCACACGACATCTTTCAAAGACCCACAGCCTTCTTAAATTATAATTTGTTTCTCTTAATTTAAAGAAATGCTGAAAACAAGCAGGAAGGCTATTATTCTTAACTCGAAACAACATTTCTAATGTTTTTAAATATACAATATATATGAATTTTAATATGCATGACTCTACAAATAATTTATTAGTAGTGTCACGATAAGAAACTTTATTTATTATTCTTACAGCTCTTTTCTGGAGTTTAACTATAGGGTCTATATAAGTTCTATACGTATTCCCCCAAACCTCCACACAATATGACATGTATGGCACGATAAGGGAGAACATGCAACCAATTTGACATTGAACCGAGCTGTGCAAGAATTAGCTCAACTTGAGTTATAAAGATGACAAAAGGAACCTGAACGGATCCACACAGAGACAATTTCTTATTAGGGTTATTGCAGTTTGCAGGAATCAAGCTCTGTAGCATTCCTTATTGCGGCAAAGTTGAAAAAGCCTTCACCTGAAACCACTCAATAGTTTACGTAGAAGGTGTCCACTGTTGTTCATTATGCTTTGAAACATCTGCAACATTATTCTTTATGGGCCTCCAGAAAAATGGTCAGCACAGAGCCAGCCTACTTTATCAGATGGTTACGTGAAGCTCTGATGCAGCTGCCCCAACTAACAACCGCAGATAAAACTGACCCAAGCTTCCTCAGAAAGTGCCTGCTCTGTCCCTACATGGAGACCGTTTCAGACAGTTTCAATGTTGTATCTGCAGGTACGGTTGTTGTCCAAGTGAACGCCTGGGCATCTTTGGTCCTCCATCACTTCCAGCTTGCCTCCCAGGATGGAAATAATGTTTGGCCTCGTCCTAGTACTACTGAAATGCAAAAACAATATCTAATATGTGTTGCACATGTCAGAGATGAGGTGATTGTTTTCATACCAAATGACAAAATGATTTGTACTCAGCTTCCACCACTGAAATCCCACAACAGCAGAATCGTCTGGGTACTTCTGCAGTTGTCTAGAGCAGTGGTTCCCAACCTTTTTTCCTTGGAGCCCCCCCTACTTGTGTCTACGACCAGCCGGGCCCCCCGACCCGTACGTACTAGCACCAATAGAGTAAAGTGATTCGTTACAAATCTTTAATTGAAAAAATGAACATTAATTATGTTTTTGTGATACATTTCTCTTTGGTTTATCCTGTATACAGATGACTTTGTCTTTCTCACCTTCATTTTGTGTCACCAATGTATAAAATACACACAGAAAATAATTGCAAGGACATAAAATAATTTCTGAAAAATGTCTCTTTTAATATGAGCGCAAACATTTTTAACATTTTTAACATTTTTCCTTTAACAACCTGTCGGTGTAGTAGTATGATTAAATGTTGAATAATAATATAATAATAAGTTATTAAGTTTTTATCCTGCTAAATAACTTAGAAATATATTTTGGTCATTTTAAAATACTAAGTGGGTTTATACAGACTTGGATTACAGTATTCTACGACGGAGTATTAGGGCCAAACAAAAAAACAAAAAAAGGAAATTACGAGAATAAAGTCATAATGTAATGAGAATAAAGTCGTAAAATTACGAGAATAAAGTCATAATATTATGAGAATAAAGTCATAATATTACGAGAATAATGTCGTAAAACTACGAGAATAAAGTCATAATATTACGAGAATAAAGTCATAATATTACGAGAATAAAGTCATAAAATTACGAGAATAAAGTCGTAATATTACGAGAATAAAGTCGTAAAATTACGAGAATAAAGTCGTAAAATTACGAGAATAAAGTCATAATATTACGAGAATAAAGTCGTAAAACTACGAGAATAAAGTCATAATATTACGAGAATAAAGTCGTAATATATTATAAATATATAAATATAACTTCACAAGATGCTCAATATTCCTCATTTTAACACAGGGAGAAGAAGCTCTTCCTGTTAGAGTTCTCATAAATTATATTCTCATAATATTACGACTTTATTCTATTACGACTTTATTCTCGCAACATTACGACTTTATTCTCGTAATTTTACGACTTTATTCTCATTATATTATGACTTTATTCTCGTAATTTCCAATTTTTTTTGTCTTAGTTTGGCCCTAATACTCCGTCGTAGTATTCCATTAGGTGTGTTATTATGATTTTTTTTTATTTATTTAACATGCGCAAATATAATTTTTACAACTGCATATCCTCAAAGCAGACAAAGTTTCACGCCCCCCCAGACATCTCTGGCGCCCCCCCAGGGGGGGCCCGGACCCCAGGTTGGGAGACAGTGGTCTAGACTGCAAATCGGACTTGTAAAGGGTGAAAATATAATTAGAGACTGCAGTCCGCTGTGCTCTTGGCCATCGTCTCGGACACATAATCCTTTGGTCTCATAAATTATTTGGTGGATAACCAATAATCCATGTGAGCGCCGTTGGGGCATCCAGCTGTGTTCTCTGGAGTGTCTTACGTAAGAGTGAAGGTTGAATCAGTTTAAATGGAGACAGTGATGTCTGCCTGGTTCAGATGAGTCAGCTATATCAACATTAATCAAGTGATCACTCTTTGCATTTCTGTTGCCAATAATTGTTTTCTCAATTGTCATATTAGGACCAAATCTAATATTATGAATAATGCATCATATGTTTCATGCACTGTAAACTGTTTGGTCCAAACCTCAGCCTCTCATCAGTTCTATCACAGAAGATTTTGAAATGTTGTGAAACCTAATCTGAAATGCTACTGCCTCTCAGTGGTTCCTTGCAGAGGATGTAGTGGATCAAATCTATTTATTTTTCAGTCAGCATTAAGTGTACCCATTTCTACTCCAAACCATGAGCATCATATTCAGTACATTGCAAGCCTTTTTTTTAACGTATGTGTTAATGTGTTTGTTTCAGGCAGTCTATGTTGTATTTTGAGGTTATGTGTTAAATATGGCTGGGCTCTTCTCTGCCAAAAGCAGTATGATAGAAATTAAGCGGCACCATGCCCAGGCCCGGTTCTACGAGGGTGCATAAGCATGCATTGCACCCTCAGTTTATGTGTTTGCATGCTCAGTTGAAAAGACGAAAAGAGAACTGACACGCGTCAAGCCTGATTTATGGTTCTGCGTTAAATCGACGGCGTAGCCTACGGCGTAGGGGAAGTGGTTCAAGCACAACGACGCAAGCAAGTTTACAGGACTGTCTCAGAAAATTAGAATATTGTGATAAAGTCCTTTATTTTTCTGTAATGCAATTAAAAAAAAAAAAAATGTCATACATTCTGGATTAATTACAAATCAACTGAAATATTGCAAGCCTTTTATTATTTTAATATTGCTGATTATGGCTTACAGTTTAAGATTAAGATTCCAAGAATATTCTAATTTTTTTAGATAGTATATTTGAGTTTTCTTAAACTGTAAGCCATGATCAGCAATATTAAAATAATAAAAGGCTTGCAATATTTCAGTTGATTTGTAATGAATCCAGAATGTATGACATTTTTGCATTACAGAAAATAAAGGACTTTATCACAATATTCTAATTTTCTGAGACAGTCCTGTATATTTATGGTTATATTTATTTTTGTTGCTATGTTTTATTTTCTGTTGCTAGATTGTCTGATGGGTGAGGTAGCCCAGACTAAATGTAGCATTTTCTTTGTTCTGCAGCAATATTGCTGTAAAAATGCACTTGAAAGACACTTTAAATATTATTGTTTGACTGGTATCATTCCACTTGAAATGACTGTCATGTTTAGTGATAGTTTTGAGCTGTATAGATAAAATTAGTTTGAATTTCTATGTTTTATCTTCAGGGTAAGAAACATCTGTTGCTAGATTGTCTGATGGGTGAGATAGCCCAGAATAATTGTAGCATTTTCTTTGTTCTGCAGCAATATTGCTGCAAGAAAGCATTTGAAATAGGCTTTAAATATTCTTGTTTTGCTATTATCATTCCGCTTGAAATTATGGGAAAATGCATAATGTAGTGTTGAATAACGTGCCAGGCATGGGCACCCCCTCTGATCTGAGATGCAGCCCTAGTCATTATTTTCTAGAACCGGCCCTGACCATGCCTCGACTGGTCTGGACCAGACCCACATGTCCAGTAGGTGGCCTCTTCGCTGAAGGAGACACGTTTGTCAGCTTTGTAAAAAGGCTGACAAATCCTACAGCCTTGTAAGATTAAAAAAGGGTTATGTAAAAGCTGGAAAATTGTATGATTCCATTGTTTAGGATATTTGACCTGAGGTCATTTTCAAAAGGCATCGAAGGCAGAAAATGACTGAGACTCATCTCTGAGTTGTGCACTGAGAGGAAAAGGAAGTGATAAAAAAAGAAAGAACTAAAAGAGCAGTTAAATACTGAATTTGAGTGTTTCCATGCAAATGATGACAAATCTTGAGTAAAAATTACATTTTATATGAGAACATACAAATAAATAAGACAACAGATCCTGCTTTATGTGGGAACATACATTGAAATACGATGGCCATCATTCACACTTGTTATCCACTTTTTACACCGCTGAAATTGGTTGTTTTTACTTCTAATTTGTCCTGGTTTGCTTGGCTCTGAAAATGTTCAAAGGTTGATGGAAATGCTACGCTGCGTCCTTGCAGTTTGAAACAGGAAGACTCAGTTTCCTCTCTCTGGCTGCATTCCTAACTTAAGCTGAACATCAGGAAGCTCAGATGAAATTCCAAAGCGTCATTTAGAGCTCAGCCAGAAACATCCGCTCGGGAGAATTCAGAGATAATCACTGTACGACTCCGACACTGTCTTCTTTATAACGCAGGGTAAACAAATTAACTTTTACAAGGTATTCAAATATCATAAGATTGAGATGAAGCAGGCTGACACGAAGCTCTTAAGAATGTAATCACATTTGAATTAACAAGTCATTCATTTGGAATCATATAAATGAAGATTTCAGTTTTGTTGTAAAACATTAAAACATATAATTCTGGTTAAAATAAAGAAAGAGAGAGAGAGAGAAAGTCCATTTCCTCTGAGTGAGCTGCCACAGTAGTGTCCACATCTTCTTCCTCTGCAAAAGTCGGATATTTCTCAGTTGGAGCCAAGTTGGGATAAGACGTGTTGAAGTACAAAGGAAAACTGTGTGGATTCTGACCTTCACACCACGGTGCAGGAGCGTGGCTCTCTGAAGGGGTTGCTACCTGTGGGGACTCCAACCAGCAGGGCGTCCTTGCTGGCGTTCTGCAGACAGTACTGCTGCAGCTCTGCAGCCGCCTGAGACACCTGACAGCACAGTCACAAACATTCACCTGTAGACCAAAACTTCCACACGCAGTTATGAATAATATGTCGGTTATCAGAGGGGTCAAAAGTATTCACATTCGTTACTCAGGTAGAAGTATAGATACTAGAGTTTAAAAATACTCCTGTAGAAGTTGAAGTATCAACTCAAGTTTTTTACTCAAGTAAAAGTATAAAAGTACTGGTTTCAAAACTCCTTAAAGTATAAAAGTAAAAGTAATGTAAGAGGGAAAAAAGCCATTAAGGACAAAAGCCATTGAAAATGAATGCATCTTAGTATAATGCAAATATATTAAAGAACCATATATGTGTACTATTGAGCATTAACATGTGTTTCAGAGAGCAGGAGATATGATGACTAGTTGCCTATAAGTATTGTAATGGTGCAAAAAGTCAAACTTCAGAGGCATGTTATCATTTATCCTAACCTTTATTGGAATGTACATCCAAGTTTAGTTGCAGGAATCTGAGGGAACGGATGTAAGAACAAAACTGGACAAGAACATCTGAAACAACCACAACCAAATTCACTCTATCCGGATGGAGCAATTTAACTGGATAGTTTTTTTTCTAAAGGCCGAAATGAAATAGAGTAACAAGGCTGTTTTTAAAATGTAAGGAGTAAAAAGTACAGATAATTGCGTGAAAATGTAAGGAGTAAAAGTAAAAAGTCGTCTGAAAAATAATTACTTCAGTGAAGTATAGATAACCAAAATCTCAACTTAAGTAAGGTAACGATTAGGGCTGTTCGATTTTGCCCAAAAATAAAATCTCGATTTTTTTCTCTCAAAATCCGATTTTCGATTACGATTACGATTATTTTGTGAATTGACAAAAGGCAAAGAAATGATTTCAAATATGCTGTTTTTTTATTGAACATTTGCCCCATTGGGCTTTAAGTGCAAACTTTGCTCTTATTAAACCAAAAATGAATGAATAAAGTGCAAAACTCTGTCAAATAAGTTGAAAAAAAAAAAAAGTGAAAAATCGATTTTACGATTTTCACGTTTTAACATCGTTCTAATTACATAATCGCGATTACGATTTAAAATCGATTAATCGAACAGCCCTAGTAACGATGTATTTGTACTTCGTTACTTGACACCTCTGTCGGTTATTCAGGCGACTGGGTTGAGAAACTCGCCATTCAGGCAGTATCATACCTAAAGATTATATTAAGAAAATACTGGTAAAGGAGCAGATATTGATGACATATTAATATTTGTACCAGCAGACAGGATGACTGGTCAGCACCTTCTTAAAGTAAGAATATTAGTGCAATTATGCTTCATCAGATCTGCTAAATTGAGAGCACCACTTCGGTTAATGGATGTAAGTATAATCACACAAAGGAATATTATATCTTTATGTTATTACTACTGATATATTGATGCTTGCTTGGATTTTTACACTAATAACTTGGAGCTTCATTTTTGACGTTAAGGAAAATAACCTGTTTCGTCTTGACAGGTTCTCCATAAATAATTTGAATGATTTGTACAAATGGGAAAAAGAAATCTAATATAATCATAGCAACCCATGGCACAAATTTTCAACTAGGCAATGTTTGTTTTGTTTTTTTTCTTTGTTTGTTAATCAAACTAAAATAAAGAATACATTCAAGATTTTATTTAATACTCAAAGAAAAGGCAACATTTGTTTTTCAAATTTTAGAAGCTGTATCGAAACATTTGGGGTGATCTGAATTGATGATTAAACTTTTTTTGGACTGTATAAAATGATTTTACTGTATCAACTCAAGAATTATTTTCATAAAGCCACAAAATCAAAACATTACACTATACAGAATATACTTTTTTACCAGTTTTCATTCCTTACACATAAAAGAGTGTGAAATTAAAAAAAGGAAACCAGAGTAAACATCAGAGTGTCCTATTCCTCAGACATGTCAGCTTTAACCCGCTCTTGTTTACCTTGATTCTTTCCACGCTGGCCTCAAGCTTCAGTTGTTCCACCAACCGTCGCATGTTGGATAAATTGGAATTAGAGGACATGTCGGCAGAATTCGTTTTGGTGGAGAAAAATTCCCTTGTAACAGAAAATATGCTCCTCGGCTTCCAGACACGGGCAGTTGACTCCACCAAAGGGCAGGAAATGCTGGACAAGAAAAGAATGGCCTGCAGTTTCTCTCCAAGTGACCTCAGCGCACCACACTGAAGAAACAAGGAAGGACAGGAGCGCGCTGACTTCCACAGGCGCCACTTAGACAACTGAAGAGCTGTAAAAGTGCTGGAACAATGAATTCAGATCAAGCTTTCTTTATTTATTAGAGGTGGGTAGAGTAGCCAAAAATTGTACTCAAGTAAAAGTACTGTTACTTCAGAATAATATGACTCAAGTAGAAGTAAAAAGTAGTCATCCAAATAATTACTTGAGTAAAAGTAAAAAAGTACTTGGTGACAAAACTACTCAAGTACTGAGTAACTGTTGAGTAACGTCTGATTTATTTTTTTAACACAACCATTCAAACAGACAAAAGTACAAAATAATCATCTTCAGGCAAATTAAATCAATAAAATAATAAAATAAAATTATTAAAAAATAAAAAATACCTTAAATTAAAAAAATATTAAAGTAAATTCAAGTACTTTAATAAATAATAAAATAAATAAAATAATAACAGAATAAAAAAATTTAAAAAAGCACAAGTAGCACAAAATTTCAAGCCTTTGTACTTTTCTTTTTTAATCAGGCAGAACTAGAACAAGCCCATGAACTCATAGAAACTCTGTGTGTGTTTGAGTCTGTGTAAATGTGACAAAACATGCAAAAACAAACATTTTCCCTGAAGAATCACCCAGTGATGTCATGAGATTGACGCGTACGCGGATAAAAGGGATAAAAGAAAAGTAACAGCTCAAAGTAGCCTAATGTAGCGGTAAGAGTAACAGTTTCTGCTTCACAAATCTACTCAAGTAAAAGTAAAAAGTATAGTGATTCAAAACTACTCCTAAAAGTACAAAATTTCACAAAACTTACTCAAGTAAATGTAACGGAGTAAATGTAACTCGTTACTACCAACCTCTGTTATTTATACAGCACATTTCAACAACTTAAGTTCACCAACATGCTTCAGGACAGTATACAAATCAATACATAAATACAATAAAAATATAAACTTAAAAAAAGAAAAAGAATGTACAACATGTTGGTTTTGTGGTTTCACAACAACAAATTCCTTGTGTGTGTTAAAAAACTACTTGGCAATAAACATCTTTCTGGTACTGATTCTGATTCTGATTCTAAAACACATTAAAATGGAGTAGAAATAATAATATATCAATAAAAGAAATTAAAACAGAAAAAAGGGACATAGTGATCTTACATGCCAAAAGCAAGTCTAAATAAGTAAATTTTGACTTTGGTTTTGAACAAACAACAAATGAAAAATTAAATCTATTTTTTTAATCAATAACGTCATGATCTGACCAAAAGTGCTTTCCATTTAAGATAAATGGACAAATATATTCAGAAACAAAATATCTGGAATAGGGTAAATGATTCAAGTTTAATATGACAATTACGATACAATAGATCAGCATGATGGATATGTGGTTAGCACTATTGCTTCATAGCAAGAAGGTTCTCGGTTCAACTCCCAGCAGGGGTCATTCTGTGTGGAGTTTCCAATATCTCCCTGTGCTTGTTTACTCTAGGTACTTCCTCTATTGGGTTCAAAAACATATATTTCTGATTAATTCGTTATTATAAATCGCCTATAAAAGTGAGTGTGAGCATGTGTGGTTATTTGTATGTGTGGCCCTGCATTGGATTGATGACCTGTCCATGGTGTAGCTCTGCCTTTCACCTGAAAGAGAGCTAGTATTGGATCCAGCAGGCCCTGTAAAGGGTTACACAGGTATAGATATTGGATGTATAGGATAACATTGTAGGACAATCAAAATCACTCAATAAAACTATCAAAAGCTCAGTTGTGTGTTGTTTTTGGACTCGAGTGAAGGACTGAAAGTAGTAATTTAGATTATATATATATATATATATATATATATATATATATATATATATATATATATATATATATATATACAGAAGAAGAAAAATAGTGCAGTATGAGATATAAATACAGTGCAAAAACATGTAGGATATGTATGAATGAGTACAGTGTAATTGTGCTGAATGAGGGATGGGGATGGTATTGCACATGATAAATATAATAATAAATTATTCAGGTAAAAATAGAAAGATATTTCACATATTTGATATTATTGTCCATTTACTACTGTGGGCAGGCCTGATTGTAACTGCAATAAGACTGGACTAAAATACTGTGGAGCTGAACCATGAAGAACATCAAAATACTACTAAAGAAAAATAGAATTTTGCATAATCTTCCACATTGTGTTGTGTTCTGTTTATACCTGAATACATTCTGTTTATTTTATTTTATTTTGTTTTAATTTTAAATTTTTGAGGTAAAAATACAAAGATATTGCACACATTTGTTATTATTGTCCAATTATATTGACCATGAAGAATATAAAAATACTTCCAAATTATGTTGTTTTTCTGCATATACCTGAATAAATTCTGTTTATTTTATTTTATTTTATTTTATTTTATTTTATTTTATTTTATTTTATTTTATTTTATTTTATTTTATTTTATTTTATTTTATTTATTTTATTTTATTTCACTAATGTGACGATGCGCATGCGTTGGTTCGGGTGTACCGTAAAGCGTCGGAGGATGTCGTGCAGCAATCGCTGCAGATCAGATCCGTGGGAAACCCACGTGGATCTCCTTGCCTCCTCATTGGTCGGCATGTGATTATGGGGATTGGGAGTAAGTAGCTTGTGTGGGAAGGTAAACATTACTGGAGCCCTCCTCCTCCAGATACCTGACAGTCTAGGTGTCCACCATGAGCTAAAGCAGCCTGCAGGTGTTTAGTGAGACTCCAGCAGACATGGTGGAGGTGTTTTCCGGGCGGACACTCCTGAACAAAGACGGGGACTTCGTGGACCCGGAGGAGGCGCTGAGCAACAAGGTGGTGGGCATCTACTTCTCTGCAGGATGGTGTCCCCCGTGTCGGGACTTCACGCCGGTGCTGAGTGATTTCTACACGGAGCTGGTGGAGGACAGCGACCCACCTGCACAGTTCGAGATAGTTTTTGTGTCTTCTGACAAGTCGACTGATGACATGGTTGAATATTACCACGACATGCACGGAGACTGGCTCGCTCTGCCCTGGACGGATGAATATAAACAGTCAGTATCATTTGTTTCCTTTTCTTTTTAAGTGTAATTATCAGAGTAATTATCTGCACTTACACCTTGTGAGGGTTAAACACTGTAAAGCTTATTGGGCTTATGTAAAATGCTTGTAAAGGGGGTCACCCTGCCAGGGATTAAGTTAAGATACAGGCCAGACACACAAGTCTTCCTACTGTACCTTAACCTAGGGACAGTATGCAACATTAATTTTATGTTTAATCTAATTCTATATAGGTGTTTTTGTAAATATCTAAATTAGGGCTGTTCGATTTTGCCCAAAAATAAAATCTCGATTTTTTTCTCTCAAAATCCGATTTTCGATTACGATTATGATTATTTTGTGAATTGACAAAAGGCAAAGAAATGATTTCAAATATGCTGTTTTTTTATTGAACATTTGCCCCATTGGGCTTTAAGTGCAAACTTTGCTCTTATTAAAATGAATGAATAAAGTGCAAAGCTCTGTAAAATAAGTTGAAAAAAAGTTTTAAAAAATATAATAAAATATAAAGTTTTATCTCTGAAAAAAAAATCAGCAAATCAGCACTTGCAAACATACAGTAAGTTATATTTCCAATTAAATAAAACAAGACATTTTCTAATTAAACTAAACTGGGTCTTTGCATGCTAAATAATAATGCAACCCATGAAGGAGGTGGAGGTGTGTAATGTCAGTCATTACATTTGCTATTCACATTTGCAAGGAACACGAGCCGGTCTACGGCATCTGGCTTGAGGGATGCCCGGTGGCATGTTACAACGGCCCCTCCTACACTAAAGAGCCTCTCCGATGGGGCACTTGTCGCAGGTATTGAGAGGTATTTCCATCAATCATTAATATGGTATCAATCATTAATATGTGTGCAGACAAGGTAAAAAAAAAAGTGAAAAATCGATTTTACGAGTTTCACGTTTTAACATCGTTCTAATTACATAATCGCGATTACGATTTAAAATCGATTAACCGAACAGCCCTAATCTAAATACCTTGACACCTGATGTGCAATTAATGCAGGTATTTCTATGTTGTATGTGTGTTGTGTGCAGGTTCTTCTCAATCAATTGAAATTTTTTATTTTATTCATTTATTTATTTATTTATTTCGTGCATGGTAGTGCATAGTTTGACAATGTTACAGTAGTACATTTCATTGTACACTTCAATCTACACACCCATGACCGAAAAGGAGCAGGATGAAGACAAGCCTTATTTTACCTGCCCCTTATTCAATACCAAAACTAAAAGAACAGTCAATGTAACCAATATTTACACTAAAATATACACTTAAATAGAAACCAACCACATATATCAATAGTACTGTTTAAGTCCCAGCCTATTTATGATCATATAACTTAAATATTTTATCTTTATACATTTTTTTTAACCTACCAGTAAGTAAATTTGTACATTCCTTTAAATCATTCTGTAGAGAGTTCCACAGTTTTACTCCCACAACCGATATACACATCTGCTTGAGAGTGGTCCTTGCATACTGATGTTTGAAATTATATTTCCTTCTATAATCTATAACTTCTGGATTCGAAAAAACAAACAACTGCTGTAGATTACTTGGTAAGAAATCAAAAGTAATTTAAAGGGTTATTAAGAAGTACGATTGTAAAGGACTTGCTCTATGAAATGATAAATAGATTGGTTGGTTTATCATCCCAGAAGATGCAGCGTTTTCCATAGAGAAGTAGATTTTTTTTTTTGCTTTTACACATTTTCTGTTAAACATGTTTTTCTTGTGTCTTTCCAGTGAGTTGAAGCAGCGCTACAAGATCACAGCGGTTCCCAAACTGGTGATCGTGAAGGAGAACGGGGACGTGATCACGGATAAAGGCAGAAAACAGATCCGAGACAAAGGCCTGGCCTGCTTCAGGACCTGGCTGGACGCAGCGGAGATCTTTCAGAACTTCAAGGCTTAGACGTGGAGTGAGCAGAGTTTCAGAGAGCTGAAAAACCTGTCGCTTCAGTTCAACTCTGGAAAAATAGCAAATGATGTTTCTTTTCAGACAAAATGATGCATAATAATGATTTGTTTCCCTGCTTTTTTTAGCCCTTTAGTACTAGAAATCCTTCAGTTAATACACTTAACCCTGGTTCAGCTGCACCGAAGTCACTGTTTGTCGACAGGTTTGCAAACAGACTCTTCTGCTTTAGTTGCAAGCCTTGCTCAAGCATGCTATGCATTTAAATACATATCTCAGGCATATCCATCAGAGTGAGTGTGTCTTCAGTGTGAGTAACAGCTGCTGTAGTTCCTCAGGTTATTTTGAAGATAACATTGATTTACGTTCCTTAACAAGTTGAGCTTTGCTTGCACCCCCCCCCCCAAAAAAAAAGCAAAACTGTAGTACTAAGTGGAGCTGTTTGTATATTTTTATATCTTGTTTTTTATGAGTTGGTAATAAAGATAATATAAAAGAAATAGAACAATATCCTGGATTTTTATGGATTTATCTCATGTGTCTGTTTGTTTTTTTTTTTTCTTCCAAAAAGCCCATGACAAGAGCAAACAAACAGACTTTCTTCAGTCTCATTAACTGGCAGAAATCCCCCAGGATCTTTTTCCAGCATGCTAGCACATTCACATCTGTGGGCCTAATTGCCTGTTTCCCTGGTGTGTGCTGACATCGCTGTTATCACTTCGTACGAACAACATCCAACAGGCGTGATCACTTTATGATGTCTCTGCACGGGCTTGTCTCGCCAGCTCTGACTGCCTTGTAGGTCTTTTTCAAAAAATTCACAGCTGCTAATGCCCTGGTTGTCGTCTCAGGGAGAGGGTGGTGCTCCTGCTTCAGTCAGGTCACATACACAGAAAAAGGAACTACACTGTAAGAAAAGCCCGTAGAAATTACCGTAAAAACTGTGAAATAGCAACGGTGAAGGACGTTAAATGTTACAGATGAAAATCTTTGTTGACATTGTGTCAGAGTTTGTCTGTCTAACGTGTAATAACTCATTTAATGAAGACATTACTCAAAGAATTCAATGATAGTAGGCCTATGTATTTCACAACAAAACACCGCTATTAATACTACAAAATATGTTATGCAACACACAATCTTTTAATAAAATAAGCGGAAAAATTCAGTCAAATTACTGTCTTATAGCCTACTTAAGACGTACTTAATTACTTAAGTACTAGGTAATGAGGCTTTTACCAATTAATAATGCCTCTATTTTGACGATCTATGTGAAATTTAATGGGATTAGACGTAAAATAAGCAATGGCTGCACGTAAATTGTACAGGAGAAAATAGCTTTAATGAAGGCATAGTCATGCTAATTTGGCTGAAAATGGATGTTGAATTTACCAGTTTTGTACGTTAATTGTATAATGTTATTTTGTAAAAGATTGCAGTTTAAAATTGTTAAATTCACAGGTTGTTCTGTAATGTGTTTTTACAATCCGCTGTATCTTTTACAGTATTATTCTAGCAACCACAGCTGCCAGTTTTTTTCCGTAAAAACGTTTTTTTTTCTTACAGTGTAATAGAGCATTTCCCCAATAGAGTGACCCAATAAAGTTCATAATTTAAAACAATTCACACCATAAGACATTCTTTAATGTTAAGGCCTCTGTTTGTTTTACTTTTCAACATAAAACTAGTTTTGAATTTGTCCCTATAATTAGTGTGTCATAGAAGGTGCAGTGGCCTTCAAGAGGATTGTGCAAGAATAACATCAAAGTTTGCCCGTGAATGTCTGAAACATGGGGTTGAGATTTAAAAGTCTTGGCTTTTCGTCTGAAAAGACCAAACTTAAGTCGTTGGGAAACATAAATGGTGTTTTTGTTCAGCAAAGGAAGGGAGAGGCCTTCAAAAAAAAAAGAAAGAAAAGGAACAGTTTCCACATTGAGACGTGGTGGTGGGACATGATGACGTGGGGCTTTTTTACGGCTTCACAGGGAACCCTGTTTGGGTGATTTTGTGGATATTCAGAAGAATACTGTAATGAGGTCCAGCGGTCTAACTTTAGTTACTGCCGGATCTTCCACAGAGGCAATAGTCCAAAGCATACACCTGAATTCATCCAAAACTTTTTGATGGATACCAAAAGGTCCTGGACTGGCCGTCTCAGAGCCCAGATCTCCATCCTATCAAAGATCTGTGGAGGAATTTCAATATGTGCCAACTAGGCCTGTGTTGAAAAAAATCGATTTTCTGATTCTAAATCGATTCTCATATTAATTCCTAATAATCGATTTGTGTGTCTAAAGATCGATTTTTTTTTTTATTACATTTTTTTTTTTTTTTTTTTTTAATTATTTCATCATTACATTTTTGCCTGGTGAACTTTAATCCCAGTAGTCCCAGTAGTTTTGAACTCCTGAACTAAATTAACTTTTCTTTAGAGAAAATGCTGGACATTTCAGCTTAAATTTCTAAATGTTATATTAGTTCAATGAAGTTTGTTTGGTTTCTTTGTTATCAGACACGGTTTGTCATGAAATGCCTGAAAAATGTCGGGTGCTTCATGTCAAGCTGTGTGTCTGGTGACAGAATAAATCAGACAAGCTAAAATAATTTGTTTACTGCTTGAGCTGTTGCAATTTCTTTCTTTTTTTGCACTTTAAATGGATATTGAAATGCCTATTTGAGTTATTTATTTCTTAGTTATTTCAATAGTTATTTTACAGTCATATAATCCAGGCAACACTAACCCAAATCAATATCGAATCGAATCGGATCGGATCAAAAGGTGATAATCGATTCTGAATCTTAAGGATCGGAATCGAATCGATTCTTGACATTTGAATCGATACCCAGCTCTAGTGCCAACAGAGGACTGATTATTTTGGCCAAAAAGAAGAAGAAATGCATGCTTTGTAAAATATCTTAATTTAACTTAATTAAGATTTGTCTTTGTTTTTTTGGAACCAAATACAGCTGAACAGTTATTTATGCTCCTTTTAAATGAACAGTTAACCATTTTGTTTGATTTTACAAAGGGAGCTAATCATTTTTACCATAACTGTATTTATGCCAACCTTCTGCATCCCAGGTGTGTCTGAGATCCCAGAGGAGAGTTCAAGGAAAGAGGCGTCTTAGATCTCTCCAGATAACATGACGCAACTCCTTCAATAAATAAAGTGGTGGAACTAGATTGACACGTTGGAAAGAGTTCTCACAGATCTACTGACATCTGGTACACTTCAAAATAGATAAAGATGTCGTTACATCAAAAAGAAACTTATATATCTGGTTTGTTTGATAACGTTTAGAGCAAGATTTAAGATGTTGCTGTTATGCGGTCTACCATGTGAGGGCGCTGTGTTTTCATGTATGACAGAAAGCTTCCACTCATTTGTTTG
This sequence comes from Cololabis saira, assembly GCF_033807715.1. Taxonomy (NCBI): domain Eukaryota; kingdom Metazoa; phylum Chordata; class Actinopteri; order Beloniformes; family Belonidae; genus Cololabis; species Cololabis saira. The sequence continues at coordinate 9,837,795 of NC_084597.1, read as the reverse complement.
AGGTTTGACCATTTCATCACTTAAATATATAAGTCACCAGTTCTAGCTTAAAGTCAAAGCTATATACGATAATTGAGAGTTTAATTTAGAGATCCGAGAACGTGGTTTCTATTTTCTAGTTTGGTTTCACTCAAAAAATTCATTCATTTCTTATCCAGTTTAAGTGTGCAAAGTCCACAGTGTACATTATGTCTCAACATTCAGTTGATGGGGCATAATCTTTTAAGTAAAGCAGAAGTAATCCTGCATCCATCAGTTAAATATTTTTTATGAAAATATATTTAAGAATTTTTGGATTTAGTGAGCGAGAAGCAGAATTATTAAGTATTTGATGACCACCCTAAAGACCAGCGTGATGAGGATATATTGTGGCTTTAATGTGTTATAATTACATAAGGGGAGGAGCTATGAGGACAAAATAATAATTATTATTCTATATATATATGCAATTTTTTATGACATAATGTAGGTACTTCTTTAAGTTCGAGTTTAACGTAGTAACTAGATTAAAGTCACCAAATAAGTAGTGTTTTAAATATAATCAAATGTGTTTATACATTATAGAACAAAAGTCACTCCACCAATGTGTTACTCTTTAATAGGCAAGAATGTTTATTCTTAAAGTTAAAATACAAAAGGTTAGCTGCACTAAATGTAATCCAAGCGGCACAATACCTGCAGCAGAAGTCGATATATGTCCTCTTTTGTTTTTGATTCCAGTTTTTTACTCCAGTATTGGATTTTGCCCAACTTGCCCCGGCCGTAGTGTACTTTTCTCTCCTTTTCTTCTCCTCCTGAGAGCATCTTTTAATGTTTTGGCCGTGGACTATGGATTATCATTGTGTTGATACATCATCTTTTCCACAAATAATTTGAATTATTTGCAGACATTTGTGGGGCCATCAATAAATGCCATCTTCCAAAAGCTTTTGCGATCATGTTGCCCTTTATGGCCACGTCCTCACCCCTGTGCTTTTCTAACCATTTTCACTTCCCTGTTCAAGCCAGACATGTTGGGTCTACACTGTTTACCGCTTTGTTTTTTGAGTTACAAAAGAGGAAAGATGGCTCAACGCTGAGGTGTCTCTGAGCCTGCACACCAGTGGGAGTCATACGGCAACGTTGATTTTTGTAGGTGACAGATACTGAGGAAAACACTTCCCAAACACAAAGACCCATAAAAAAAGCATTTGAAGGCCCATATTGTGAGACTCCCACCTCCTTGCTTCACTGACAGTATTTCGTATTTATTGTGGGAGTTCTGGCCAGGCTCATTTCAGTTATGAATGATGAAGTCCATCTGAGCAGATATATATATATATATATATATATATATATATATATATATATATATATATATATATATATATATATATATATATATATATATATATATATATATATATATATATATATATATATATATATATATATATATATAACGTCTATGCAAAGTCTCACTTATCTATCTGTTTTCAGTGCAAGTATCACTGCGAGTGATTTTGGGGTTCCCTCTGTGCATCCTGACGACAGCTGGAGCTTTGGTTTGATTGATAGCTGGATATCCGCTCTCTCATTTTATGTTATAATAATCAAATGTAGGGCTGGGCGATTTTGGACAAAAATAAAATCCAGATTTTTTTCTCTCTTTTCGATTTCGATTTCGATTTTTTTGGTAAAACTACAAAAGACAATGGAATAAATTGTTTAAAATCTTTATTTTTAAAGAAAAATAGCAAACACATTTCCCTATTGGGAGTGAAGTGCAATTGAAAGATACTGTTAATCCTCCTTGAGTTTAGTAAAGTGACAACATTTACAATTTTCTTGACCAAACAAAGATGACTAGACGAGCTATGTCTGTAAGCCAGCTGCAAAAAAGGAAAATCGATTTTCCGATTTTCCTTTTTTAACATCGATTTTGATTAATAAATCCGATTTAGATTTAAAATCGATTAATCGCACAGCCCTAATCAAATGTATCAAGTCATGTCCTGGTTCTGCTCCATGTTCAACTATTATACAGATATGGTTATTAGGCACTGATACGGGCCCATAGGTTTACATTCATTCATTTCATTCATTTCATTATTTATTCAAACAGGTTAAAACAAAAACAAAAAAATAATCAGAATACATAAAATGTATATACCGAAAAAAAAAAAACATAAGCAAAACAAAGCAAATTAAAGAGACAAATCTATATGTAGATAAATATTTCCTGTTTGAAAGGGTGTAGGATGAAGTTTCAAAAAACTTTTCTAGTCCTACCCCTTCTAATGTTCTGTTTTTACAATTTCTTAATTTCACAGAACTTCTAAAAGAAAAGCATGTTTTAAATGTGTTTTATTATCAATACTTGACAGGGCTGTGGTCATGACAGTTCAAATGACAGGTGGAGTGGGCGCTTTCTGAAAAGGGTCATGACGCTAAAGCAGCTCTCCACCACCTGTATCAAGGTAATAAGGTAAGAGAATGTTCTCCTGCAGCCCGATCGGGGTCCCTCTCTGACAGGACCCCCCTTAGGTCACTTTAGATAAAGATGTTGGTCTTCACATTTGGATTTCTTGTTGGCTTTTAAAAATGAAAGGCACCAGTGTTTTGTGCTGCTGTAACGGTGTCTTGAGTAAGTCCACTAACAAGGCTGTCTTTATGTGGAAGGAGGGAGGTGACAGCTGTGTGGACTGTAGGACCTGTACACAGATGCCTGGCAAGCTCAGGGTGTTAACGAAACCAACTTCCTCTTGAGACCTTCACAATAAGACTCCAATGGGTTGCTAAATTGTGTGGCATTCCTCCACAGATTACAAGCAGATTTAACTGTGCACAGCCATGATGTATAAGCAGTACTGAAGTTGAGGGAGGATGGCATCCCCCCTGAAATAAAAACGGTCAAAATCATCCCCCTGTAAAACTTCCATCCCCCCTTTCCATCCCTTATGTCATTTCATCAATGAATGTGGTTTTACTGCTATTTCAACATTTAGAGTCATCACCAGAAAAATAACTTATTTGACAATTTTCACCTGTTTCAAGTAAATTTTCACTTGAAATAAGAAAATCTGCCAGTGGGACAAGATTTATCTTCTCATTACAAGCAAAAAAATCTTGTTCCACTGGCAGATTTTTCTAGTTATTTTAAGTGAAAATCTACTTGAAACAGGTGAAAATTGTTTTTTCCACTGATGAGTCTTGTTTTAAGTGTAATGAGATTTTTTTTTTACTAAAATGAGACATTTTAACTAGAAATAAGACAAATATTCTTCTTAAGATTTTGCGTTTTTGCAGTGATCCATTTTACTTATCCTGTGAAGGACAGAGTCATATTGATAAATTCAGAAAACTGTTTTTTATTGTTGTGTTTTGATGTATTTGATGTAAGCCCAGTGGATATTTAAAGCTTACAGAAGGCTGCATTTAACTGCTGCTATGTCATTCCTGCAGTATTTCTGCAGGTGTTTTGGTCACTGCTATTATTTGTAATATATTATATTATTTGTAATAAGCACAAATCATCTGTCCCCATATGATAAAATCCACCACCCCCCCTGATTTCTTTTTACAACTCGAGTACTGTGTATAAGGAAAGATGTTTGAGCACTCATAAACAGCATTCCTCAAAATACTTCCTTTTTTTTGTTGATGGATTTTGTGTGATAGGTCAACTATAAATAAAATGTAGAGGTGACTGGTATCCAGATCATGGAATCTTCCAAAGGCATGAGACTGGACATCTTTTTAATTTGTTCTTGAAGACATTTCACCAACAACTGAGGTTGAAGTGGAACAACTGAAGATGGCAGTAACGGCAGTAATAACCAGTGCACAAACTGCTCCACCTAAACTGACAATCCAGTTACATCCATCTGAGCTGAGTGAAAATATCACTATTTTTCCAGCAGAAAAGGGAGGATGAACAGCAGTAGGCATCACAGAAGATTGGCACAACAAAGTAAAGACATAAATAAATGGCAGTATTGCTTACAAGGCTATGAAGAGGGATCCACCATATAAGGAGAAGGTTACAGACTACCTTCAAAATACTGGAAAAATAAGAAGTACTGATGGAGCTTTTTACCTTAAACCTTACCCAGGGGAGGCATCACCATGCATATATGGACTCCCAAAGATACACAAGAAGTAGAGACCTTTTACTCAATGGACAGAATCATCAAATTCACCAGAGAAGATGCAGAAAACCACAAGCTACCATTTTCAGATTGTGCTGTCCACATTGAGGAGGATGGAAGGCTTAAATATTGAAGTTTATCAAAAACCTACACACACACACACCAATACTGTCTGGACCACTCACCACTTTACACATTTTACACATGCCTCATGTCTGGGAATGTTCCTCTGGAGCATCTAATTTGCATGCAACAATGTAAGTAACTGTTTGTAAAAACTTTATTGCTCTCTAAAATGTTGAGTGTGATGGTAATGACAGATGTATGAGGGACAGCGATATTTAACTATAAATAAATTGCAAATTGAACAAATATAAATTATATGAATTTGAAAAATGCCTTTTTAAGTTGTTACAAGGAAATGCAAAGTAAAGTTTTAATGAATTTAGCACTTTTTATTGCTTTATTATAGAGGGGATGTCAAAAAGTCTGGGTTGGGGACAAACCCAAAACAGTGAAATTCTTGCACATTTCAATTTTCAACACACTGAAAAAGTATTAAAATGTCATCATTGAGACACAGTTATTTTTTCATAGCTACTACAACCTAACTTTAACAAATGCAATAATTGTTTTTTCTAAAAAGCATTTTTTTCTTGAAAATCTACCCTGGGGACAGAAAAACTCCCTTAATTGAAGAATCACCCATATACGTCTATGCAAAGTCTCACTTATCTATCTGTTTTTCAGTGCAAGTATCACTGCGAGTGATATTGGGGTTCCCTCTGTGCATCCTGACGAGGATGGAAGGCTTAAATATTGAAGTTTATCAAAAACCTACACACACAAACCAATACTGTCTGGACCACTCACCACTTTACACATTTGGGTTAAGAATGATCCCACTAACAGAGAGGAAAAGGAAAAGAAGCACAAGCATTTCAAGACAGCACTTCAAACCTGCAGATATCAAACTGGGTCTTTGTCAACAAAAATGTCGTCCCATATGTGGCAAGAGCATCTGAAGAATCTCTTTCTAACACAACCTACCTGCACACTTTAAACGTAAGACCAACCTCAGGCACAAACTTGTTCACCAAAAGGACAAAAAAATAAATCCAAACAGAAACTGAACAGTTTAGGATATGCAGTCCGGTGCAGTGGAAGTGCACAGACCTTTACATTGGTAACACTAAAAGCAGCATCCACAAACGTATGGTACAGCACGAGAAATGGCAAGACTTAATGGTCCAACTTCAGTTCAATTTAATTCAGTTCAGCCTTGTTTAAATAGTGCCAAATCACGACAAATGACATCTCAAGAGACGTCAACGATGCAGTTCAACTTGTTCCAAAGTAGTCCAATTAATGCAAAGCCAATAAAATAACAATAATACCTAATGCTTCACTAAGGAAACCAATAGACTTAGACTGCATCAAAACTGCTTCATGTCAAACATAAGGGACACAATTTTGAGGATAATAATGTACACATTTTAGACAGAGAAGTTTAAAGAACTCTTGATATACATCCTCCTCAACAGGAATCAGATACAGATAAAGATTTCTGCAATCAATCTCCTAAAACGCACCCTTGAATGTTCCACCCAGCATTACCATTCACAATTTTATCTGACAGTGCACAAAAGACTAACAATCATGAGAAGTGTAGGGAGCGTTTGCAGTTTCCTTGGGACCTCACAGTTTATAAGCTTGAAAATTCCCCACCGATCTGTTCAAGCAGATTATGTCTTCTCGACGGAAATTAAAACGTCTTCAAGAACAAAGGGATTCCAGTTGTTTCAAGCCTTTGAGAGTTACAAATGAAATCTCTGAACAAAAGTGGCTATAGGCTGTATACTTAAAGTATCATCCTAAATGTTTACATTTGTGTTTGTTCACACAAGAGATTTAGTAAAAGGTTTAATCTCTTGGCGTTAACCTGATTTATGTGATACAATACAATAAATCCACAGCAAAATTGCAGTGTAAATTACACTGGTGAACCCATACTAAGACCAATATTTATTATTGTGCGTACTAGTCTTTTACGTTTTATTTTTTTGTTACATGGATTCATATTGATTAGAACAGAGAGAAAACCTGCATTATCTTGAATCGAATGAATATATTATACATTTTGGATTTATGTATAAAATATCTTACTGTAGCCTATCTTAATATAAAATAGCTGTTTTTCAACCCCCTGAAAAAAATCCGAACAGCTCTGTAGTTTTAAGATAGTTTACCTCAGCATGGCAACAGCTGTAAATTACATCGTAAGTGCCCGCACCTGGCCAACCAGAGAAAGAGATCAATAATTTTGAAACCAAAAATTATCATTTTTGTTCAAATGAAAAATCACTTTGACTAGTGTAATTTGTTTTCAGCATTAAATGTTAACATTAGACAGACGAAGAGAAGCTTGTCTCCGTTTAATTTATTTATTAATTCATTTTTAATAAATAAGCAGTTAGGTCTCATTAGATCCAGAGGTGTCAAGTAACAAAGTACAAATACTTCGTTACCTTACTTAAGTAGAAATTTTGGTTATCTATACTTCACTGGAGTAATAATTTTTCAGACAACTTTTTAATTTTACTCCTTACATTTTCACGCAATTATCTGTACTTTTTACTCCTTACATTTTAAAAACAGCCTCGTTACTCTATTTCCTTTCGGCCTTTAAAAAGAAACTATCCAGTTAAATTGCTCCATCCGAATAGAGTGAATTTGGTTGTGGTTGTTTCAGATGTTCTTGTCCAGTTTTGTTCTTACATCCGTTCCCTCATATTCCTGCAACTAAACTTGGATGTACATTCCAATAAAGGTTAGGATAAATGATAACATGCCTCTGAAGTTTGACTTTTTGCACCATTAAAATACTTATAGGCAACTAGTCATCATATCTTCTGCTCTCTGAAACACATGTTAATGCTCAATAGTACACATATATGGTTCTTTAATATATTTGCATTATACTAAGATGCATTCATTTTCAATGGTTTTTGTCCTTAATGGCTTTTTTCCCCCTTACTTTTTTCCCCCTTTTACTTTTATACTTTAAGTAGTTTTGAAACCAGTACTTTTATACTTTTACTTGAGTAAAAAACTTGAGTTGACACTTCAACTTCTACAGGAGTATTTTTAAACTCTAGTATCTATACTTCTACCTGAGTAATGAATGTGAATACTTTTGACACCTCTGATTAGATCACGATTCTTAAAACAAGTCAATGCCAAAATGGTATCAATTAAAAGTATTTTATTTTGAAGGCGGGTGCTGTGGCGTTGCGGTGTTGTTCTAACTTTTGACGCTTCTCCGCGGAGCAGACGCTCACAGCGGCTTCTGGTCGCTCCGGGAGCGACTGTGGAGCGATGCAAGGCTGCAGGAAGAGTCCGCCACACCGGGACGCAACAAAACCTGCTCCCACAATGGACTAACGACTGCTGGACCCAAAGGTGAGTTAAGTGGTGCGGCAAATTTAAGCATATTTAGGTACTGCAATGTCAAATTAAAGATATGTTAAATGATAAATACCTTAATAACGTGCCTGTGAATTTAGCGATTATTCTCGTAAGAACTTTTAAATTCTAAATAGTTTTTTTTTAATATTACATAGATCATACTTCTTAAAGTAGTGGAAAGTAAACTGTATTTACCTCCTAAGGACGCACTACTATCATGTCACAGACAAAAGTCCTGCACACTTTTCCTCCTGCATATTAAACCACAAACAACTCTTAATTACAAATGTTACACTTTCTGAACCAGGACTTATGTTTTGTTGTGGTTTGAAAGTCAAATCACATGACCCCAAATAATATCATGCGAGTAGAACCGCATAATAAAATGACATGCACTTACTGTGAGTGCATGCTTTTATTTCGACAGGGTACCTAACCATTTTCACTCATGCACACACATGCACACACATACACATGCTGAGTTAGCTGGAGGTTTTATGAGGGAAATTGCTCTAATCCTGCTTACTGTTCACACTAACAAACAGTGAGCACCCTGAAATATTTGGTTTGCAAGCTTGCAGACTTTTTTTTTTTTTTCTCTCTCTCATATTAGAAGAATGGGACTGGGGATTATGTGGTATTTGAGGTTGTTTAGCACAGAACAGACAGACCTAAGCAGTAGAGAACAGTGGAAAATAACTGTATCTGTGTGAAATTTGTGATGCAATAAATTATGACATATATGTGCTTCCTGTGCCCTGAAGGTAAGGTTGCCCCATTTGGGGCTGTGTTGTATTTCTATGTGTCCTAAATATGTGTTTATTACTTGTCCTGCAAGTCTGGGATTGAGTGCATTCTCACTTTCTCTTTTTTCGTGCAGACGACTTGTCTTCTCATGTTTCACAGATCAGATAACAGTACCATACAGGAGGCTAAACCAGCCGCATTTTCATGGCACTGAAGTGACCTCCCTGCAGCAAATTGACAAATTGCATTTGATTAAATTACATTTGGCCCTAACTTGTTTAGATGTTATCAATTTATTCCAAGCTATTGAATCAAATGGTGATCTTATCTGCTTCACTGCGGGGCATATTGACTCCAGGGCCAAGTGACAATTTCGCTTAAGTAAATCAGTGTTTACTATCAACAGCAGAGAGTGGAGGCAGTAGAGTTACAACCTCCAAAACCTGCTGTAATTACTAAAAGCAATACCGCCTTGCATGCAGACAGGCTACAGTTAGGAAATGTTGCTGCACAGTCTGCTATTAATGTTCGTAAAGCTGTTTGCAGTTCGAGAAAAACAGGGAGGTAAGAAGCTTTGCAAACATATCCGTGAAATATTTTAATGGACTGCTATTGTTTGAAGTGACGGGAGTTTCAAATTTGATTCATGGTAAAAAAAAAAAATCCCAGGATATTGTCTGAGGGGATCTATTTGTTGACTCCCTAAATTTATATATCTTGTGTCAACTTTTATTGTTTGCTCTCTTGCTATCTCTGTAGTCAGCTATTCATACGTTTCCCCCTGCTAAAACCCTGCACACAAATATGAAGCACATGACACAGGGAGTGTCTCACTGTGCAAACTAAGATTTATCATACAGTGGCATAATTACGGAGAGATTGGCTGCGTCCTATCAGAATTAGTAAGTGGTTTTTCATTGTGTTTTCATGGGTTACAACCCATTAAAACCCCTTTTAGTGATAGATTTATACCCAGCACATTGTAGAATAAGGTGACACCATTCATTTAACTATTGATTCATGGAATAGATCAATCTTAGTGGGTCACTTTTGTGTCCCTAAAGGCATTGAAATCAATGTTTGCGTGTTTGCAAGCTGAGATGAGAGCAATTCATTTATGCTGGTTGACATGCTGGTTGATGCTGTTTATGTCCAAAATAAAACCAGTAGTGGATTTCTGAGGCAGAGCAAACAATTGAGTGCATATCAGATAAAAAAAAAAAACCTGTCTACAAATAAACACACAATATAATGATTGAAGTCCATAATATTCTCTCACTGAGGAGCTTAAAGCTTTAACACTTTGTGGCCGTGGTCTCTGCTGAGCACAGACTGTAAGTCGTGCTTTTTCTCATTGTTGATTTGATGTTTAGAATATTTGTGCTACTTTTTTTAGCTATTACCCCAGTCAACGGTGATTGTGGTCAGTAATATAGATCTGGTTTGGGCTCTTAGGATTCCTGGCCGCAATGTCCGTCTCATCATCTGCTAAGTGCTCAATTTTATTCACCAGCTGTTACCAAAGTTGTATTTTCGTCCCTTTGCGGACACTGTGGATGGAAAATTATCGATATTATGTTACTCTCGTGTCTAGCTGGAGTATTATTGGAGGACTTTTTTCAGGGATATGCAGTAGATGGACCCTTGCAGCAACAAATGTGAAGGTACATGATTGTACACCAGGAATCATGTGAGCTTTGGTTGGTTCATACTAGCGTGATTGTGGCAGAACTATACTACCTTCCAGCATCAATCAGGCCTTAAAGCTTTTGAATGGATTGAAACAAAGACCTTTTAGGCAAATTTGTGACCTGTGATTTTGGGCTTTATAAATAAAATGACTTGACGTGGCTTCTTTAGTAAAGATTGGTTACTACCTTTAACAAGGTTAAAGATACTAATAGTGTTTGTGGACTCAAGAGAAACAACCAGAAAAACTGTGATAGTTCTTCATGGGTGTGCCTGCCAGATCCTGCTTCCAGACTTGCTACTCCAAGCCGTTCTTGTAATTGCATGTGTGTTGTTTTGCATTTTGGCAAGAAAGCAGCATGAATCTAAAATATATACACAATAGCTACAGGCTGGTGGTTTTAGGTGTGACAACAAAGAATGGCAGCTACTATTCACCGACTGGTTCAGTTCACTTGGTTCATCTGGTTGATTTCAGTTCACTTGTGTCAGGGTTTGACACTTCCCCCCAGTTTGAGTTTCAGTTCTGTCCCTCCTGTGTCCCATTGGCCCTGATTGTCTGCACCTGTGTCTCGTCATGTCTCGTTATCCCCTCAGTATATCTGGTCTTGTCATTCCCTTGTTCCCTGTCGGTCCGTACTGTTTCTACCTCCATGTCTCCTCGTAGTTTTTGTCCTTCACGATCCTGGTTTTTTGTTAATCCTGCTCTGCAGCGCTTTTAGTTCTTGGTTTTTTGATTATATCCATTTTACCAGGATCAAACATAACAAAAAACCTATATTTTGGCAGAATATTAGGATTCTGGGACTGATATATGGTACAAGGAAGCCAATGAGTAAGTCCATGGGTCCAAATTTAGATTCTACATAGTGAAAAGGTTATGATCTGACACCAAGATCATTCCAATAGGACAACTCTATTGGATTTTGTTGCGAAATGCAATATTACTGTATATTCGATGGCGGCCATCTTGAAAAAAGGCTGCCATCTTTTTTTTTTTTTGGCACAATGGTTTTATCAAAAGAGCAAACCCTAAGGAGTATATGTACCAATTTTGGTGCTTGTAGCCGCAACTGAACGATTATTCCTGTTATTTCTCTAACTATTAATAAATCCTTGGTTTTTGCAACTCCTGGCTCCTGCTCTCCTGCATTTGGGTCCTCAGCAAACCGAATCACAACAACTTGTGGCTTTTACAAAAAATATGCTTCCTCTAATCGTGTCTTTAATATGTACATATTATTTTTTTCAGCTTTTCTAGCAGTTTTTACAGTGCACTCACCTCACCAGCGCACTCGTTGTTTGTTAAAGCAAGGGTTGCAGACTTGAAACCATAGCCAGAAGCAGAAGAAGAAAGGTGATGAGGCCCAGCATCATGGCAGCATACATTGATATGACAGACGAAGCAATACCAAGATTTTTTTGAAGCAGTTTCTTCCAATTTTTTTATTTACACCGTTTAGTTTTTATGAGTGTAACAGAAAGCACAGGGTGGATAAAAGGCACATGGTGTGTAAACCTCTCCAGACAAAACTCCATTCTTAAGATAAGGATCTGCTGTGACAAGAACTTCTTAAGAACTGAAGACTCAAATGCACAACACAACAGGCTGGCAAGGCTGTAAGCCAAGTTTGGTGTGTTGTCACAAAAAGGAGATCAGTTCATAGATGAACGGCTCAAACAAATCCAAAAGGGCTTGGTACAATGGAAACCGGAGTAATATTATCTAGCTCAGGGGTCGGCAACCCGCGGCTCTAGAGCCACATGCAGCTCTTTAGCGCCGCCCTAGTGGCTCCCTGGAGCTTTTTCAAAAATGTTTGACCTTTTTTTTCCTTTTTTTCTTCTTTTTTTCTCTTTATTTTCTCTTTTTTTCTTTTTTTTCTTCTTTTTTTCTTCTTTTTTTCCCTTTTTTTCTCTTTTTTCTTCCTTTTTCCTTTCCTTTTTAATCTCGACATTTCAACTTTTTTCTCGACATTTCGACTTTTTTCTCAACATTTCCACTTTTTTCTCGACATTTCCACTTTTTTCTCAACATTTCCACTTTTTTCTCGAAATTTTGACTTTTTTCTCGACATTTCCACTTTTTTCTCAACATTTCCACTTTTTTCTCAACATTTCGCCTTTGCCATTTGCCTTCATTCTAAGGCTTATACAAGACTTTTCATTTTTTTGCGGCTCCAGACATAATTGTTTTTTGTGTTTTTGGTCCAATATGGCTCTTTCAACATTTTGGGTTGCTGACCCCTGATCTAGCTATTACCAGGGTTTAGCAGAAGGAAGTAACCGACCACTATGGAGCTTCAAAACACAAAAGAGGGTCAAAAAAGAAATAACCAGTGGCTCGTTAGCGTGGGGCTGTAAGACGAACGAACAGAGCTTCTGTGTTGAGCAGGAGTCATCAGTCACTGGTGTGGGTAATCAGTGCAGCGAGGCAGGATGCAGATGACGTTAGAAAATGAGATAAAAACATAACTGAGAAAATGGTCAAGGACATCTCATCTACTGGCTTGTTTTATTGAGGAGCCCAGGGGTTTGAACACCTCACTGTACGTAACTCCAGTCCTGGTAGAATTGAAACAGTAAGCACCTAAACAATGAAACTTCAATTTAAAAAAAAACATTTTGCGCACTTTGCTGCATAGATAAAGTATAGGCAAGGGATTCTGGGAGTAAATGTAGTGAAGTACATGTGTTTCATGCACTTTTTTCTTTACCGACTGGTTTGAAATAAGTATGTTCAATCCTGAGGTCGGTCCCCCAGATGTTGATACTGGAAAGATGAGGCCTTTTATAATAAAGGCAGTGCTATAGTAATTGGAGTAGGGCTGGGCAATATATCGAATATACTCGATGTATCGCGGCTTCTAATCTGTGCGATGTACAAAATGACTATATCGTGAATATTCGAGTATACATTGTCATGCATTTGCTTTTAGCCGCGGGCATTACATTGCAGGCTTTTCTCACTCTTTCTCGTCTCGTATCTCCTTCTCAGAGACATAAAACAAGCGCACCTACTTACATACGTCAGTCACGTGCGTTTGACTAAGTTGTGATTTCCCCCCTTTTGCATGAAAGTTTAAAATTAGCATATATTAATGCAGTATGACCAAGAATGTTTTGATGTAGACATATAGAATCATCATACTGGTGTGATTATATGCATCAAAGTGTTAATTCAAGGCTAAGGCAAAATATCGAGATATATATCGTGTATCGTGACATGGCCTAAAAATATAGAGATATTAATAAAAGGCCATATTGCCCAGCCCTAAATTGGAGGATGCAAGACATAGACCTTTAACAAGTAAATCATATAAAATCTGATGGTGAGATCAGGAAAGGTTCACACTCACAAGTGTGAGCCTGCACAATATAAATGAAACTGAAGTTTATATTTATTCAAACAAGCAAAACAAAAACACCTTTAAAAGCTCATGTTTCTTTGCCGCTGTAAATCTCTTTCATCGCAGCAAAACCCCAAAATAAAGTTTAGTCTGCTATATTTATGCTCCAACTTTGGAAAAGTAATACACTTTGAGGATCAACAAAGAGAAAAAGAGAAGAGGATGGGGGGGAAAAGAAGGAATACTGTAAGTTAAATGCGCACAAGTGCAGCGAAGTGAAGGAGTGTAGTGAGTTTTCTTTTTTAAGGGTCTTCCAGATGACATGTTGCAGGTAAAGGTTCTGGGGAAACTGGCCCCTAATGAATGAGGGAGAATCACCTGAGGGAACAAGAGACATCAAAAGAAACCTTTCTCTTGCCTTCCTCTCCTCCCACACCCGCACTAACTGATGTCTCCGCTCTGCATTTGCACCATGTGTCTCATCTATTCACGTAATAGTTTCCCTCAAGTTATCTGTGGTAGGGATGGGCGGTATGGACTAAAAAATGTATCATGATAATTTCTGGCATTTATCCTAATAGCGATAAAAATTAAGATTAAAAAAATACCAATTCAACTCCACCTTTTTAACTATAAATCTATCACCACATTCAGTCTTTGGAGCTCCCAAAACACTGCTTTAAAAGATACTAAATGCTACTAAACTACACCAATTAAATTGAATTAATAAAAACCAATTAAATAAGTTACACCTGTACTGCAAAACTTTCTTTCTTTCTTTCTTTCTTTCTTTCTTTCTTTCTTTCTTTCTTTCTTTCTTTCTTTCTTTCTTTCTTTCAGGCCCATTTCTTTCTTTCTTTCTTTCTTTCTTTCTTTCTTTCTTTCTATCTTTCTTTCTTTCTTTCTATCTTTCTTTCTGGCCCATTTCTTTCTTTCTTTCTTTCTTTCTTTCTTTCTTTCTTTCTGGCCCATTTCTTTCTTTCTTTCTTTCTTTCTTTCTTTCTTTCTTTCTTTCTTTCTTTCTTTCTTTCTTTCTGGCCCATTTCTTTCTTTCTTTCTTTCTTTCTTTCTTTCTTTCTTTCTTTCTTTCTTTCTTTCTTTCTTTCTTTTTCTTTCTTCCTTCCTTCCATAAATCAGTTTTACACAAAAACGTCATCAACGAGAATTTATCGTTTTTACAGCGAGATGACAAATTCTTACCGTGGGGAATTTTTTTGACGGTAAATCGTGAACGGTGAAATATCGCCCATTCCTAATCCGTGGATAGTTTGACGTTCATACCAACATTATTTTTAAATCTAAACTAATCTCTCGTCTCCAGGAAAAAAAACAAGAAAACTTCACTTATTTAGTGATGTTGCCAGAGGGCATGTTCAGACAGAGCTGTCTGAGGGCCAACATCACATAGCCACGTTAACATCCTTGACCTGTAACAAACACACAACCCGCTGGGGGTTGAAGGGAGACAGCGCAGGAAGACAGAGACGGAGAGTATGCAGCAAAGCTGAAACATGCATCCTCCCATGGTTTATTGGGGCTGTTTCTAATGATCAAAGAGACCACTTACTTAGAGTGGATGTGTATGGGCGGAGAGGGATGTGGGAGGAGCGGCGCTGCTTAAAAGATTAATGCACTCTCACATAAACATGTGCATAGTTTCGGGATAAGTATGCGAAACTCTGAGACTAACAAGAAGGCAGTCTTAACACATTATGGTCTTAAAGGACAATAACTTTGTATTTTTAGCTGATGTGCTAATATCTACAGTGTGATGTGAAAATTCGGACACTACATTGGGTATTTGAAGGAGAGCCTAAATTCATCAACACAAAGGCACAACGTTAAGTATTCACTTTTTGTTTTATTTAGGAGCACATTGTTAAGGTTTTAAAGGCATTCGAGGTGTCTTGTATGGCACTTACAATGATCTCAGGCCATAATTAGCTCGTCAGGGTGATGGATCGTTCACTGTCATCATTAGCAAAAGTCAGGTCATGTAAAGTAAAAGCTTTACAAGTGAGCATGGTTGTTTTTCCCCACAGTCGGCTGCCTAGACAGAGCTTTGAGATTAAAAGAAGCAATGGCCACAAAGGAAGAGAAGGTTGTCAGAAGATAGCGAGGAGCTTTCAGGAAGGCATTTCCTCAGATCATTATGTAATTAGGAAATGGCAGTTAACAGTAACAGTGGGGTCTGCTACAAAATCTAGGCTGAGAGCTTTCCAAACAACTAAAATAAGACTGATTCTTTATGGTAACAATGTGGATAGGCTGAAGAAGGTGAATCAAAATTTAATTTGACTCACAATTAGTCAAAGTATGTTTGGAGAGAAAAAAATAAGCATTTTAATGAGAGACCTCTTCATTTTGCCAGAATCGAGCACACTTCCTTCAGCAGTCAGTGGCTGAAGGAAGCCAAACATGGATTCAATTAAGTTCCAGCAAATTCTTTACAGACAACACCATCTGTAAAGAAGGTGAATATGAAAATGGTGTGGCTAAACACGCCTAAACATCCTCTGCAAACTACGTCAAGATGTGCAAGCTGAATGTTTTCCCAAGGTTCTCACAGTCCCCTGGAAAAGAAAAAGTAACCAGAGCTCAAAAGTGCAGTTCACGCAGGATGGCCCGAGACGCTCAACAAAGCCAAAAAGCTTTGCAGGTAGAATAAGTCAAACAGCGCAAAACTGTTTTATAGTGTGTTCTCTGTGTTTCCCCTAGTGGTGGGTATTGGGAAGGACCTCACGATACGATACGCATCACGAATCGTGATGCAAATTATCGATTATTTCATTAATTGACAGTTGATAACCTTATCGATCGATCATCGATTAGTTGATAAGCGGCGTTTTTCCCCCATCTGAGATACAAACATAATTTTTTTTGCTTATATAAAATACAAAGGACATTTTAATGTATTCCTTAATCAAATATTTATTTGATACAAAAGTAACAAAAAGACATTTTTGTACCACAAGGAATATAATATAAAGTGCCCTTCAAGGCTATTAGTAGTAGCAGCAGCCATAATAGTGTCATTTGTGTCAAGCAAATTTTAAGTTCTAGTTACGTTTTAAGTTAGAGTTTTGGCAGTGTTCAAAATAAAATGATGAGACCTGCTGTATTGGAGCACATTTTCTTTTAGTTAAAACTGTAGCGGGGACAGATGTTTAGAGAAACCTATGTATGTACCGGGTGAAGGCTGATTTATGGTTCCGCGTTACAACAACGCAGAGCCTACGCCGTAGGCTACGGCGTAGGCTCTGCGTCGATTTAAGGCGGAACCATAATTCAGGCTTTAGGGCAGCATATCGGAGAACAACCAGAAGAATATAGAGTGGATTAAAAATCAAAGTTAAGCACTGAGCTACATGTGTCTCCCGTCTGGGCCATTGCAGACTCATTGCCTGAGCATGATATTACTAAAACCAAACATATCCGCCGTCTCTTTCTTCTAACTTTATGTGTGCGCCGCGGCGCGTTGTGTCGCATTAAATGTGGTCCGGGCGTAATACCAGCTGGTGAAATTAAACGAAAAAAAAAAAATAAATAAATAGATTAGTTGTAATCGTTAATTTTAATCGGGTAATTTCATAACGGCAATTAATCGAAAATCGATTAATTTTTAACATCCCTAATCACGATACTTGAGCCATGATACGATACAATATTGCGATATGCAATTATGCGATATATCCTGATTATCGCGATATTCTACATTGTTCACCGAAAAATTTAAAAATGCATTACACATCTTAAAATCCAAGTTGTATATATGTACATCAGATGATAGTGATAATGCATTGGACAGACTGAGTCAAAACAATGTAATTCAAACTTTCCATTTTAATATGCAACATATTTGCATGAAAAAACACACTGAAACACAATAAAAAGTGCAGTGTGCATTATTCTTAGATACAAAATGCTCAAAATAAAATGCAGTGTCTCACCCACACTGAAATTGAAATCACAAAAATACAGTGCAGCTAGGGGTGGGCAAAAATATTGATACGGCAATATATCGCGATACATACGTTGAATATCGATACCGTATCAGGAGACTATGTATCGCGATATATTGCCGTATCAATATTTTTGCCCACCCCTTTCCCCACATTTTATTATTACTCTCATTGTTTTCACACAAACACCATTTGACAAGTTCATATACCGAGCATGGCCACAGCAGGCCATCTTCTATATTTGTGATAACCAGCAGAGAACAAAGACCGAGTTGTCTTTATATCTGACAGCAAGGTTGAAATAGTGCACTTGTCACGTTTTGAGGGGGTCACCAGGTTGCTTGTTGGGTGCCTCAGATGTTCAGGGGTTGGTCTGTTTAAAGCTGGAGCACAGAGGGAACACACAAATGGAGGTAGCCTGTCACATGTGTGTGATTTCTGCTGTACCAGTGTTAACTGTCAAACAGAAATGGAACAGAGGGCTAAGAAAACAAACCAAACAGTTTTGTGTTTTCTGACAGTAAAACCCTGCAGCACAGACTCGCCATTCAATGCTCTTGTTTACTCACCATTTCTCCTGTCAGACTTAGTTTCACAAAGATAAGAAAGATACTTTTAACAGTTGTTCAGACTGATGGCAACATTAATATCTGTGCTGCAAGTGCAGATGGTATCATTTTGAATAGAAACACATAAACAGAACAATACAGACCCTCACACACCTTCTGTTGGCAGGAAGCTGCAGTATGAGAGGAGGAAGTGATTTTATTGGTTTAACAAGAGACTGCATAGATCTGCTGCTGGAGATACCACAAGATACCATATGATGAAATCATTTTTCTCTTTTGTTTAGTTTTCTTTATGAAAGCTTGATCATTTACTTCATCGACAGTCAACCCTCTCATCCCCAAAGTGACAAAGAAAATGAAATACGTGATAAGGGCGGGAAAACACATTTATCAGTGTTGTCGTCTCAGGAAGTAGAGGAAATGCATCCTCTGCCTAGTTATTGTGTTGGTAAACAAACCTGCATGTGCAATGGTATGCAGGTTCTGTCACCCGGTAAAAGCCAAAGAAGCAAATGCAGAAACAAAGTTTTTGTTATTTGGTGTTTGAAATCTGCAAAAAAAAAAAACATCAGGAGGTTGGTATCAGGTGCCAGCCCTGCACGAAAGAGATTTCGACTGGTAGAGAGAAAACAGGAACTGTTGTGGTAAATTTCATGTCAGGGTCACTGTGGCTTTTGTTGCTGTTGTAATGAGCTCATGCTGAGCATAAGCTACACAAATATTATTTAAATATGACATTACTGGCTGCTGTTCGGACAGTTTTCACAGGCTGTACTAAAAGCAAAACTCACTCTGTGAGATTAGGTAATTAAAAACAAAAAGACAGACAGTCTCTTTCATTATACTGGAAGTACGTGCTTTTGGGTTTTTATCCTGACTGCAGATATTTCCGCCAACACAGAGGTAAACTGTTCACCAAGTGTCCCTGCGAACCAGAGCGGGGAGTCTTCAGCAGCACTTAGACACACGAGACACGTAATCCAGTTGACATCAGACATCTAAAGCGTTGGACATCCAGATGTCTGAGGCCGTGAGCCAGTTTGAAGCTGAAGTGCTGTGATTATGATGGAAAATGTAGCCTTGGCACAGTTGGATTAAGCTTTCAACAGAGTATGCAGACTGATACTTTGCCCCTAAAAGATTAGCTTTGACGTCACAATAATTTGTCGACTGAGTCATCTTTTTTTTAACATGTTTCTTTATTGGGTAGTCCATGTAAATGATATTACACAATAAACATTTTTTTTAAAGGGTTCGACAGAATACCCCGTTTTATATTTTACCATACACACAAAAAAATAAATAAATAAATAAATAAGGACACAAAACTTAACATAACAAACACCCCAAAACACACACACTGCAAAATACGTAATTATAAACAGGTCCCAAAGTAAGTACCAATTACCAATCAAACTCTGGCTGAAGACAATAATAATAGGAAAAATAAAGTAATAAAATAAAATACAGGACACACAAAACAACAACAACAAAACAAAAAAAGATAAAAAAAATTTAAAAAATTTAAAAAACGAAATAAGATAAATAAATTAAAAAAATTAAATAAACTGACATAAGAGGAACCCTAAAAAAAAATTAGACATGGTTAGCGATATCAAACTTCCCTGTAATTAAATCAGATTAAATTAATCTTCCAAGGATGCCAAAGAATTAACAAAAGAAAGAATAGGTTCCCAAATATAAGAAAACTTATCAGAGCAACCCCTAATACCGTATTTAATTTTCTCTAAATATAAAAATGACATCAGGTCTTTCAACCAAGAATTGGGAGATGGAGGTTTTTGGTCCTTCCATTGAAGTAGAATACGTCTACGAGCTACAAGAGAGGAAAAAGCTATTATATTAATCATGAGTCATCTTTTATGCTTTAAAATCTTTATGCTTCCCTATGTTCATTGTCATTCTGCATCGAGATGCCTTATGTTTTGACCCTTTTGCATGAAACTGTTTAATTAAAACTACTGATATCTGGATTCTCTCTCAAGTCCTTATTGGTAATTTATCAGTTTCAGACTGAATATTCACCTAATTGGAAAGAACATTTTAAAAAGCGTTTAATACGTTTTCCCACAAGTGCCAAATTTTCCATCGCTGTTTTTCCAATGTTTGTTTGGGGATTAATAGTTCATTCATTGCAAGTTTTTTTTACCATCAAAAACATCAGAGCTGTTTCTTCATCCGGTTTCGGTTTAAGTTTCCTTGAAAGTATGAAGTGCCGTCTCATCTGCCATAGCTTAATCTGGCTGAACGCTATCTACAGTATTTCTCCAATCCATTTATACCCGCTTTTCCTGTTTTGGGTCACGGGGGTCTTCAAGAGCATATCCCAGTTCTCTGTGGGTGAAAAGCTGTGCTCCACCCTGGACAAATTACCGGTAGGTTATTTGTTCTCCCTAGAATATACCGTATTTTCTGGACTATAAGCCGCACCTGTATATAAGCCGCACCCACTTTTATTTTAAAAAAAAGATATGCAAGCCGCAGATATTTATGTTGTTAGATTAGATATTTACTACATGTACAGAACGATTTTGAACTGTAAATGATGTACATGTTTGTACCTAAATAGATCCTTTCCTAACGGTGTCTTTTAACACGACAGCAACTTTGCTGATTAAAACGGGACAGAACCAAGAGAAAATAACCGGTATTTATTTATCTATTTATCTGTTTGAAATCTGCTTCTACCTACTTCTATCTGCTAAAGAAGAAGTAGCGTATTCTTTTTTGCATTTATTTTGTCTTAGTTTTTATTCTAATTCCGGTTAGCACTCCCCCTAGCGGTGGAAGAAAAATCCACAGAATAGCCGCACCTTTGTATAAGCTGCATGGTTCAAAACCTATGAAATAAGTAGCGGCTTATAGTCCAGAAAATACGGTATATCAATCTCTGGGCAGGGGGGTGTGTTTCCTTTGAAAGGTGTTTGTGTCAGGGTTTGACATTCCCCCCAGTTGGTTTCTGTTTTGCCCCGCCTGTGTCCCATCTTCCCTGATTGTCTGCACCTGTGTCTCGTTATCCCCTGTGTATATCTGGTCTTGTCATTCCCTTGCTCCTTGTGGTTCCGTTCTGTCACGGTAGGTTAGATGAGGACCCAAACGCAGGAGAGAGAGTGGGAGGCTGGAGTTCAACAAAAAGGGTTTATTCCAAAGAAAAGGCAAGGACCAAAAACCAAAGCGCTGCTTAGCAAGATCAAAACACAAAAACAGGGATCAGAAAACTGGAGCAAAAACAAGCAGGGCACATGGAGGAAAACACAGTGGAACCACAAGGAGCAAGGGAATGACAAGACCAGATATACACAGGGGATAACGAGACACAGTGGCAGACAATCAGGGAAGATGGGACAGGGGGCAAAACAGAAACAAACTGGGGGGAATGCCAAACCCTGACAGTTTGTGAATAAGAGTAATTCTCGTGAAATGTCGCCCCGCAAGACTTCTTTTTATGAGAGTTACTCTCTTAGAATCTTGTCCTCTGAGACTTTTCTTCAAAACAAAGAAGACTTTGAAGAAGGACAAAAATGCCTTTAGTTTTGAACAAGTTATTGCGACTGCCGCTACTAGACTACTAGACTACTAGATGAAGGCTGCGGATAATCATTCAAATATGACCAACTACATCACATCCAGTGATATCGAAGAGGAGCAAATGTGGAAAGAGCATTTCCAGTCAAGGCTGAACGATTTTGGGAAATACTCTTATTGTGATTTTTTTTTCCCAATATTTCAATTTCATATGCTTTTTTTTTTCTTCAATAAAACCTAATGGATGATTTTAATACTAACACAATATTATATACATTTAGAAAACATTTTCTTCCAGGCTAGGCATCATTGTTTTAAGTCTTGCATATTTTAATGTATCCTGTAAATACAATATACAGACTAATAATAACAATATAACTAATTCTTTTTTAAACTAAGTTTTAACCAGATTACTTCAACACCACAAACCAACAGATCTACTACCTCAAAGACATAAAGTCTAAACTAACAAAACAATTAAGGTAATACGAATTTGAAATACTTCATTTTTTTGTATGTTTTTTTTTTTTAATCAGATTTCACAAAATATTCAATTTTCGGCCTGATTAAAACACAGTGAAATTGAATTATATAAGATGTTCCCAAATTGAATAATAAAAGAAACTGAACGTGTCCCCGAGTTAATTTAATCCACGTTGAGCAGTTTTAGTATTGTGGCTTCTGAACTGGTTCTGGTCTAAGAACTGGTTCTGGTCTAAGGCCTCGTTCCTCTAAAATATGGTGCAATGGTTCTTTGGTCTTGCCTTGATTCAGAAACCAGCTACAGTGTTAGCAGAGATGCCTCCTCCTCCATTTCAAAGTGGGACAGTTAAACTCACCAAAAGGTTCAAAGACATTAAAAACAGATCTGGTGGTGTTACTGGTTTAAACACCTCTTTTCAAGGGCAAGAAAATTACCAATATCTGTGAGACTGACGAGCGACAACATCTGTGACTCACGCGAACAAGAAAAAAAAGGTAAATCAGCATTGCGCTGTAGAATAGTAATAGTTTTAATCAGAGCTCCGAAAGTAAACTGTAGTATCCAATATCCCACCATAATGGCAAAATATCATTTTAATTATTCAAAACCAAAAATCTTGAGAAACATTTGTTATTTAGATGACTGTCTCCTGATGCAGCAGCGGTTATGCACCAGGGCTAATCCTACAGTATGGATGTGTTGTTACTCTTCTAGACAGTTTCAGCTGATTCAGTTTCAGACTGGTCCATCTATATCAGGGGTCGGCAACCCAAAATGTTGAAAGAGCCATATTGGACCAAAAACACAAAAAACAAATATGTCTGGAGCCGCAAAAAATGAAAAGTCTTGTATAAGCCATTGAAAGAAAGCAACACATGCTGCATGTATCTATATTAGCTATAACTGGGGGAAGATTTTTTTTTAAATTATGCACAAAAGTCGAAATGTCGAGAAAAAAGTCGAAATGTCAAGATTAATGTTGAAGTACAATCGAGACAAAAGTCGAAATGTCGAGAAAAAAGTCGAAATGACGAGAAAAAAGACAAAATCTTGAGAAAAAAGTCGAAATAATCGAGAAAAAAGTCAAAATTTCGAGAAAAAAGTCACAATGTCAAGAAAAAAGTCAAAATTTCAAGAAAAAAGTCAAAATATCGATATTAAAAAGGAAAGGAAAAATGAAGAAAAAAAAACAGAAAAAAGGAAAAAAGAAGAAAAAAAGAAAAAGGAAAAAAAAATAGAAAAAAAGGAAAAAAAAAGAAAAACAAATAAGAAAAAAAGGAAAAAAAAGTCAAACATTTTTGAAAAAGCTCCAGGGAGCCACTAGGGCGGCGCTAAAGAGCCGCATGTGGCTCTGGAGCCGCGGGTTGCCGACCCCTGATCTAGCCCATAGACTGTATAAAACAGTCTAGCCAGAGGCCGTTGTGAATAACGCGCAGCATGAAGAGTTGATGAAGTTGAGTCCTTGCTCGCGTCACATGACAACCCCATAATCGCTTATGTTGCAATGTTAAAATCGCATTTTATGATATTGCGATATTATTGCAAATGTGATTAATCGTCTGTCTTATCTCCATTACACTTTGGTGCTAAACTGGACTATCAACACATCTCAAGGAGCACCTTATGGAAGCGTAAAAGGGTTTCTGGGATATTTGAAAGTTTTTTCAAATTCCAGGTGTTTCCATTACATGTTTTTCTTTGCTGTAATTAGGTTTTACGCAACTCTTGTGGTAATGGATAGTCATTATGTGGCAGACAAGGACAATGATAGATTTACCTCCCGGCAAGTGTTAAACCTGAATGTTGTAAGGTTTTTTTTTTTATCTCTAACAAAGTCATGCAATCACACAAACGTTGTCTTCCATTAAAACATTTGGAGTTAAAACAACCCCAGGTCTATTAATAGATGGATGATAAATGCAAATCTTTGCTCGGACCAAAACAATGTGAATCAAAGCGGAATTGAGTTAGAACACAATATGTGTTTGCAGCAAAATGGCAATTCATGCACTTGGAGCAGACTTGCATCAAAATAAATGATTTTAAACTCTGACAAGAATTAAATGTAGATAGTGTAGATGGGGTCTCTACAGGAAAACCAAGGGCATTTTGTTGATCTTAATATAACTGTGTACAAGCCGACCCGACAATTTTGTGAACTATTATCAATAAAAGAAAAAAGAGGAGAGCTCATGGCCTCGTCTTGCACTTAACTGAATCGGTACTTTTATATGTATGGCAAAATAGGTCAGATTAATTAAGCCTTTGCTTGTGTCAGTGCTGCCTCTCTCTGCTTTGTTTGGTTTTACTTTTCTTTGGTAGTATTTTGGTTCTAGGCACAAAGTTGTTTGGATGTAAACTATAAGCATAAGTACGGTGGCCGAGACCCGCCATTGCGGAAAATAAAAGTAACGCTGCAAACAGAAACAAACGCCGCTGCAAATAAAATAAACGCTTTGCAAATAAAATAAACGCTGCAAACAAAAAGAAACGCTGCTGCAAATAAAATAAACGCTTTGCAAATAAAATAAATGCTGCAAACAAAAAGAAACGCTGCTGCAAATAAAAGAAACACTGCAAATAAAATAAAAAAACGTCGCAAATAAAAAAGCCACAACGGAAGTGAATTACCGGGGACTGTTTTTGCCGATGCACCGGTGTTGCACATTAAAAATTACACGTAGCGACGTTGAACACTAACCTTTTCACTTATTTTCTCGTTCGTTCTTCTTCTTATTCTTCGCTCTTCTTATTTCTTCCTTTTCACTTACCTGTTCGTCATCGTCTTCTCCTCTCACGTAAAAAACACCGGTGCATCAGCAAAAATAATTCACTTCTGTTGTGGCTTTTTTATTTGCGTTGTTTTTTTTTTTATTTGCAGCGGCATTTCTTTATATTTGCAGCGTTGCTTTTTTTTAACTGGCGTTTGTTTTTATTTTCAGCATTTATTTTATTTGCAAAGCGTTTATTTTATTTGCAGCGCCGTTTCTTTTTATTTGCAGCGTTTCTTTAATTTTCCGGCCACCGTACATAAGCCATACATGAGCTTGAGCAAGACAGCTATGGTAACAGGAAAACACAAACACCTGTTCAGGCATCCCAGCACCAATAAAATCAAACATGATTATTTAGCTGCCAGTGTTCTTGTGTTGCAGTCATGCTTGTCGCCACGGGGAGTCAAATATTTGGGTCTGAATCAACTCACTCATGATGGTGAAACTGTGGGTCTCCGCTCGTAAATTTCAAATCATACGCCTGCCTCCCGTTCAACGATGCATCTTTCTCTCATAACCTTGCATCAGGGAGCCGTTGCCTCACCTCAGGTGATCTGTACTGCTGGTGTGTTTGTGCCACGCTTGATAAAAGTTTCTGAAGGTCTCATTAATACCACAGGCAAGAAAGGAAAGCAGATTAAGCTATTGTATCAGTCTGACCTCAATTTATTTTTTAAAACAATTTTCCTTTTTTACTCTTAAGTGTCTGGCTTTTTTTCTTTTGTCAGTTGGCAGAAAATAAACCAGCAGCAATAATCTAATGGAGCAGATGCCTCTTTAAAGCAAGGATTTTCAGATGTTTCTGTCATTTTTAAAGATTTTGCTTGAAATCTTTACGTGATGCATCAAGGAAGCGAAGTGAAGATAGTTTTTCTTCAGTGTAAAGATAAATTGAAGTTCACACTCTTAGGATAAAAGGATGCTTTAATTTGTGCAAATGGTTTGTGAAGCCTCATTCTGGCACTAGCACAAGTTTCATCACAGAGGAAAAAAAACTAAATCCTCTACAAGTGGTGATGTAATCATAAAAAGTAAGTTCCCAGAACACTTAAGTAATGAGAACCATTTGCTCACCAAACGGCGTAGCTAATTAAATTTCCATGAACGTCATGCTATATTTTCCGAGGATTTATGGCTGTAAAAGGGTTTTACTGTAAATGAGGATGATACTCGTTTTCAGCAGCCGTTCTCAGTCTTTAGCACCCACTTCTCCATGAGCACCTTCTCCTCAAATCTGTTTTTCTTTTCCTTTTTTCTTTTTTTTGAATCAGCAGTGGAGGTCCTCCTTGGAGAGATGCCCTGTGACTCCCGATTCAGCCATGTGTTAAAGCACAGTTCAGTATTCACGTCTGCCGTATACTAATCCTTTCATTTGCTCCAGCTTCAGGCGGTCCTGTCAAAGAGGTGACTGTGTGGGGACTCAGACTGATACACAGAGATACATTTACGGATGCATGCAGCAACTCAAACATTGAAAAACACATTCCAACAAAAATATGTTTATACATCCATCCCTTCACATTTCCAAATACACTTGTATAGTGTTTCCTTTTTTTTTTCTTGCAGAAGGTACACAACCCATTCTGAATGTGTCAATTCTTGGTTTCAGACTGATTGAAACATCTAAACCAGGGGTCGGCAAGCCAAAATGTTGAAAGAGCCGTATTGGACCAAAAAGAAAAAAAAAAACAAATATGTCTGGAGCCGCAAAAAATTAAAAGTCTTGTATAAGCCTTAGAATGAAGGAAACACATGCTGCATGTTTCTATATTAGTTATAACTGGAGGAAGAGTTTTTTTTTCATTATCCACTTCGAAATGTCGAGAAAAATGTCGAGAATAAAGTTGAAATTTCGAGATTAATGTTGAAGTAAAATCTTGCGACAAAAATCGAAATGTCGAGAAAAAAGTCAAAATTTCAAGAAAAAAGTTGAAATATCGAGATTAAAAAGGAAAGGAAAAAGGAAGAAAGAAAGAGAAAAAGGAAAAAAGAAGAAAAAGAAGATTAAAAAAAGGAAAAAAAGAGTAAAAAAAAGGTCAAACATTTTTTAAAAAGCTCCAGGAGCCACTAGGGCGGCGCTAAAGAGCCGCATGCGGCTCTACAGCCGCGGGTTGCCGACCCCTGATCTAAACTGTCTCAAAAAGGGACAGCTAAATGCAATTTGTTTTTATCATAAATAGTTGGAATAGTGTGTAAAGTGTAAAAAAAAAAGCAAAAAAATAATGCAGTTACTTAAAAGTCGTAAACCCCCTAATGCACCAACATACCATCATCACGGATGTTGGCTTTAAACTGTATCCTGACAACAAACTGGGTAATTCTTACAGTTCAGCTTTTCTAATGTAAAAACACTAATTACTAAATTAACCATAAAACTGGTGGATCATCGAAGCTGGTTCATTCCCAGTGGAATAAAAATTTTTGAAAGCTCCTAAAAAGAAATAAAGATGTATACACCTCCTCCAAAGGAATGAAGAATTAAATGGAAAACTACTCAGTGTTTAGTCTTTTCATCCATAGCCAGCCCCATCTAATGCTGGTATGGAACAGACCATGATACCAAAATGCTTCAACAGGGGTGTAATTATTTTTAAAATAAATTATCTTTAAGAAAACATTAAGCATCTCAACAGATTTTGTGGTTAAAAAAAGTGAAATAAATAGTACAATAGAGATAAATCTAACAAACGTAAGTTGTTTTTAGTTTACCTGTAGCCAGGTGGGTAGTAACGAGTTACATTTAGTCCGTTACATTTACTTGAGTAAGTTTTGGGACATTTTGTACTTTTAGGAGTAGTTTTGAATCACTATACTTTTTACTTTTACTTGAGTAGATTTGTGAAGAAGAAACTGTTACTCTTACCCCGCTACATTAGGCTACGTTGAGCTGTTACTTTTCTTGTATCCCTTTTATCCGCGTACGCGTCAATCTCATGACATCACTGAGTGATTCTTTGGGAAAAATTTTTGTTTTTGCATGTTTTGTCACATATACACAGAGTTTCTATGAGTTCATGTTTGTTCTAGTTCTGCCTGGTTAAAAAAGAAAAGTACAAAGGCTTGAAATTTTGTGCTACTTGTGCTTAATTTCTTTTTTTATTCTGTTATTTTATTATTTATTTAAGTACATGAATTTACTCTAAGATTATTTTAATTTAAGCTATTTTTTATTAATTTTAATTTATTTTATTATTTTATTGATTTAATTTGCCTGGAGATGATTATTTTGTACTTTTGTCTGTTTGAATGGTTGTGTTAAAAAAATAAATCAGACGTTACTCAACAGTTACTCAGTACTTGAGTAGTTTTGTCACCAAGTACTTTTTTACTTTTACTCAAGTTATTATTTGGATGACTACTTTTTACTTCTACTTGAGTCATATTATTCTGAAGTAACAGTACTTTTACTTGAGTACAATTTTTGGCTACTCTACCCACCTCTGCCTGTAGAGCCGGTTTTAAAAGATAAACGTATGGATATGACCCAGTAACTCTGTCCTCCACCCACTGAATATGCACTCATGGTAACTAACAGTGTGATAACTACATTTTAGTGCATAAATGGCACCTCTGTGCACACTCCCTCTTGTTGTCACACACCAGTGACGACATTGCTGTCCAAGAGCTGGAGCCGAGAAGAAACGCTTATTTTGGCGAAGACACGTCAAGCCTTTGGCACCCTAAAACCAACATGCCAGAGTAGGCCTGAATTGTTACACTTTAGATGTCTTATTTGCAGAGGTGTCAAGTAACAAAGTACAAATACTTCGTTACCTTACTTAAGTAGAAATTTTGGTTATCTATACTTCACTGGAGTAATTATTTTTCAGACGACTTTTTACTTTTACTCCTTACATTTTCACGCAATTATCTGTACTTTTTACTCCTTACATTTTAAAAACAGCCTCGTTACTCTATTTCATTTCGGCCTTTAAAAAAAAACTATCCAGTTAAATTGCTCCATCCGGATAGAGTGAATTTGGTTGTGGTTGTTTCAGATGTTCTTGTCCAGTTTTGTTCTTACATCCGTTCCCTCAGATTCCTGCAACTAAACTTGGATGTACATTCCAATAAAGGTTAGGATAAATGATAACATGCCTCTGAAGTTTGACTTTTTGCACCATTACAATACTTATAGGCAACTAGTCATCATATCTCCTGCTCTCTGAAACACATGTTAATGCTCAATAGTACACATATATGGTTCTTTAATATATTTGCATTATACTAAGATGCATTCATTTTCAATGGCTTTTGTCCTTAATGGCTTTTTTTCCCCTTACCGGTACATTACTTTTACTTTTATACTTTACGTCGTTTTGAAACCAGTACTTTTATACTTTTACTTGAGTAAAAAACTTCTACAGGAGTATTTTTAAACTCTAGTATCTATACTTCTACCTGAGTAATGAATGTGAATACGTTTGACACCTCTGCCTGTAGAGCAGGTTTTGAAAGATAAACGTATGGATATGACCCAGTAACTCTGTCCTCCACCCACTGAATATGCACTCATGGTAACTAACAGTTTGATAACTACATTTTAGTGCATAAATGGCACCTCTGTGCACACTCCCTCTTGTTGTCACACACCAGTGACGACATTGCTGTCCAAGAGCTGGAGCCGAGAAGAAACGCTTATTTTGGCGAAGACACGTCAAGCCTTTGGCACCCTAAAACCAACATGCCAGAGTCAGAGCCGACTGGGAGATTTGCGAGGCCCTGTGCGAAATGGCCGGGGGGGGCCCTCGCGTGCTCGCTACGCTCATGCGCGCGAAATTTTGGGGTTTTTCGGGTCGGATCGGGTGTCTATATGCGCAATTTTAACTCTCCAATTAGCAAAATACTGGATACCTTCCCCTGCCTCATCATCATCTCTTGCCTCGACGCGGGGCCCCGCGGCTGCTTGAGACCTGGTCGGATAGGTGATTTTTGTAACAAATTTATCAAACGAGCCTTTCAGAGAGGCATTAAACTCTTCCATTTTCTTTAGTTTTTTTCTTTTTTCATCCCCTGATGGAAATTTCCTGAATTTATATCGTTCTCTCGACATTGTGTGACAGTTTGTTCCACACTCCACCCGTCTGGATCAGAGCAGCTTGTGTCTGCGCTTGGTCTGATCAGTTGTATTGAACAACAGACACGCGCATCATTGCACATATATTTATTGATATGCACAGACTAGTACACATTTAGGTCTGTAATGGAACGTGACTGTTGATATTTATAAGGGAAAAAACGAAAAAAAAACGAAAAAAAATAATTTTGAAAAAAAATAAAAATAAAAAGTAAACGGCCCATAGCGCGAGGCCCCTTGGGGCGCGAGGCCCCGTGCGGTCGCACGGTTTGCACACCCCTTGCGGCGGCCCTGGCCAGAGTTGGCCTGATTTGTTACACTTTAGATGTCTTATTTGTGAACAACATCTTAAAGACAAACTTTAAGAAAAACTCTCTCTTCTGCTTTCTGTCTCCCTTGTCAGGAAAACACCATGAAACACCAGCGCTGAGCAGGAGGATCTGTTTTCTCATTGAAATGCCACATTTTTCCCACATGCATCAGCCAGCGTCGGCCGGGCTCATGTGGCCGAACGTCCAGTCATTCCACGGCGCGCGCGGGCAGACGGGAGGACGACAATGTGGACTGACTGAGAGAGTCAGAGCAAACACAGACGGATGAGTCACGAGTGAGTGACAGATGATGTAACGATGTCTGAAACGGACTCCTTAAGCAGACCGTGATGTGAACTGGACCAAGAGAAAGTGTTTTTTAGTCACAGGCTTTTTCTTTCATTTATGCTTCCTCTGACAAAACAAGTTACACTCTGAGGCGGTTGAAAAGCAGAACAAATGACCTCACGTTGATAAGTAGCCTTGCCTCCTCGCTGGGTGATGGAACATAATCGCTTATGGGCTCTTATCGTCGAGTCTGGCCTGTGTGAGGTTACATGATATTTCCGTGTGCATGTGTGAGTTTGGATGCTTCATGCAGTGATGTTGCGACGTGGACTGCTAACCTGGGTGTCCCGCGTCGGGGGCATCCTGGTTTTCCTCTGCTGCTCCCTGTCCCTCCTCTACGTGATGACGTGCAGCCCGCCGCACTCTGACGACCTTCTGCTGAGTCGTGTTTTGCCCCATCCTGGATCCAACCACCCCAAACTAGGAGGTACGGGGCCGGTGATCGGTGCGGCGGCCGGTGGGACGGGAGGAGCCAGTGCCGCCGCCGCTGCCCAAAGCGGTGGTCCGCCGGGAGTCGGCAATTACCAGGCGCTCCTGCAAGAGCGCGAGGAGCAGCACCGCCTCTACATCTCCTCGTTGAAGAAGCAGATAGCTCAGCTGAAAGAGGACTTGCAGGAGCGCAGCCAGCAGCTGAAAAGCGTGCAGGAGAGCCTGAAAAGAGCCACGGGGCCGGGGGGGCCGGTGGAGGGGCAGGAACGGGGCACGGAATCACACGGAGCGGGACTCGGAGAAGTGCAAGGGTCCAAGAGCCAGCAATCTGACCTCCAGGACTTCCTGAAGGGTCAACTGTCGAAGGCCGAAGTGACGGCCGGCACCAGGTTGCCGAGCGAATACGCCGTGGTGCCCTTTGAGAGCTTCACCTTGCAAAAGGTGTTCCAACTGGAGATGGGGCTCACGCGGCATCCTGAGGAGAAGCCTGTGAGGAAGGACAAGAGAGATGAGTTGGCAGAGGTGCTGGAAATGGCCTTGCGCAGCCTGAACACGCCCTCGTCCCAGCAGGACGGCCAGGGTGCAGCAGAGAAGACTGAAACAAGAAAGATCTATGCGCCGTCGGACTTCATAGAAGGTGAGAACTGTTTCCCAGAAAATACGTTCATGTATTTAACTAATTAGATTTGGAAATGGTGACTTCTTGCACACAAACACACGCCTGGCATTTAAAAAGAAAGACTGTACGGTAGGGATGGGCGGTATGGACTAAAAAATGTATCACGATAATTTCTGGCATTTATCCCGATAACGATAAAAATGACGATAAAAAAAATACCAATTCAACTCCAACTTTTCAAATATAAATCTATATCGCTCTCAGATCCACCATGTTTGTTACACAAAAACGCCATCAACGGGAATTTATCTTTCTTTCTTTCTTTATTTCTTTCTTTCTTTCTTTCTTTCTTTCTTTCTTTCTTTCTTTCTTTCTTTCTTTCTTTCTTTCTTTCTGGCTCATTTCTTTCTTTCCTCCTTCCTTCTTCCCTTCCTCTTTTCTCCCTTCCTTCCTTCTTTCCTTGTTTTCTTCCTTCCTTCCTTCCTTCCTTCCTTCCTTCTTTCCTTCATTTCTTCCTTCTTTTTTCCCTTCCTTCCTTCTTTCCTCCTGCTCTCTCCTTCCTTCTTCCCCTCCTCTTTTCTCCCTTCCTTCCTTCCTTCCTAAATCAGCTTTACACAAAAACGTCATCAACGGGAATTTATCCTTTTTTCTTTCTTTCTTTCTTTCTTTCTTTCTTTCTTTCTTTCTTTCTTTCTTTCTTTCTTTCTTTCTTTCTTTCTTTCTTTCTTTCTTTCTTTCTTTCTTTCTTTCTTTCTGGCTCATTTCTTTCTTTCCTCTTTTCTCCCTTCCTTCCTCCTTTCCTTGTTTTCTCCCTTCCTTCTTCCCTTCCTCTTTTCTCCCTTCCTTCCTTCCTTCCTTCCTTCCTTCTTTCCTTGTTTCCTTCCTTCCTTCCTTCCTTCCTTCCTTCCTTCCTTCCTTCCTTCCTTCCTTCCTTCCTTCCTTCACGTACGTTGTGCGTGGATTTAACACAGAACTATAAATCAGCTTTACACAAAAACGTCATCAACGGGAATTTATAATTTTTACCGCGAGATGACAAATTCTTATCGTGAGGAATTTTTTTGACAGTATATCGTGAACGGTAAAATATCGCCCATTCCTACTGTACAGTGAGAATTAGCGTACCTGGCTAGTTTGTCAGACCACTTATTTGTTTTGTCCCACCGGGAAAAAAGCCCTTGTGGGAGTGAATGTGAGGGTGAGCAGGTATCTGTGTGTGTTTGTGGGCCGGTGATGACCTGTGCCTGCCCTGGTGTACTCTGATTACAGTTACCCCCTCCTTAGCAACCCTGAACTAGGTATAGAAAGTAAATGAATGAATATTTATTTAGTAGAGCCGAAAATTTGATTTGTTTTAATCCCAGTGACTAAGAGGAGTGTCTGCATCCAGTCATACTTAAAAAAAAAAAGATTAAATTCTTAGGCGTGTTTCACCATAAAGCAGATTTATAAAATATTATGTGTGCATGTGCATATATATATATATATATATATATATATATATATATTATACCCTTTATAATTCTGCCAAATAGGCATGCGTATGCACATTCCTTCCTTTGTGTGTACACATAGTTTTACACATGAAAGCACACAGTTTTATGCATATGTCCCACATAAAAGACTCCCCACCTTTATTTAGTCCTCTATACATTTTTTGCATGCTACAGCAGTACTTTTATACCATGTTTTTTTTCCACCTCCAACAAGATCATAGATAATTTACACAGAAAATCTCCTTAGTCATGTTATTTAACATAGGCTCATCTGAGGCGTTTATATGGGAAGTATTTCCTTGGTTGAAGTCTTTCAGCTCGTAAACTTGAGCTGATAGACTTGACATGACAAAAAAAGGATGATTTTTGTGTGTGATATTTAGTAAAAGAAAGGAAATGATACAGTAAGCTAGTTTCTCTGAATGCACCAAATGATACATACAACATAAACGTAATTATGGTGCAAAATCTTAGCTGTACTTACTATATCGTTTCTCCATTTGTCAACAGTATTCTACATCATTTCATCTTTCCTTTTGTCTCGTGTTACGTTTGTCCTTTTTCTTGTAATAAGCCATCCCTGAAAGGTCTGAAACACGTGCATTTGTGCGTAACTACAATCAGGATATCCTCCTAGTTTGTTTTGCTCCACTCCGACCAAAACGTCAGGAAATGAGCACAGCTGTTCCCTGTTCAAGTGGAGCATCTCTTCAAACGTGTGTGTGTGTGTGTGTGTGTGTGTGTGTGTGTGTGTGTGTGTGTGTGTGTGTGTGTGTGTGTGTGTGTGTGTGTGTGTGTGTGTGTGTGTGTGTGTGTGTGTGTGTGTGTGTGTGTGTGTGTGTGTGTGTGTGTGTGTGTGTGTGTGTTGGCGTGCGTGCGTGCGTGCGTGCGTGCGTGCGTGTGTGTGGGAACTACCTTGAATGTGTGTGAGTAGTTTGAGATTTTAAAGTGAGCAGTAGGGGCACCTGACTTGCAGGAAACGGTCCACAGTTACTTATGAACCTCGTGTATGGATATGAGCTTGTGTGCAGAGGTGTCAAAAGTATTCACATTCATTACTCAGGTAGAAGTATAGATACTAGAGTTTAAAAATACTCCTGTAGAAGTTGAAGTATCAACTCAAGTTTTTTACTCAAGTAAAAGTATAAAAGTACTGGTTTCAAAACTACTTAAAGTATAAAAGTAAAATTAATGTAAGGGGGAAAAAAAGTCATTAAGGACAAAAGCCATTGAAAATGAATGCATCTTAGTATAATGCAAATATATTAAAGAACCATATATGTGTACTATTGAGCATTAACATGTGTTTCAGAGAGCAGCAGATATGATGACTAGTTGCCTATAAGTATTGTAATGGTGCAAAAAGTCAAACTTCAGAGGCATGTTATCATTTATCCTAACCTTTATTGGAATGTACATCCAAGTTTAGTTGCAGGAATCTGAGGGAACGGATGTAAGAACAAAACTGGACAAGAACATCTGAAACAACCACAACCAAATTCACTCTATCCGGATGGAGCAATTTAACTGGATAGTTTTTATTTAAAAGCCGAAATGAAATAGAGTAACGAGGCTGTTTTTAAAATGTAAGGAGTAAAAAGTACAGATAATTGCGTGAAAATGTAAGGAGTAAAAGTAAAAAGTCGTCTGAAAAATAATTACTCCAGTGAAGTATAGATAACCAAAATTTCTACTTAAGTAAGGTAACAAAGTATTTGTACTTCGTTACTTGACACCTCTGCTTGTGTGTATATATATATATATACATATATATATATATATATATATATATATATATATATATATATATATATATATACATATATATATATATATATATATATATATATATATATGTGTGTGTGTAGGTGAACTTTTGCGATCTATGTTGTGTGACACATTTTTCTGCATCTTTGTGTCTTCACACATATTGTGACTTTTCTTTTCACTCGTACAGACTACAGTTGCCTCTTACTCAAATTTTCTCCTCAGTGAGCATGCATTTTATTTAATCTTGAATAAGTATTCATGATGACGACACTGGCGTTCCAGGGCTGCATTATCGGGCTCATGAGTCAAAGCTACAGTTTGGTTAAAAAAGTATTTGAAGAACATCAGGGTTTCTTTTATTAGTTTGTCTTTGTACACCACTGCAGTGGATTTAAGATAAACTATCAAGATTTGGTCAAAGTGTTGAAGTTCAGCTTTAATTGAGGCGGTTGGCTCTTCTTCGTCCATAATCGTCACCCTATCACGCTCAGCGAAGCAACTAGCCATCTGTATTAACCCAGCGTTGGCTTAGCACAACTGTCATATTTGATTTCAGTGCCAAGAACACGTTAGGGCTGGGTGATATGGACCAAAAGTCATATATCGATATTTTCTAGCCAAATGGCGATACTCGATATATATCGATATTTTTTCTGTGACATAATTGGGCATTATAGCATTATAAAGCATTATAGCATAGCATCTCCGTTAGCTTCATTTTTTTTCTGAGGCAAACCCTTAAAAAAACAGTCAGTTTTAATACAGGCCTCGTGCCAAATGTCACACAGGTACATTTATTAACAGAGGTCTGCACAATATCAAAATGTATAAAACAAATGAAATAAAAATAAACTGCCCTGCATATATAGAATAAAAATGCTTCTTGAATAAAATAAAACAAATATCCCTTTCCTGCATAACAATTAAAATACCCTGTGTAAAATACAATGTAGACAGTAACAGGCAGACTTTTCCACTGAGGTTGACTGTTGTGCAAATAAGAAAACATTAAGAAAATATATCGATATATATTAAAATCTCGATATATCGCCCAGCCCTAGAAGCCCAGCCCGTTAAACGATATATTCAACTGGATCTAAACATGCAGATGTTTCGGCGACGTTCAGCTGAAAGGCCCGGAAGCCAAAGCTTAATTTGATTGACGTACGAAGGCTGTGTTCCCATCAGTCTCAGTTCTTTGTACTCCTGCTGCTCCGATCTCCTGCATTTGTGACAGCAGTGTTGTGGTAGGGTCTTGTATGGCTGCCAGTAGGAAAGGCCAACGGGTGTTTATTGATGATGTGACTGCTGACGGATGTAGCAGGATGAATCCCGATGTGTACACAGCTCTGCTCTCCTCATATTCAGTCAAATGTTAGAAAACTGATAAGACGGCTGCAGTGAAGGTCTGGTAAATCATCTCCAGACTGAAAATGCTTTATATTCATGTATTAAATATTGTCAATGTCAATTTGTTCTAATACATTTAAGCCCCTGAAAATGTTGGTACTTTGTTTAAAATGTCTGTAATTCCTGTATATTAAACCTTAGTGAAACCTCTGAAATTAAAGCTGACTTTAATAACATCTTGGATGTTTAAATTCAAATTCTGAGACCCTGCGTTCTCATATGAGGACATTACATTTCTGCTGTTCTGCGCCATGATACTTAATTTGTACGAACATTGACCCATTGTCCTCATTCGGGACCCCCGCCTGCACCATCTAGTGGTCTCATAATGAAATTACACTAATTTGGGAAAAAACAAGATGGCTGGGATCTCAATGAAAGTCTTCTATGGCAGCTCCCGACAGAAATATGGACCTGGTAAAAATCCTAACCTAATTTTATGATTGAAACTAGTATATTTATGCACAATAACGTCTGCAGCTTCACATGGCATGCTTTTTTTGATATATTTGAGTAATATTAGCAAGCTACAACGTCTGTAAACATGAAGTACTCGTTTGAGGACATCAGGTCTATCTTCACTGCAAACATGTAAATTCTTTCCAAGAACATTTGTCTTTATTTCTTGCCCAAATGTCCAATATCTAGTCAAAATAAGTCTCATTACACTTAAAATACTTGTTTTTAGATTTCCATTTGTTTAAAGCACATTTTCACTAGAAATAAGTAGAATAATCTGCCAGTGGAGCAAGTTTTTATTTCCTTGTAATAGGAAAGAAAACAATTGAAAATGATATATACATATAAATTATATAGATATATAACCTAATACCCATGTTTTTACTCCGTAGCACTTTATTTCATTCAAAATGCTGAGTATATTGCAAATAAAATGTATCATATTTTTTATCATTAGAACCTGACCAGGATGTGCAAGGATGCAGGGCAGGACCAAGAAAGGGAAATAGAGAGAAAATAAACCCATTGTCCTCATGTGAGGCCATTGGATTTGACATAGTTCAACAGCACATAGAAAGCAAAAATTTAATTTCAACAAAAATTAGGTCCTACTGATCCCAAATAGTAAGGAGACATAAAAAATGCACATCAAACAAAAGCCTGGGTCTCAGGAGGATAGTGGTGGTGTATGGAGGCAAAATTATGAAAACGTTCTGTTGTGGTCCAAATACTTTTAAACCTGACTGTCAGCAAAAGGCATGTAGCTCGCCAGCCAGGGAGTCCTTAGAAAGAGGAGATGTGCCATTAGAGAGAGTGAGACAGGAACCAAAATTGTTTTCCACATTTACTAAATGAAAACTCATCTTGCTCCTCTGGGAAATGAGGCCTTCCCTCACATGGGCCAATTGAACACGAAGGCTTTAATTCAAGCTGCTATCAAGCTGTTGAATCTCTGCCCACATAAATCCTCCCGTTATCCGCCATCTTCTGACCCTCCTCTGTCTGTGTGTCTGCTCCGTTTTTGTCTTCAATCTCTCTTCAGAGATCCTCTGCCTCTTCTCGCTGTGTTCTCCCTCTCGTTTCCTTGCTCTCACTTCTCAGTTTCAGCATCAGATTCCCCTTCCTTTTCTATCCGCACAGCAACTTCCTTGGGTCAGCTGGCAAATAAAAAATCTTAGTAATGGCAAAGTGATTGGA
Source organism: Cololabis saira (assembly GCF_033807715.1). Lineage (NCBI taxonomy): Eukaryota > Metazoa > Chordata > Actinopteri > Beloniformes > Belonidae > Cololabis > Cololabis saira. The sequence goes on along the minus strand of NC_084597.1, from coordinate 9,799,963 downwards.
AAACAACTGCTCTCTTGGGAACCAGGCTGACGTAAGGCCTGCAATAAGAAAATTAATCTGGATGACTTGACTGGCTGCTCTTTCTGCCCGTGTGTGCTACATGTTTAGTGATGATTCAGTATCCAACAGCAACAGAGTTTGAGGGCTAGATCTCATGTGGCTTCATAAAAAATAAAACAAAGTGTTCTTATGACTTGGGTTATTTTTAAGCTTCATTTTTAAAAGTAGGTGTTGAGATCCGAAATTTCAAGAGGTTTAAACATCTGCACCCCGGAGACTCCAAAAATACATGGATTATATTCAGCAAAGTTTCTGTCTGATTTTTATTTTTTTATCCTGTAACATAGTCCCTGCCAGTATGTTTTTTCCTTTTTTTCTTCTTTTTTTTCCTATTTTTCTTCTTTTTTTCCTTTTTTTCTTCCTTTTTTTCTTCCTTTTTAATCTCGACATTTCGACTTTTTTGTCGACATTTCGACTTTTTTGTCAACATTTCGACTTATTTCTCGACATTTTGACTATTTTCTCAAGATTGTACTTCAACATTAATCTCCACATTTCGACTTTTTTCTCGAAATTTTGACTTTTTCTCGACATTTCGACTTTTTTCTCGACACTTCGACTTTTTTTCTCAACATTTCAAATTTTTTCTCGAAATTTTGACTTTTTTCTCGACATTTCGACTTTTTTCTCAACATTTCGACTTTTTTCTCAACATTTTGACTATTTTCTCAAGATTGTACTTCAACATTAATCTCCACATTTCGACTTTTTTCTCGAAATTTTGACTTTTTCTCGACATTTCGACTTTTTTCTCGACATTTCGCCTTTCGCCATTTGTCTTCATTCTAAGGCTTATACAAGACTTTTGATTTTTTGCGGCTCCAGACATGGCGAGTAGAAGCGCGGAGAGTAGGTACTAGTGGAAAAGGGCCAATATATAGAATATATAGAAATATATATATATATATATATATATATATATAGCCATTAGAATCTTCTGGATGTTTATTTACAGCTTGCAGGAGTAACAGAGAGCATGTGAGATTGATTGGAAAACAGTTTGAGCTGAACTCAGCTATATCTGCCTCAAAATGTATCTCTAAAGCCTTTGCACGGCAGGCAAATCCCCCAATCATGATTAAAAACTAAAATATATACAGTATGTCTATAACGTGGTAAACCCCCATCCCAAAGTTTAGTACGAGGTAAAAGAAAGAGACCTTTTGTTTTTGAGGGTAAAGTGAGAGCCTCATACCACATTTATGTCTGCAGTGTATTTAACTTTACTTCAACTTCGCCTATCAGGTATCGCTCGCACAGAGAAAGACAAAGGAACGCTGTACCAGCTAACGTTCAGAGGGGATGCAAGCAATGAATTCAAGCGGCTTGTGCTCTTCCGGCCCTTCGGACCCCTGATGAAGGTGAAGCACGAGAGGGTGGACACGGCCAACGTCCCCATCAACATCGTCGTCCCGCTGTCTGGACGCACGGACAAGTTCAAGCAGTTCATGCACAACTTCAGGTGAATTCACTTTTCTACACTTCTGTGTTCATTTATGTTGGAAATATTCCAGAGACGGAGATGGAGTAAATTATTCATGCCGTCCTTTTTACTTCACGTTACTCCATCAAGGAAAAGTACGACGGAGTATTAGGGCCAAACTAAGACAAAGAAAATTGGAAATTACGAGAATAAAGTCATATAATAATATGAGAATAAAGTCGTAAAATTACGAGAATAAAGTCATAATATTACGAGAATAAAGTCGTAATAGAATAAAGTTGTAATATTACGAGAATAAAGTCGTAACATTACGAGAATAAAGTCGTAACATTACGAGAATAAAGTCGTAATTTATGAGAATAAAGTCGTAACATTACGAGAATAAAGTTGTAACGTTACAAGAATAAAGTCGTAACATTACGAGAATAAAGTCGTAACATTACGAGAATAAAGTCGTAATTTATGAGAATAAAGTCGTAACATTACGAGAATAAAGTTGTAACGTTACGAGAATAAAGTCGTAACGTTACGAGAATAGGGTCGCAATATTATGAGAATAAAGTCGTAATATTATGAGAATAAAGTCGTAATATTACGAGAATAAAGTCGTAACATTACGAGAATAAAGTCGTAATTTATGAGAATAAAGTCGTAATATTATGAGAATAAAGTCGTAATTTATGAGAATAAAGTCGTAATATTACGAGAATAAAGTCGTAATTTATGAGAACTCTAACAGGAAGAGCATTGTCTCCCTGTGTTAAAATATTATATAATATTGAGCACATTGAGCATTGAGCAAGTTATATTTATATATTTGTAATATATTTAATATTACGACTTTATTCTCGTAATATTACAACTTTATTTTCATAATATAACGACTTTATTCTCATAATATTACAACTTTATTTTCATAATATTACGACTTTATTCTCGCTACATTATGACTTTATTCTCGTAATTTTACGACTTTATTCTCATATTATTATGACTTTATTTTCGTAATTTAAATTTTTTTTCTTAGTTTGGCCCTAATACTCCGTCGTAGAAAAGTGATACTAAGTGTCATTAAAAAGTTTCACATTTTAAGTGGAGGTCAGGCACCCAAGGCTTGAGGTAGATGAGAGTTTTTTTTTTAATTACAACTAGAAGGGTTCTTTCCCTGTTTTAAACACTGTACTCTATATGTGATTTTAATGATTCATTTATTCACACAGTCTGGTGTTAACTTATACCTATCACATACCAAGGTCAGTGTGGTCAGTTACCTCGGCTTACGATCTTCATTCATTCGTGAATGCGGTTTTCAAGGTGAAAAGTTTGTATCTGGGAACTCGTTTGCCCACAAGACATAAAGGAAATGTGAATAATTGGTTCCAGCTTTGACAAAAGTACCAATTCTTTGCTATGCAAGCAATGGTTTGTAAAAGATATATACCAAAAAGTTACAAAATAATTAAGAATAGAATATGATTGTGAAGGTAAAAAAAAATCCAGTTTAGCTCGTTGGTGGATCCTCTTGGCTTGCACGATGAGGAGGAGGGTTACTGTCACACATTACACACTCACAATCACTGGCAAGGTCTTAAAGCACAAAGAGATTACACAAAAGCACAAGAAAGCACAGACAACGACTGCGACATATCCCCACGCTAGTGTTATCTGGTTCGTACCAAGTGCATAACTGAGCAAGTAAGTGGGCGGGAGCAGTGGTTAGTAACCGAGATCATTTGCATGCAGAGGGGCTCGTAAGTGCAGGTCCCACTGTACGCTAATCCGTCTAAATGTGTAGCTCTTGGCTTGCACTCACTTGACATGCAAGCTCATGGCACAAACGTCAAAATCTGAGTCATTGCAGCCCTGCAAAGTCTAGAAAACTGACGAGATAGCCTCCACCAAACCCAGCCAGGGTTATGGTCGTTCTTGCTCGCTGTATTCCTCTCAGAAATGTCATCAGGTGTGTCCATCCATGAGGACAAGGCAGTCTCAGTCCAGACTAGGGCTGGGCGATATGGACCAAAAGTCATATCTCGATATTTTCTAGCTAAATGGCGATACTCGATATATATAGATATTTTTTCTGTGCCATAATTGGGGTTTCCCCCCAAAACATTATAGCATAGCATCTCTGTTAGCTTCATTTCTTTCTGAGGCAAACCCTTAAAAAAACAGTCTTGTTTTAATACAAAGCCTCGTGCCAAATGTCACACAGGTTCCTTTATTAACAGAGGTCTGCACAATATCAAAATGTATAAAACAAATGAAATAAAAATAAACTGCCTGCATATATAGAATAAAAGTGCTTGTTGAATAAAATAAAACAAATATCCCTTTCCTGCATAACAATTCAATTAAAATACACTGTGCAATTAATACAATGCAGACAGTAACAAGCAGACTTTTCCACTGAGGTTGACAGTTGTGCAAATAACAAAACATTTGTGCAAATCTCAAATAAAACATTCAAGTCAATTTGTCACAAAATAAGCTATATCAAAATCATTAAAAAAAAAAAAATTAAAAATGTATTTATTTATTTATTTTTTTTAAATCGATATAAACGATATTGTCTCGTACCATATTGCGTTTGAAAATATATCGATACATATTAAAATCTCGATATATCGCCCAGCCCTAGTCCAGACTCTTCATTTGTGGTTCCATGAGCTACCTAACGCCTTTAGTGCAAGGGCGTCCCACCACTTTGAAGAATCTTTTGAAGACTCAAAAGAACAAACCTTCTCTTAACAATTCACACACCGGAACATGTACTTACTTTCCACTTCTGTACCTGTTTCACTTGTGCTATCACTTAAAGATAATTAAACACAGTTAACATTTACTCTGTATAAGGATTTCTTACTGCCCTGAAGCTTAAATGTTGTTTCTCACATAGATTCAGATCTTTACTGGGACGAGCTATCAAAACCCATTAAAAACAGCTAAATATACTTGTTTCAGCTCTGCAGCCGTCACCTTCAGTGGAAGAATTATCCCTCTTAATGTCGGTGATTTGTTTTGCTTCTTCACTGTGCTTTTTTACATTGTAAATCCAGCTTAGTTGAAGTAATGTAACCCATGAAAATTACCCCCCCCCCCCCCCCCCAGGCAGATCTGCAGTAGCTGATATACAGCAGCACAATAAGCACACTTACTTAAAAGACTTGGCAGGTCGCTGAGCAAACGGTCTCCCCCTCTCGATATTAACGGTGTGACCAGAGAAGCTGCGCCAGTCACTTTACATATGAACATGGAGGATGGGTTTGAAAATAGCAGCATATTTGATGCTATAATGTTCAGAATAAACTGCAAACCTCTTACTGTAGATCGCTAGAGCAGAAATATTCAACTCTCTGATCCAAGAAACAAAGAATTGCACCAAGTCTATAATGTCAGTCAAAATTTCATTATTCATGAAGAAATGGAGAAAATTCTGACAAATGTTTGCGTATCTGCAACATGTGCGAGATATATTTGACACGACTCCATGAAAGTACTCATCGTTCTCTCCTTTACTTGCATATGCCCTTTGTGCTGTGACATCAAATGAAATCCTAAGTGCAATTGCATAAAACAGAAAAAGGAAAGATTTTAGACTTGTAAAGCAAGTCATTGAAGTGTTCCAGTCCTACGAGAATTAAACCAACAAGCCCTCCTTTCGATCTTCTCTGCTCCGTTTACGTGATGCTTTCATCCTTAATATCCCATCCCTCGTGTGTGCTTGTGTACGTGCAGGGAAGTGTGCGTGCGTCAGGACGGCCGGGTGCATCTGACTGTGGTGTATTTTGGGAAGGAGCAGATGAGCGAAGTCCGCAGCACTCTGGAGAACACGTCCAGGTGGGTTTGAACAGCAGCCAAGACCATCCACTTGAATTAGACAAATGTAGAATATCAGATGTAATATTAAAAAAAAATAAAGCAAAATGACACACTATCTTACGACGGAGTATTAGGGCCAAACTAAGACAAAAGAAAATTGGAAATTACGGGAATAAAGTCATAATATAATGAGAATAAAGTCGTAAAATTACAAGAATAAAGTCATAATGGTGCGAGAATAAAGTCGTAATAGAATAAAGTCGTAATATTATGAGAATAAAGTCGTAACATTATGAGAATAAAGTCGTAACATTACAAGAATAAAGTAATATTACAAGAATAAAGTGGTAATTTATGAGAATAAAGTGTTAATTTATGAGAATAAAGTCGTAATATTACGAGAATAAAGTGTTAATTTATGAGAACTCTAACAGGAAGAGCATCTTCTCCCTGTGTTAAAATGAGGAATATTGAGCATCTTGTGAAGTTATATTTATATATTTATAATATATTTAATATTACGACTTTATTCTCAAAATATTACGACTTTATTCTCGTAATATTACGACTTTATTCTCGTAATATTACGACTTTATTCTCACAACATTATGACTTTATTCTGGTAATTTTACGACTTTATTCTCATATTATTATGACTTTATTTTCGTAATTTCCATTTTTTTTTGTCTTAGTTTGGCCCTGATACTCCGTCGTACTATCTAGCAGGAAGAGATGCTGTAAAAGTATTTTTGCTTTCTCCTCATATGCATCAAAAGCATCTCCTCTTCTCATTATGTGTAGTGCCTCTCTTCTTCATGACACACAAATGCACAACACACACACACGCACCTTCCTGGCTCGGCATCCTGCCACAGCCAGTCATCTGTCGGATAAATAATGGAGCAGTGCGCCACCCGTGCTGTGGAGCTGTGGAGCTGAAGAGCCATCTCCGATAAAATGCAAAAAGGCCTGTGATCACCCCTGACTCTGCTCTGCCTTTTCACGTGGACGCTGACAACTGCATCACCTCCGGAGTTGATAGCCGTTGGTTGACCGGGAGTCAGGTCCAATGTGAATTGAGGCGCAGATTCCCTAAGGGGTTGCTATGGTGATGTTTGTCGATTTCCCAGCCTTGAAGGTTTGTGTGTGGCCTTGAATCAGCGAGACTATCACCAGTATCACATGATGTCTCTGTTTTTTCTCCTGGAGTTGTGAAAACGGGAAACAACACAAGAATAAACAAAAGTGCTATTAAGAGTTAAGAGATTTTCATTTTGAGTGATTCATAAAGCCTGTGGGAGAGGATTTGAAGGGAAGAGAATGGTGTCTATTAAGTATACTGTCCAGAACAATGGGAGCTTTGAACTCTTTCAGTCTTTAGTATTCTCCTCAAGTTTTACCGATGCTTTCATTGGTTTTATATCATCATCTCTGGATTTGAGTCGTTGCCTGTACTCAACTTACACTTGTTTTCTTTTATCAGCCTTCAGGCTGTGGGCTGAATGGGAATCATCAGTGCACGATAACTAGCAGATATACACACATACAGTTTTCTCACAGATAATCCCAAACTGGCTGCCGGTGGTTGTTGCACGAACATGTGCTCATGCTGTAGGATATTTTAAAAACAAAGCAGCACTAATTACTAGATGGAATAATAAACAATTAATCCATTGTCCGTTTTCTGACATGAATGTAAATTCTGTTTTCAATGATGAATAATGCTTCATTATCTTGTGCTTTTCAGACACATAAACAATCTTGGTAATATCCAGTTATATTAGCACACTATGGCTGCGTCCCAATACTCCCCCTCGCCCTCGTTTTCTTCACTAACCCTAACTTTTGCGCGTTCCCGTGAAGGTAGTGGTGTCCCAATTCCTCTTTTCACCTAGGGGGAGGGGGCATAACGAGGGCTAGGGGCTGAGAATAGCCCCTTCAAATCGAGGGTTTGCAGATGCTCACTTGGCGAGCGAGGGGGTATGAAAATTTCCCAGAATGCTTTTCGTCGTCATTTGCGGACTGAATCAAAAAAAAAAACATGGCGGACATTTCTTATTTTTTTGGGAATAAAATCAATATTTTGAGTTAGTTTCTGCATAAAAATGCATTTTGATTACATTTCTCGGCGCAAACCAATATTTTACTTTCATAATATTCACTCAGTGAATGTACATAATCCCTTTTTTGTCCGTTGTTCGCTAAGATCGCGCCGGAATATGGTTACGTAACCTACGTAAGCGACGCCGTAGGTTACGTAAACTACGCCATAGGCTGCGTCTATTTAACGCGGACCTAAACTCCAGAGCCGGCAGACAGAAATCTCTAAATTTCGGAGCAAATTTCTTAACAGGCGTAGCTACAACTGTTAGATTTCATCTATTAAACCAACGTCTTCCTAAATGATTTATTTCAGCCAGCGTAATTCTCAACAGAGCTGCGTCCCGGGAGAGAGTTTCTCTCCCGGGGCGACGCAGCAGCCTGAGCCGGCGGACACGTCTGTTCTCGGGCTGTGAGCTGAGCCTGCTCCCCGGGGGCGGCGGCTCTTCTCATCTACGAAAACATCGGGTCAAATTTCTTAACAGGCGTTATTTGGATAAACTGAGCCCAGGTTGCGGATCTTAAGGTTACCTTTATGCCTGAAAAAATATTAAAACTTAATAAAGTGCCATATTAACAGCGCTACAGCTGAAATTAAAACAGCTTTTGGCTCTCAGCTTCCTGATCAGGGTAGGGATGGAAACAAGGGGGAGTAGGAGAATTGGGACAGGCACCTGGGCCAAGTGCCCTTGATCTCAAGTGCCCTAAAATCTCCCCCTTCTTTTTTAGGGCTTAGGGAAGAAAAGAAGTGCGAGTGGAGAAAAGTAGGGGGAGTATTGAGATTGGGCCTATAAATACACTGCAAAAAAACACGTTGAAGAAAGTAAAAAATCTGTGTTTCACAAAAGATAGAAAAGACTATTTTGGACTGGTTTTGCTGGTTTTAAGAATTCTAGTCAAAAAAAATGTTCTGTTCCCCTTTGGCAAAGATCTTTTGCTTTAAATAAAATGAGGCTTATTTCTAGAGGGGCTGTTTTTACAGTGTATTGCTAACAGATATTCTTTTGTTTGCTATTAAATATGTGACATTAGATAAATGCAAGTTATTTGAGCTGCTTCTATTTTCATGTCACACCAAGACAGACTAAGCTTCTTGGGAAAAACATGTTGACATGAACTCATCTTAATTCATAAACATGTCCATTTTGTCACAGAAATGTCGGCATCATTAGTGGCTCACATTAGTCATGTCCTGCACAGCCTTCCAGCGAATTCAATTCACCTCAACTAACTGGGTTAGTTTGTGACTCCTTACAATGACCTCAAGCTATTAGGGTTTTTTTTAGTTTTCCAAAATCACATTACAGTCAGACTGTTTTCCTTTTGAGCAGGGAGCATGACTGCAGGCAGAGCAGTGTCCTTACTCACACATTCTTTCCAGAAGCATCATGTAAATATAAGCAACCACTACAAAGCCGCTTGTAATTAACGTTGAGCCTTTAATTAGCTCTAAATTATCCTGAATCGCCATCTCAAGGGCGTTAGAGGGTTTTGCAGTTATTAATGAACATTTATATATTTTAAATCCAGAACAGTTTCTGAAACATATACACACCTCCAGAATAATTAGTCAGCACAAGTTGGTTAAAGTAAAGGAGGGAAAACATTAACAAGGGAGGGGGGCACACTTTCAAGGATGGAAGAAGCCTATCAACAAGGAAACTGGAGAACGATAACATGGCCAAAGGGTGAGATCACGCTGACACTCCTTCAGCCTCGATGTTTCTGTTTGAATTCTCGTTTAGCAACTTGACTTTCATAAATTGAAGCATTTCAGTCAGTTCTGTGAACAGTCTGTGACAGTGGGAACTTTGAGGAAGAAGAAGAGACTCAGCAAGGATTATAAGATGATGAAGTGACATCCAAGTTATGTGTTTTGAGTCTGTATCAGAGGTGTCAAAAGTATTCACATTCATTACTCAGGTAGAAGATACTAGAGTTTAAAAATACTCCTGTAGAAGTTGAAGTATCAACTCGAGTTTTTTACTCAAGTAAAAGTATAAAAGTACTGGTATAAAACTACTTAAAGTATAAAAGTAAAAGTAATGTAAGGGGGAAAAAAGCCATTAAGGACAAAAACCATTGAAAATGAATGCAACTTAGTATAATGCAAATAAATTAAAGAACCATATATGTGTACTATTGAGCATTAACATGTGTTTCAGAGAGCAGGAGATATGATGACTAGTTGCCTATAAGTATTGTAATGGTGCAAAAAGTCAAACTTCAGAGGCATGTTATCATTTATCCTAACCTTTATTGGAATGTACATCCAAGTTTAGTTGCAGGAATCTGAGGGAACGGATGTAAGAACAAAACTGGACAAGAAAATCTGAAACAACCACAACCAAATTCACTCTATCCGGATGGAGAAATTTGACTGGATAGTTTTTTTTTAAAGGCTGAAATGAAATAGAGTAACAAGGCTGTTTTTAAAATGTAAGGAGTAAAAAGTACAGATAATTGCGTGAAAATGTAAGGAGTAAAAGTAAAAAGTCGTCTGAAAAATAATTACTCCAGTGAAGTATAGATAACCAAAATTTCTACTTAAGTAAGGTAACAAAGTATTTGTACTTCGTTACTTGACACCTCTGGTCTGTATTGAGATCTGAAGAGAGCATCTGCCTTTGCAGATCTTATGCAAACCATTTATGTGTGTTTTTTTTATTTAGTGCTTCTGTTCCACTCCGCCTCCCAAACTTGTGCAATATCAGTAATCTGTTGACCTTTTTAGCCTGAAGGTTCAAGCAGGGAGTGATCACCACTAATGTGCATTTTGTTTGTAATAAATTTGTCTTACCGCTCGTAAAACGTTAGGCACTTGCAATATTACCTGTGGTCAACTAAGCTAATTAGCACAAAAGGCTCATGAGAATGTTTTTAAATCAATAAAAATTATTACTAAGATTAATACCAAGAGGGGGAGGGGGAAAGCTCTTAAAGTGAGTAAGTCTCTGCAGAATCATATTTTAACAGGAACTGAAGTTTATATTTTAAGAGATTAATACAAGAAAAAATAAGGTTTTTGGTCTATTGCTAATTCTCACATATTTTAATCCAGTTTACCTATTTAAACTGCACAAAGAGTTTTTAGACATGTTTAATTACATTTACCATTATTATGCTGTTTTGATCCCTAATCATATTGATCAAGCACCACAGTAGAGTTGTTTCACTTTAATTGCAGCCTCAAAAAATGAATCACGCAGCCTAAATCTTGAGCAGCCTGTTTGTCATCCCCCTAATGCTGTTCTGCGCTCACTCTGAGTTATTGGTTACCTTCCTAAACCAATCAGGCATGTTACTAACAGTCACCCGCCACGGGGATGGAGGAAGAGATGCATGGCTTTGATTGATCTGTGCTTGGGGCTTGCAAGACCAATCTGCAGATGCAATCCATGCTTGCATAAGCAGAAAGTTGTTTGGAGAGGAACAAAAAAAGTCCCTGGAAGCTAAGAGTATGTCTGTCTAGGGCTGGGCGATATATCGAGATTTTAATATATATCGATATATTTTCAAACGCGATATGGTACGAGACAATATCGTTTATATCAATTATTAATTTTTTTTTTTTTATGATTTTGATATAGCCTATTTTGTGACAAATTGACTTGAATGTTTTATTTGAGATTTGCACATATATTGTGTTAACTTAACTGTCAACCTCAGTGGAAAAGTCTGCCTGTTACTGTCTACATTGTATTAATTGCACAGTGTATTTTAATTTAATTGTTATGCAGGAAAGGGATATTTATTTTATTTTATTCAAGAAGCATTTTTATTCTATATATTCAGGCAGTTTATTTTTATTTCATTTGTTTTATACATTTTGATATTGTGCAGACCTCTGTTAATAAAGGAACCTGTGTGACATTTGGCACGAGGCTTTGTATTAAAACTGACTGTTTTATAAATAAAAAGTAAAAATAAATAAAAAGGGTTTGCCTCAGAAAAAAATGAAGCTAACAGAGATGCTATGCTATAATGCTTTGGGGGAAACCCCAATTATGGCACAGAAAAAATATCGATATATATCGAGTATCGCCATTCAGCTAGAAAATATCGACATATGACTTTTGGTCCATATCGCCCAGCCCTATGTCTGTCCTTTCAAAACTTGTATGCATTGCTTATTTAATCATGCACCTCTTCAAATTACAGCTAAACATCCTAAAAACTAGGTATGTGCCAGTTAAAGGAGCTTGAGGCCGGATTGTGGCAAGATTTATGAAAAAAATCCGTATACATTTTAAGTTTTCTAGTAATAATGTCAGATGAAGCGTTCCAAACCCAAAAGAATGTTTCCTCTAGTGTATCTCTCCTTTGCCTTGAACAGGCTGTGTGCTGCAAAATGTGCTGCAATTCGGTCCCGAATTTCCCGCGCTGGGCTGCGGATGTGACGTCAAATGACGCTGCATGCGCGTTCTCCCCGTTCTCCCGTGCCGGCTTCACTGTTGGCTGCAGTACCCCCAACGGCCGTCGTGGTGAAGGGTGGCGCTAGAGAGTCTCATTTCTTAAAAGGAGCCTCAAGCTCCTTTAAAAGACAACTTTTAATCTTTAAAAATCAGGAAAAGCATGACATTTTGTCTTTGGAGACCTGTCTTGGGTCAGGTTTGGGAGCTGTGGCTGGTTATCCACTCTCGAACTGAAGTGGTAGTCCATAAACCCCCATTAGGGTCATGAAGGGTTCGGTCTCTGGGGACCCTTAATGTCCGTACAAAATCAGGCAATTCATCCCATCTGACATCAGCATTTAGAAAGCAATGCTGTGTCACGGTTTAAAAATAGCCGTAAGTATAGAATCTTGAATGCAGCAGCGAGATTTGGAGCAGCATGTTTGCATCGAGTCTTCCCCTCCCTGTCCTGACTGAGCAGAACCAACAGGATCAGACCTACTGCGGAGACACAACAGGACAGCGTTTCACAGGCTTCTCGCTCTGACACAGTAACAACAATTTGAGCCGCTCCGAGGTACAATCCATCACGCCTACTGTAGACAAATTGCCTATTTTAGGCCATAAAAAGGGAGCTGATGTCTCTTGGCAGGAAGGAGGGAAAACTAGAACAGGATGTAAAGCAAATTTGGAAATAAAGGATTTTGCACATTTAAATTGACTATCTGACTGTAACGGTAGGAGACATGCGTGACTTCTGAAGAAATGATTTGAATGCAAACAAGCAGAGACATATATACCCAGGAGGACTCTCCGTGCACAGATTACATTCCCTTCATCGCTATAACTGATTTCCCAACGCGCATTAACTATTTCTAACCCTAAAAGCAACACTTCGTGTGTGAGCACTTCAACTTGGTTCCCATGGTGACAGATGTTAGCCATTGTTACGGTCAGTACTCGAGTTGTTAAAATAAAATCAGGGGGGATGGTGGATTTTATCATATGGGTACAGATAATTTGTGCTGATTACAAATAATATAATATATTACAAATAATAGCAGTGACCAAAACACCTGCAGAAATACTGCAGGAATGACATAGCAGCAGTTAAATGCAGCCTTCTGTAAGCTTTAAATATCCACTGGGCTTACATCAAATACATCAAAACACAACAATAAAAAACAGTTTTCTGAACTTATCAATATGACTCTGTCCTTCACAGGATAAGTAAAATGGATCACTGCAAAAACCCAAAATCTTAACAAGAATATTTGTCTTATTTCTAGTTAAAATGTCTCATTTTAGTAAAAAAAATCTCATTACACTTAAAACAAGACTCGTCACTGGAAAAAACAACAATTTTCACCTGTTTCAAGTAGATTTTCACTTGAAATAAGTAGAAAAATCTGCCAGTGGAACAAGATTTTTTTGCTTGTAATAAGAAGATAAATCTTGTCCCACTGGCAGATTTTCCTACTTATTTCAAGTGAAAATTTACCTGAAACAGGTGAAAATTGTCACATTTTTCTGGTGTTATTTTTCTGGTGATGACTCTAAATGTTGAAATAGCAGTAAAAACACATTAATTGATGAAATGACATAAGGGATGGAAAGGGGGGATGAAGGTTTTACAGGGGGGATGATTTTTACCGTTTTTATTGCCATCCCCCCTCAACTCCAGTACTGGTTACGGTGATTGAAACCAGGGATGCTGTGACGAGGACGTTCAGCCTCCTTTACGTGGGGTACCCAGTCGCCCTGTCGAGCTAACCACCCCAAGTATAATGGAAACCAGAAAACAGAAGGTGTACACAGTGTTTCTGCCTCAACAAAACTCTCTAAAATCTCAATTGAAGCATTGTGGAGTAATTTAGCTTATATTTAACTTAACGGTTTCCAGCTTTCTGTTCATCTCTGACAAATGAGCCTCATGCTCCATTAAAGTGGAGACTGAATCGTCAATGTAGCTGTTGTGGCTTTAAAGTTCTGTGAGACAAACAGAGCCATTGTTCTGTCTTTGCCATCTGTGGACAGTTTAATGTCAGTGCTCGAGTCTTCTGGGACTCTCGTAGGCACCGAAACAGGCCGACTCTGTTTGGAGTCATGAACTGTAGACATGCACGGACTCTGACATATCAGTTTATTATCACTGACAGCGTTTAAGCAGATATGGACAGGTTTTTATGTTGTTTTTATTGGTAAATGGCATCAAGTTTATACTTGTTTGGGATTTAGAGCTGCTGAGGATCAAAACGTTGCATTATGGGAGATGACAAAAGGGATGTTCGCACACTTGAAGTAATATTCTGGTTTTAAAGGTGCTATTAAACCACAGAACATAGTAAAGATGTGGCGTTGAAGAGGACGTGATTCAACCTGCCCGAGACAAGACGTCCTATGTAAACGTGCTGGTTTCCTTCAACAAAGCCGTGCGTGCCAGCCCCTGCCTACCTGCACTCTGTTTGCTTATTTACATGTGTTCTGTTACGCCGAATCACACGAACAGGCAGGAAGTTTCATCCTGTTTGTTCTGCAGCAAACTTAGGCATGCGAGCCATGTTTTCCCCTCAGTACCCGACTGAGGTCATTGTGCTCGTAAGCTCGTATGTGTCTGTGTAGACGCAAGCGTGGGTAAAGAGGATTAGTCACTAACAGTGTGAAATTTTATGGGTTAATGAAAAAGTCACAGCTGTGTACGTCTGAAACCAGCTGTTTCTCTTTACTGGTGCCACAGCCTTGAGAAGCCGGCGACACAGGAAGCTTTGTTTTCCAGACTTTTTCATTTGTGGTTCCTCTTCAATTTGGACAATAATCAGAGTTAGAGCAGGAGTTTTATACAAATGTTAATGTTTTGGTGACAATTCACACAGTCTTTATGTTGCAATCATTAAAAATACCAAAGACATAAAAAGCAGAAAACAGGAGATTTAAGATAATAAAGTACTTTATGCTAAATTTTGGTGCAAGACTTTGTAAAAGTACATTCTGGGTTTACATTAGATCAGTGTCTCCCAACCCGGGGTCCGGGCCCCCCCTGGGGGGGGCGCCAGAGATTTCTGGGGGGGCGCGAAACTTTGTCTGCTTTGAGGATATGCAGTTTTACAAATTATATTTGCGCATGTTAAATAAATAAAAAATCATAATAACACAACTAATGGAATACAGTAATCCAAATCTGTATAACCCCATATATTTTGGTCATTTTAAAATACTAAGTTATTTAGCAGGATAAAAACTTAAAAACGTATTATATAATTATTCAACATTTAATCATACTACTACTCCGACAGGTTGTTAAAGGAAAAATGTTACAAATGTGCGTTCTCATATTGAGAGACATTTTTCAGAAATATTTTTATGTCCTTGCAATTATTTTTTGTGCAGATTTTAAACATTGGTGACACAAAATTAAAGGAGCTTGAGGCCGGATTGTGGCAAGATTTATGAAAAAAATCTGTATACATTTTAAGTTTTCCAGTAATAATGTCAGATGAAGCGTTCCAAACCTAAAAGAATGATTCCTCTAGTGTATCTCTCCATTGCCTTAAACAGGCTGTGTGCTGCAAAATGTGCTGCAATTCGGTCCCGATTTTCCCGCGCTGGGCTGCGGATGTGACGTCACATGACGCTGCATGCACGTTCTCCCCGTTCTCCCGTGCCGGCTTCACTGTTGGCTGCAGTACCCCCAACGGCCGTCGTGGTGAAGGGTGGCGCTAGAGAGTCTCATTTCTTAAAAGGAGCCTCAAGCTCCTTTAAGTGAAAAAAAACAAAGTCATATGTATAAAAGATAAGATAAGATAATCTTTTATTTCTCCCTCAATGGGGAAACTCACATGTAAGCAGCAGTAACTTAACACACACATGCAGGGAAGGGGGTAAAAAAGTAAAAAAAAATATATATATAATTAACGGACAGTATATACATTGCGATGGAAATAAAAGTAGTGCGAAAGAAAAAAAAAGCAGGTAGAATGTGTGTGAGGTAGACAGACTGATATTGTATACAGGATAAACCAAAGAGAAATGTATCAAAAAAAACATAATTAATGTTAATTTTTTTCAATTAAAGGTTTGTAACGAATCACTTTACTCTTTTGGGGGGGGGGGGGGGGGGGGGGGGGCGCGCTGGTTTTAGACACAAGTAGGGGGGGCTCCAAGGAAAAAAGGTTGGGAACCGCTGCATTAGATCATAATTTGCTGGTGCACATAAATGAGTGTTGTTCCAATTCTGATATGAGCCTCCAAAATAACTATCCGTGTAGCTTCACCATTATGTTGGTGGTATGGTGTTATTTAACACTGGAATGATCATTATGCAAGACTGTGGTTTGCAACCTCATCAAGCACTTCAGGATTCATCAGACTAAAGAAAGATGAAACGAAGCCAGAATGATGCAGCAATAAAAAAAAAAGTGTTGTCCTGGACATCCAGACTTTACTAATCGTTTAAATCGTTGTCATTTTGCCACTTGGTCAAACATTTGGAGCCGTGGCATAGTCGAATCAAGGCCTGCCGTTCCAGAGAAGGGAGCTGCGTGCTGGCCTGCAGCCCCTTCAAATTGCACAGAACAAAGCAGCTAGGATTGCTTTAAATTGTTCACTGCATGCAAATATCTTAAAAATGCATCAGCATTTATCATGGCTGTTGGTTGTAGACAGATTAAAATTAAGTCTCCTTACTTTCATGAGGAATTTAATTAATAGTAAAAAACCACAATATTTCGCAGATCAGATAGTGTTCACTAGAAACGTCAATAAATATCCAACCAGACAATCATGTTATGATCATTTACTGGCACCTAAGCCAAGAACAAACTTTTTAAAACACACTTACAGAGCTATCACAGGATGGAAAACATTACCTAATAACATCAAAAATATTACATCAAAATACAGTTTTAAAAAGGTAGCAAAAGACTTTTTACGTACAATTGAATGAATAACAAATATATCACATGCTATAATTTATTACAGGAATTGATTCGTTGGTTATACTTCGTGGTATTGGAATGACTGTATGATTCCTTTTTTTTGTACCACTAATGTATTTTAGACAGAAAGTTTGCTGTTAGTGTATATTATGACTCGGTGTTACGGTGATCCGTAACAGCGATAAATGTGTGTATGTATGGACCAAGGGTCGGCAACCCGCGGCTCTAGAGCCGCATGCGGCTCTTTAGCGCCGCCCTAGTGGCTCCCTGGAGATTTTTCAAAAATGTTTCACCTTTTTTTTTTTCTTCTTTTTTTCTTCTCTTTTTCTCTTTTCCTTTTTTTCTCTTTTTTTCCTTTTTTCTCTTTTTTTTCTTTTCCTTTTTTTCTTTTTCTTTTTTTCTTTTTTATCTTCTTTTTCCTTTTTTCTTCTTTTTTTCCTTTTTTTCTCTTTTTTTCTTCCTTTTTCCTTTCCCTTTTAATCTTACATTTCAACTTTTTTCTCAACATTTCAACTTTTTTCTCAACATTTCGACTTTTTTCTCAAGAAGGTACTTCAATATGAATCTTGACATTTCGACTTTTTCTCAAAATTTTGACTTTTTTCTCGAAGTGCATAATGAAAAAAAAATCTTCCCCCAGTCATAACTAGTATAGAAATATGCAGCATGTGTTGCCTTCATTCTAAGGCTTATACAAGACTTTTCATTTTTTGCGGCTCCAGACACATTTGTTTTTTGTGTTTTTGGTCCAATATGGCTCTTTCAACATTTTGGGTTGCTGACCCCTGGTATGGACTATGTTCTTTTAAAATTGCATTGGGGACCCCAGGAAGAATAGCTGATGTTGTGACATCAGCTAATGGGGATCCTATAAATAAATAAACAAATAAACAAATATAAATAAAATTGAATTGAATTGAATTGAGAAGTCTAAATGATACCGTGGCAATAATTATCTGACAGTTAATCAAGGATATTAGAAAATATAATCAGTAAAAAATAAAAAAAGGACCAGTACTGGGTCAGTACTGAATACCCATACTCAAAACCTACGCATCAAAACGGGTATTTAAAAGGATAAAACAGTGTTGGGACTTTTCTAATATGAATACAGTCACATTCAAAGAATAACTACAAAGTTCAGTGAAGGAAATGAAAGTGTCTTAAAGGCAATACATAGAGTAAATGCAAGAGTGATGTACACAGCTCATTAAAGTTTGAAACAGTCTTTTCTCAAGGCTGAGAAAATCTCCTCAAAATCCCACATGAGTCTTGCTTCAACAGTTTTGTATTCTCTCCTAGTTCAACCAAGAAGGGTTGTGTATTACATAAGATGCATTTCATACACCTCTAATCCCTTTCATGGTTTCTGTGTACCTTAAGGGAGCTGAATTTTAAGAACTACACCTTGCTGCAGATAGATGAGGAGTTTTCTCGAGGACGGGGTCTGGACGTCGGGGCCCGGGCTTGGAAGGGAGGCAACGTGCTGCTTTTTTTCTGCGACGTTGACATCTACTTCACGGCCGACTTCCTGAACACCTGCCGACTCAACACACAGGCTGGTGAGACGCTGCACAGACACCA
Source organism: Cololabis saira (assembly GCF_033807715.1). NCBI lineage: Eukaryota > Metazoa > Chordata > Actinopteri > Beloniformes > Belonidae > Cololabis > Cololabis saira. The sequence continues at coordinate 9,781,625 of NC_084597.1, read as the reverse complement.
TTACACCCCCCTTCAACCTAGTGCTTTACTGCCAAGATGTGTGGGATGGATTCATAGCTGAACCTTAGGCCACGTTTACACATAGCCGAGTATTTACAAAAACGGATATTTCCCCCTCTACGTTTTGAAAAATATCCTCGTTTACACGAACCCGGATAAATACGCTGTTAAGGTGCTATGAGCATCCAAACCTGCAGGGGGCAGTGTAACGAGAAGCGTAAAGTCATGCTAGCCAATCGGAATCCTGGAAAAAAACCTCAACAAATGACACGTGTGAAGCCTGAATAATATGGTTCCGCGTTAAATCGACGGCGTAGCCTACGTACGGTGGGCGTCGCCGCGTACACTACGCCGTAGGCTCTGCGTTGGTGTAACGCGGAACCATAAATCAGCCTGGACTGCCAAGTTACTTCCAAGACGGAACGAGAGTCTTTCGTTTGGAGTGACAGAGAAGTGGAGTTACTTTTAGGTGTGACTTTAGAATATAAAACAGGTAAAATACAAGAAAATATTGACGGTGGCTAGGGCTGGGCGATCTTGGACAAAAATAAAATCCAGATTTTTTTTCTCTGAAAACACGATTTTCGATTTTGATTTCGATTTTTTTGGTAAAACTACAAAATACAATGGAATAAATTGTTTCAAATATTTGATCTTTATTTTTAAAGAAAAATAGCAAACAAATTCCCCTATTGGGAATGAAGTGCAATTGAAAGATACTGTAAATCCTCCTTGAGTTTAGTAAAGTGACAACATTTACAATTTTCTTGACCAAACAAAGATGACTAGACGAGCTCCGTCTGTAATGCAAAGCTGCAAAAAATGAAAATCGATTGTGATTAATAAATCCGATTTAGATTTAAAATCGATTAATCGCACAGCCCTAACGGTGGCCAAACAAATTGTAAACACAGGTCGCACAAATGATGCTGGTGACGTTTCTGTTGCATAATGTGACGTTCTGAAGCCCAAATCTCCGTTTTCCTCCGTTTAGACGCAAACGTGAAAACAGAGTTTTCGAAAATCTCCACTTTGGCCGGAGTTTTCAGAAATTATCGTTTTTGGTGACTTTGAGCTTCGTTTTCGTGTAAACGAACGGCCAAAACGCATGAAAACGCCACAGTTTTTGCTCCGTGTAAACGGGGCCTTAGTTTAAAGGTAGGGTAAGCAGAAATCTTGTTGTCACTACGAGAACACTGTTGAAAATAAATAAATAAAAAAATGTCTTCATACATAACTGTCTACAGCCTGCCCCCCAAAACCAAAACAAACACATGACAGACATGAAGTGGAGTGTGTGTGTCTCTGTGTTTTGTGGTGCTTTGTTTCAAATATCAACAGAATCAGGCCTCAGCCCGAAATTGCTTACCATGCCTTTAATCACATCAACTAGTCAGAATCTGTTACTAGTGTTGTTTCTGTCAGCCTGTTTCAGTTTTCAGTTTTAGTCTAGTCTTTGGGTCAAGCTATCATTTTAGTTTTTATTGAGTTTCAGTCGACTAAAAGTCTGAGCATTTAAGTCTTATTTTAGTCAGAATTGTCCAGGACCATTTTAGTCTAGTTTTAGTCAAAGATTGTATTTAGCCAAACCCATACAATTCAAACAAGGTTATCTTATTATTAGATTATTGTTACCTTATAGACTCAAGAATACATTCATTCCAGATACAGAAGACTCTAATTTGAGTTTACAACATATTTATTTTACCGCGTTTCTCCCCATCTTTTTCTTTTTTGAAGACACATTCGGTTTTCTTTTCTATGTCTGTCTATGTAGGAAAGTGTATACAAAGATATAAGGACTAAACTGGTTTAAAGACTAAACCAATGGAAACAACTTTAAAAAATATATGTTAAGGATCTTTGTTATAACATTTTGTCTCGTCTTGTTTTGTTCAACAAAAATGAAGACACATTTTAGCAGTTTTTTTTTGTAATCTACATTTTAGTCTCGTTTTTATCCGTCTACGATATTGCATTATATATTATCGTTATCATCACATAACCAGCATTTTCGTTGCGTCTCGTTTTCCTGTTACAGATATCTTGAATGCTGACTGACATAGCTCTTTATTTTTAAGATTTCCTTTGATGTGCTAAATAAAAGATAACCTTCAGTGAAATGGGGGAGTTTTTCCTTCCCACACTCACTTGGTGCTTGCTTAGGACGGGGGTTGTATCGAAGAAAAGTTTTGTTGCAATTAGTTGGTTTCCTTAACTAGGCAATGATTATTGTTTTATTTTTATTGGCTTTGTATTGTTTTTGGCTCATTTGGAATGAGTTGAACTGTATTCTTTCTTGAAATGCCTTTCCATGACAATTGTTGTGATTTGGCACCTATAAATAAACCTCAATTGAAATTAAAACTACATTCAAGAGAATAATTAATTTACTGGTTATAATTCAAATGCAGATTTCTGGACTTTACCATTTTCCTTATCTGGTATTCAGACATTTTATCTTTTCTGGATGACGTCGTCTTTCTGGAGCCACATGCTTGAATGGTTTGAGCCCTAAGGTGATGCAGCTAATGCCCCTTTCCCATTATACATATATATATATATATATATATGTATGTATGTATGTATGTATGTATGTATGTATGTATGTATGTATGTATGTATGTATGTATGTATGTATGTATGTATGTATGTATGTATGTATGTATGTATGTATGTATGTATGTATGTATGTATGTATGTATGTATGTATGTATGTATGTATGTATGTATGTATGTACGACCAAACATCAAAACACATTGTGTATCAGTGAAGGGAGTTAATCTGTGGAACAACTGCAAAGATGAAATGAAATCATGCAAATCACTAAGTAAGTTTAAACAAATCTTTAAAATCAATACTCTTTATGGATACAAAACGGAAATGGACACATGAACTGACAGCCAGTGACCAAAGTGCCTTGCTCAGCTGAGCCACTTTTTCTTTTCTTTTATGCTTTTCTTTTAGAAGTTCTGTGAAATTAAGAAATTGTAAAAACAGAACATTAGAAAGGGGCAGGACTAGAAAAATCTTTTGAAACTTCATCCTACACCCTTTCAAACAGGAAATATTTATCTACATATAGATTTATCTCTTTAATTTGCTTTGTTTTGCTTATGTTTTTTTTTGTTTTTTTTTTTCTCGGTATATACATTTTATGTATTCTGATTATTTTTTTGTTTTTGTTTTAATCTGTTTGAATGAATACATAAATAATTAAATGAAATTAAATTAATTATACAGTTTTCGACTGGATTCGACTCGCCTCGGTCTCCGTCGTTTCCTTTAGATTTCAGTACCAGCTCAATGTGGGAGGGGCCTCGTTCTAGTTCCTTAAAGCAGAGTAGAGTCGAGCCGAGCTGACCCGAGTAGGTACTTGTGGAAAAATCCCATAAAAGTTTGATGACTCCACATTCTGAATGATTCTTTCCTGAAAACAGGGACAGCATGTACTCTTCAGGTTAAGCTAGAGAGTTGACCCCAGCCGGAGGCTTGTTCATGTAGCTCAGGGTTTTCTTAAAGGTATTGTGACATCATTTTTAACATGCTTTTAACACTATTAAAAGTCTTGGCCAACATCCCTTAAATGTGTCTAAAAGAGTGCAACAAGAAAAACTTCACTCTAGTACTCCATTCCTGGCTTTTTATGACAGTGTTTTTTTGCGCCGTGAAAAACGCTTCCCTTTTCCCCTTTCCTGTCAATCATTGCTCCGCTCCTCCTCCCAACCTCCTCCAACCAACCGCTACACACTTCTGCCGGCGTCTCCACACCATGGATGTATTATAAAACATGTGTGCTCCACACACACGCGCCCAGACAGGGCGACTACAGCCCGGGGATGAAGTCCAACCGGGACCAGAGGACCGGGACCGCAGCTCCCCGCGAGCAATACGCTCACAGCGGCGTCGGAGAGTTAAGCCGGGAGCGACAGACAAAGCATGCACGGAAAAGCAGCAGGGCGAAGCAGACAGTCCACAGCAAACAATCATAAAAATAAAGGCATGCAAGCAGCAATGTCCCCTTATCTTAAAGGTGACCTATTATGAAAAACATGTTTTTTCTTGTTTTAACATATATAAAGTGGTCTCCCTTCACCCTGCCAGCACAGGGGAGACAAAATACCATGAATTTCTGCAAGGTCTCTGACCTCCGCCGGACAGAGTCCCCCAGTGTCACGTGGTTTTTTTTGAGCCGTTTAGAATCTGCTCCCGTCGTGACGTCACGACGGGAGCAGATTTCCAGAGGTTCAGCCTCCGCTGCTGAAACCACGCCCACAACCAGCTCTCTCCCCAGGCTGGAGCGGTCCTTTCATTGAGCCAGTCGGACGCGGCGCCGCAGCGGAGCGGACCCGGGTTAAATCATCCAGGTTCCCGGGTGGTTTGGGAGCTGGGTCCTCGGGGGTCTGTCCCAGGCTGGACCAGCTTCACCCTCCGAGATTTTCAGCTAAATCTGTCGGTTCGATCCCCGGTAACGGGCGATGCGCCCCAGAGCCACGCCGCGGCTCCGCGATGCGCCCCGGCGTGGCTCCGGGGCCAGCGTTCAGCATCCGCCGGGTAGATTCGGCTTAAATAGTGCATAAATGTTATTTATATACAACTCATATTTTATTTTTTAACAATAAAGTTTCCATTTGTGAAAATTCAGTGTTGTGATAATTTACAGGCTCGGGCTGCTCTGGCGGAGCAGGTTTATTCTCCTCCCCTGCTACACGTCATTCAGGGAGCCAATCAGCACAGAGCCTCATTATCATACCCCCCCCTTCCCTAAAAATGAGGCGCAGAAAAAGAGGTTAGAAGCGGTAAAACTAGTGACAGGGCCCACAGGCTGGATTTATGATTTATGTAGAAAAAACAAGCTTTAGATTGTTTTTAAGACATTCAAGGCCTGTTTAAAATATACATTAAATGCCATAATAGGTCACCTTTAAGTCCAGTCAGTGGCCGCGGGTCTTCTTAGCAGTTTTCCTCCGGTGATTAGAACAGAAGAGGCTCTAAACAGCTCCGTGTTAAGCCTGATTTATGGTTCCGCGTTAAATCGACGCAGAGCCTACGCCGTAGGGTTCAGCGTACGGCGTATGGCGCGCGTCGCCGCGTAACCCTACGCCGTAGGTTCTGCGTCGGTGTAACGCGGAACCATAAATCAGCCTTTATGGTGCGCTGGAGAGGAGAGGAGGCAGGGAGCTGGGTGGAGGGGGCGGTGATTTAGCGGGCCCTGACGTCACGGCCCGCCACCAAACCAGGTGCGCCGTTTTTGCACAGTTATGCGGAAAATCCCAGAAAGCACACAATACACTGAATGTTAAAAGTTCGTTGTTTTTTGGGTGTAATTGATGTCAAGACACCCAACAAAACACAAAAAATCAAGAAAAATGTGTTTTTCATGTCACAATACCTTTAATGAACAGCTATAGAGTGGCCATTCCTCTGCAGTGATGCTTTTGCTCTACCGTGTCTGAGAGCTGAAGCAAAGTTCAGCCATAAGACAAAGCTCTCAATTATTCCCGTTTGTCTGATAACGGTTCATAATTGCACGGACGTGTCAGTGGACAGTTTTTGTAACTGCATCACATGGCAGAGACATCCAGTCTGCTGAAAATAAGTGATAAGATTCTCCCCAACGACCTGAAACTTGTAAACAAGTTGTGTTTATTTCACTTACGTCACTCAGACGTGCTTCCTTGGTTACTATGGTGACATTTCTCACCACAAACAGAGGTGATTGTAGCAATTTCCGTTCAGAGCAGAAAGAGCAGAAATCAAGCTTCTCCGAACCAAATGTGATTTCTTAAGTAAATTCCACTGTGAACCTAATTACCTAGCAGATTTCTTTTCTTACCCTTGCTTCCCCTAAAAGCCGAAATTTTTTGAGAGCTCTGTATTTGTTAAAATCCCTGTATCTACCTGGTTATTTACCTTTAGAGGTCTGCCACCTGGGCAGAGGTCCCGCTGCTCAAATAGGACTTCCTGGAGGAATTATATCTCCCATCTGTCCTGGGAGTGACTGAAGATCACAGAGGAGGAACCTCGAGGAAGTTACTGGAGATGGAGAGGCCTGGGAGTCTCGCTCTTCTGCTGTGAACCTGAAATAGGGAAATAATTTCTATAAAAAGAATAGACAATCAGGGAAGCTGAATTGGTCAAAAATGCACAAGTACTCCAATTAAGATGCACAAAATTTCAAAGGATATCTCTTCAAAATGTCCAAGATGTAAAAGAATCGATGGAACATTTGTACATATGTTTTGGGAATGTGATCTTTTAATACGTTTCTGGAAATCAATTCATTCCTTCACACAATCAGTATTAGAAATTAATGAGTTAAGCTCCAATTTGTATTTATTAAATGACACACCGGATCTTCAGTTAGACCGGAAAAAAAGCAGGATATTAATTATGATCGCATACTTCGCTAAGAAATGCATACTTTTACTTTAGAAAGATGATTCCCCTCCAACTTTCAAGTTTTTTTTGGATCAAATTTCAGTTTTTTTACCATTGGAAAAATTAACTTTGGAAAAATACAACCTTGGTCATATTTTTCAAGAATTTTGGTTTCCATTATTTTCAAAACTGGAGAATTTTTCCAAAGGGGACCAATGAGTATCTTTATTTTCGAACTTGTGCCTTATATGTATGTATGTTTGTATGTATGTATGGATATATATATATATAGTTTGATATTGCTGTTGCGGCCATTATATATATATATTTTTTTTTTTTTTTTTTTTTTTTTAATATTTATTTAATTTTGTTCTCCCTTAATGTATTTTTTTTTTTTTTTTTTTTTAATTGTTTTGTTGTTTTTTTTCCTAGGGTAATTATGGAGAGGGTAGGAATGTACGACGGAGTATTAGGGCCAAACTAAGACAAAAAAAAATTGGAAATTACGAGAATAAAGTCATAATATAATGAGAATAAAGTCGTAAAATTACGAGAATAAAGTCGTAAAATTACGAGAATAAAGTCATAATGTTGCGAGAATAAAGTCGTAATAGAATAAAGTCGTAATATTATGAGAATATAATTTATGAGAACTCTAACAGGAAGAGCTTCTTCTCCCTGTGTTAAAATGAGGAATATTGAGCATCTTGTGAAGTTATATTTATATATTTATAATATATTACGACTTTATTCTCGTAATTTTACGACTTTATTCTCGTAATATTATGACTTTATTCTCGTAATTTTACGACTTTATTCTCGTAATATTATAACTTTATTCTCGTAATTTTACGACTTTATTCTCATTACATTATGACTTTATTCTCGTAATTTCCTTTTTTTGTTTTTTTGTTTGGCCCTAATACTCCGTCGTAGGAATGTGGGTAGAATAAAAAATAAATAAATAAAATGCACAAGTACACATGTAATGACTCCTGTCAGTGCATATAAAGCAACTGTAACCTCGATATAGATATTTTAGAAGTAGTCATTCCAAATAAGCACGTTGTTATTGCGATTAATCAAACTGCTTTAGATATATCTAAACTATTGATGATATCAATGAAATCAATGGAATCTCATTCCCCTCAAATCACCACTGAATTGTCCAACTCTGCCGTGTCTCTGCAGGAAAGAAGGTGTTCTACCCCGTGTTATTCAGCCAGTACAACCCCACGCTGATCTACGGCGGTCCTGATCACATCCCACCTGTGGAGCAACAGCTGGTAACACTCAGCACTCAAACTCATCCTGTTGTTTTCCTTTGTCACCGTGCTGACCGCACGTGGAAAATATCTCACTCAGTGATAATTTACGTACTTACTGCTGAGAGGTTTGACAGTACGTCACCTCTTCAGCTGCTAGCATTGGCATGTTGAAAATTATATTCTTTTACCCTCCGTGAGTTCCCTTGTACCCTCTTATTTTCTCCGTAGGTGATCAAAAAAGACACAGGCTTCTGGAGAGATTTCGGCTTTGGCATGACTTGCCAGTACAGATCCGACTTCATCAACATTGGTATATTTGCAGCACATCAGTCACACAATTTGAGATGTTCTCTTGTCGTATGACACATTTTAGCAGAGCAGGATTTCATAAGTAGTTGCTCTTGAGGGTTGATAAAGATGTAAAAAAAAAGGAAGGGGTTTCTGTTATGCTGATGGTGCTGCCGCTTAATGGAAATGAAAAACATCAGACCTTAAATAGCTCAGTATTATATTACTTTTCATAACAGGGAGGAGATTTTATGAAGTTACTCAGCATGAAATGACTCTGAGGAACAGCAGCATACATTAACATCTCCCCATGTCCTCTCCATCTGTAAACTGGGGGAGGAATATTGGCTCTGCTGATAGATTTACATCAATTTTGTTTCCCTCCAAAGGGAAATCAATTAAAGGCTGCGATAGATTTCAGAGTATTTTACTGTGTTGGACGCATATACAAGTTTGCACACATAAACTCTATACTATAAGACCTAAAAGAGGTTTCTATAAAACTACGTGAAAACTTTTTATATTTTCTATTTTCTATTTTCCAGTAAATGACTGACTTTGCCCTCATATTTATCAGTGATTAAGAAATCGGGGGCACGGTGGCGCAGCTGGTAGTGCAGCCGTCTCACCCTGGGTGGAGTTGTAAAGGGCCTTTCTGTTCGGAGTTTGCATGTTCTCCCCATGTTTCCTTGGGTACCTAATATGAGCTAGCCTCACAAAAACATGCACACCCCTGGACTCACCAGTCCTGGGCTGAACACTGGCCAGCCAGGGTTTCAGATGGGGTGGGGATGATCTGGCCGGAATAACGTGATCCAGAGATGTTCAATAAACGAGACAGCCCACTACGGTCCGGTTTCCTGTATCTGTGTCACGTGACTGCCCCGCCCCTTTAGGAGACCGGAAGTAGGTCCAGAGTCTATTGAGTCCTATGGGAAAAGTGAACGTGAGCACAGATTATTACCAATTCCTTCACCCCATAGTAACCTAAGTAAATATGGGACCCATTTTTCAAAAGCCACAAACCTTCTGAACATTCTGACACCAAAATGGCAATTTTCAGACCAACAGATTAGGAGAAAATGAACTTTGTTTGAGACATGTCTCTGTCTGAGCAACACACACTCGCGAGATTTGGCTCTCGTCGTTTACCCATCGGATAAAATGAAGTTTAAAACTAAAATAAAACTTGCTTCTTTGCTTAATAATACTGTTATTTTTATTATTTAAGTCTTTTTGGAAGAAAGTTGTACTGTATCTGGTGTTGTATGTTCCAAAACGATGTGGGGAGAGGGGTGGCCACGCCCACTTATTTCCCCTCTGGGGGATAATAAAATGTAATTGAATTGAACTTAGGAGACAGGAAGTGTATACCATGTCATACCATTGGCAGTAACGGTAATGCGCTATCTTCTGTATAGAGGATCTTTGCGTGATCCTTCCACACGCTACGTCCGGCCGGAGAAGCCCCACCCTGTCTGGTGAAAAGATGCGGCCTGCTCACTCCTCAGGTTAACGAGGAGACCTGAGCTCAGTGCAGGGCCCTCCCGGGGTTGGGAGAGGATGGCAATGCACAGGACTGTAGCTTAGGTAGAGCACTGGGTGATATAATGGGGGGGGAGAAAATATATAATAATAGTTGTGTGTCGACTCTTCAAAGTGTTCACGCAACATGTGCATTCCTCCAAGCTTTAAAGATGACACATGCGTTATCTCGGCTCGACTGTTGCAATGCCTTAATCTTGTGTCTCAGTCAGGTCGCCATCAACCGCCTGCAGCTACTGCAGAACGCCGTGGCCAGGCTGCCGACTAAATCTGAGAGGAGCTGCTGTGTAACTCCTGTCTCGGCATTGCAGTTAGTTTTAGGATTCATTTTAAAATCTTGATTTTAACTTTTAGAGCTCTTCAAGGTCAGGCATCAGCAGTGTTGGGTGTAACGCGTTACTGTATGTGATTACATTCGCCAGTAACTCAGTAATGTAACGTGTTACAGTTGTAATTTGGGTAATCCCGTTATAGTTACTCTAAGACAAAAAAAAAATACGTTACCTTAGTTACTTTAAGCTTTTCAGCTACATGTAGAACAGGAGAACAGAAAAGAAAATCAAACTTGCCTTTCATGCGTCTTCACGCGTTGCGCAACACTTGTCTGACTTAAGGCTGATTTATGGTTCCGCGTTAAATCGACTTTAACGTTTGTGTAACGCAGAACCATAAATCAGCCTTTAACCTTTAAATTTTACGGGACTTCTGGTGCTGATCTGGGCACTGCAGTAATAAGGTTCCAACTACAGGACTGTCTCAGAAAATTAGAATATTAGAATATTGTGATAAAGTCCTTTTATTATTTTAATATTGCTGATTATGGCTTACAGTTTAAGATTAAGATTCCCAGAATATTCAAATTTTTTGAGATAGGATATTTGAGTTTTCTTAAGCTGTAAACCATGATCAGCAATATTAAAATAATAAAAGGCTTGCAATATTTCAGTTGATTTGTAATGAATCCAGAATGTATGACATTTTGGTTTCTGTAATTGCATTACAGAAAATCACAATATTCTAATTTTCTGAGACAGTCCTGTATATGTTGTTCATTGGCAATCGAGTTATGGTGCAGCTCAGGTGATATTGCGGAGTAATCCAAAAGTAATGTAACTAGTAATGTAACTAGTTACTTTCAGCAACCAGTAACTAAGTAGTGTAAGGGATTACTTTTTTTAAAGTAACTAGTAATATGTAATGGATTACTTTTTTGAGTAACTACCCCAACACTGGGCATCAGGCACCTCATGTCCCCCAGCAGGTTCCTTTTTCAGGATCTGAGGGACTCAGCTACTGTGGACATTAAAAAAAAACATATTAAATGTATCTGTACAGGCAGGCTTTAAGTCTTAGTTTTGTGCTTTTATGGATTATATTTTCCTTGTGTACCTGTTTTTATGGTTTTAATTTGTTACCTTTGTATTGTTATGTGAATCACTTTGTGAGCGTTCTCCGTTAAAAGTGCTATATAAATATATTTTACTTACTTAAAGGTCCGAAGTAGAAAACTTTTAGCACACCGGATATGCAGAAAGGTGCGTCGGAGGAGGAAAGCTGCAGCCAATATTAAAAAGAAAACTCCCGCACACCTTCTTCTCACCGTACTCGTGTTTATTAGGCCAATGTTTCGGTCATAGACCTTTTTCAAGGCATCCTTGAAATGCCTGGAATGGGTGAATGCCTTGAAAAAGGTCTATGACCGAAACGTTGGCCTAATAAACACGAGTACGGTGAGAAGAAAGGTGTGCGGGAGTTTCTTTTTAATATTGGCTACTTACTTAAAGGTAAAAGCAAACATATGGTGCAAATTTGCATGGGTTAATGGGCTAATGAACAGTGAAATAACTGTTAAGCTGCAGCCAGCCGCATCTTAGCTTAGATTTGCTTAGTTTAGCATACAGAAATGGGAAATAAATGGGTGTAGCCACCATGATGTCACCTATACGTCAGCAGACTCTTTTTTTTTAACCTTTAGTTAAAAAAAAGGGAAATTATAAGCAAGCAGGAGATATGTGAAGATATGTCAATCACAAAGTTGCACAATACTACAACATAATCCGCTTTACTGCATATTTTACTCTAAGTGGGACCAAGCGTTACAAAACATCACGCTGTATAGAAAAGGACAAGAAATCAGAGACCATAAACTTATCTGGAACATTTTACTGAAGCAAATCAAGAAAGTATTAAAGGTATTCACCTAAAGATACCTGTTTTAAAGGAGTCCTCTGCTTTTTATCAGAGCGCCCCCTGCTGGACATTAAACTGTACCGCACTTTGACGACACTTCAGCATGAACATGCTTCATGTTTGAAATGAAAGCTTCCTTGTCCTTTTTTAACTAATAGGTTCACATACATGAAACATGGATCCCTGTCCTCGTAATTCTGTTTTATGTCCATGTAGCCCTGGAACTTTGGTTTGAATATGATGTGAATATAAACATGGAAAGGGCATAATCGTAACAGAATTGAAGGGAGACACAAACTCTGAGCTTTTCTATCATCTAGCTCAGGGGTCGGCAACCCAAAATGTTTTAGAGCCGTATTGGACCAAAAACACAAAAAACTAATCTGTCTGGAGCCGCAAAAAATGAAAAGTCTTGTATAAGCTTTAGAATGAAGGCAACACATGCTGCTTGTTTCTATATTAGTTATAACTGGGGGAAGTTTTTTTTTCATTATGCACTTCGAGAAAAAAGTTGAAATGTCGAGAAAAAAATCGAAATGTCAAGAAAAAAGTCGAAATTTCGGGGAAAAAAAGTCGAAATGTCGAGATTAATGTTGAAGTACAATTTCGAGAAAAAAGTCAAAATGTCGAGAAAAAAGTCAAAATGTCGAGGAAATAGTAGAAATTTCGTGAAAAAAGTCGAAATGTTGAGAAAAAATTTGAAATGTCAATATTAAAAAGGAAAGGAAAAGGGAAGAAAAAAAGAAGAAAAAAGGAAAAAAAGAAGAAAAAAGAAAAGAAAAAAAGATGAAAAAGAGAAAAAAGGAAAACAACAGAAAAAAAGAGAAAAAAAAGTTTAAAAAAAAAAGAAAAAAATAAGAAAAAAAGGAAAAAAAAGGTCAAACATTTCTGAAAAAGCTCCAGGAGCCACTAGGGCGGCGCTAAAGAGCCGCATGCGGCTCTAGAGCTGCGGGTTGCCGACCCCTGATCTAGCTATATAGGTTTAGGCTTGCCACATAAAAAAAAACGGCAGCAGTCCAAAATGTCCTTGCCGCCCCCTCAAGAAGAAAAAGCCAACCTCGCTAGTGATTGTGATCACATACTTCAAACTGTAATCACGAATCCTTTGAGAAAACAAACACAACACTGGGAATACAAACTGCTCTGAAAAGAGTTTGTTTATGAAGAGGGTTTAAATGTTACGTAAGAAATGAGTTGATCTTATCGCTCTGTTTTCCCAGGGGGCTTTGACATCGATATCAAAGGCTGGGGTGGCGAAGACGTCCACCTCTACAGGAAGTACCTCCACAGCAACCTGCTGGTCGTCCGCGCCCCGTCACGCGGCCTGTTCCACCTGTGGCACGCCAAGCACTGCGCCGACGAGCTCCCTCCAGACCAGTACCGCATGTGCATGCAGTCCAAGGCCATGAACGAGGCCTCGCACGGCCAGCTGGGGATGCTCTTCTTCAGACACGAGATTGAAGCTCACCTCCGCAAACAGAAACAACAGCAAAGCCCCAAGAAGACATGAGCACTCGAGGCTGTTTGAATGTTAATGACTGTCAGGACCTGCATCCGGTGAAAACAGCGCAAGTGAGTTCAGCCAAGCTGGACTGCATCATCCTTAAATGAATGTGAAACATGCCTGTCTTTACTTTCCCTGCGGAGAGGACGATTCAAAGGACTCTGTTTCGTGTTTTACAGTAAAGATAAAGAGTCGTAACAAAGGGAAAAGGAAGGAGAAGCCCGTCTCTGTAAAATGTTGAAATGCAAGAGAAAATGTTTCAAAAAATGCCTTGGTGTGGCAAATATCTGAGCCATACGGAAGACAAAGTAGAGACATGACTCTTGGTTTAGATTGAGCCCCCAAAATAAGAAGAAATAGATTAATTTTGTCTCTATGGAAGAGTCATCTTAGCCATTTCCCTGCGTCTATAGTTGCTACTAGGGCTGTTCGATTTTGCCCAAAAATAAAATCTCGATTTTTTTCTCTCAAAATCCGATTTTCGATTACGATTATTTTGTGAATTGACAAAAGGCAAAGAAATGATTTCAAATATGCTGTTTTTTTATTGAACATTTGCCCCATTGGGCTTTAAGTGCAAACTTTGCTCTTATTAAACCAAAAATGAATGAATAAAGTGCAAAACTCTGTAAAATAAGTTGAAAAAAAGTTTTAAAAAATATAATAAAATATAAAGTTTTATCTCTGAAAAAAAAAAATCAGCAAATCAGCACTTGAAAACATACAGTAAGTTATATTTCCAATTAAATAAAACAAGACATTTTCTAATTAAACTAAACTGGGTCTTTGCATGCTAAATAATAATGCAACACATGAAGGAGGTAGAGGTGTGTAATGTCAGTCATTACATTCTCCGATGGGGCACTTGTCACAGGTATTGAGAGGTATTTCCATCAATCATTAATATGGTATCAATCATTAATATGTGTGCAGACAAGATAAAAAAAAAAAAAAAAAAAAAAAAGTGAAAAATCGATTTTACGATTTTCACGTTTTAACATCGTTCTAATTACATAATCGCGATTACGATTTAAAATCGATTAATGGAACAGCCCTAGTTGCTACACGACGCTAAATTATAAATTGTAGTCTCATAACTACCATCCATACATCATAGTGTCAATCTGACTCTCAGCCAGACAGTTAACAGATGTTCCTCTCAAGATATTCCTCAAGCTATTCCTCTAAGGAAAAAACAGAGGCCTTTTTTACATTTGAACGACGATCACAGTTAATTAAAAATGACACAACTGTTCAAAGTATGGATCTACGTAAATGCAGTGGGCATTATTCAGCAGATGTCCTTTATAGGCCTATCTAAATGAAAACAGGTAATTTAATTTTATAGACTTCAAACCAGTTTGAACCTTGTGCCTTACGTGATTAAAAACAAGTCCCTAAGGGTCTCATATGTGTGGGAACAGTGCCACCTAGTGGCCGCGGGGGTGAACAGCATGCTGGTGAATTTTTGACTTCAAACGTTCTTGTAAATATTTATTTCTTCCGTAAATTATTAACCACCAGTTTTTAGTATTTTATTGGTGTTTGTTCCTTTCTTAAGACGGAGTATTAGGGCCAAACAAAAAAAAACAAAAAAAGGAAATTACGAGAATAAAGTCATAATGTAATGAGAATAAAGTCGTAAAATTACGAGAATAAAGTCATAATATTACGAGAATAAAGTCATAATATTACGAGAATAAAGTCGTAAAATTACGAGAATAAAGTCATAATATTACGATAATAAAGTCGTAAAATTACGAGAATAAAGTCATAATATTACGAGAATAAAGTCGTAAAATTACGAGAATAAAGTCATAATATTACGAGAATAAAGTCGTAAAATTACGAGAATAAAGTCATAATATTATGATAATAAAGTCGTAAAATTACGAGAATAAAGTCGTAATATATTATAAATATATAAATATAACTTCACAAGATGCTCAATATTCCTCATTATATCACAGGGAGAAGAAGCTCTTCCTGTTAGAGTTCTCATAAATTATATTCTCATAATATTACGACTTTATTCTCGCAACATTACGACTTTATTCTCGTAATGTTACGACTTTATTCTTGTAATTTTACGACTTTATTCTCGCAACATTACAACTTTATTCTCGTAATATTACGACTTTATTCTCATAATATTACGACTTTATTCTCATAATATTACGACTTTATTCTATTACGACTTTATTCTCGCAACATTACGACTTTATTCTCGTAATTTTACGACTTTATTCTCATTATATTATGACTTTATTCTCGTAATTTCCAATGTTTTTTGTCTTAGTTTGGCCCTAATACTCCGTCGTACTTTCTTCAAATTCAACAAGTCTTACGATGAAGATTTTACTTTCAGTCTATACAGTATTAGCAGGATTTACTCCTCCACCTTTTAATAAAGTGAGAGTGCTGCCGGGTCCAAGAACGTGGTTGAAATTGAATTATTTCAAATTATTTTAAAGTATTTTTGTTCAGATCTCTGATTATGAGATTAATGTGCCTGCAGTGACAGTAAAGGTGTGTTTATTTGTAGATCAACCAGTTTGATGTAAAAGCATGCGACGCATGTTAATACTGTACATGTTGAGGAAAATCAGTCAAATTATTGACTTTGACAATGACTTAATTAGTCAGAGCCATATTGTAATGTGTTTTTTTAATTTTAAATTGACCAATGTGACTATTCAAAAATATACAGATTGAAAGATACCTTGTGCAATAATGAAGAAAAATGTATGTGAGCTACTAATAAGCAGTTCATTGTGATTATTGAGAATTTACAGAGAAGGTTTATTTTTTTCAGGTGAAACCAAATCTTTACCTTTTATTGGCAAAAAGAAACCTTTACTGTGTTTTTGTGAACTGTTTTTAACATTGTTGCCCACCAAAAAATGTTTTCCCTGTTTAAATTGTTGCTGCAGCACTTCTTAACTCTGATGATAAAATCAAAATGAGCCATTTTTTGTAGAATGATTCAAAACCTTAAAAGAAGCATTTAATGACTGGTGTTTCTAATGTTTGCCATGAAACTGTCACTTTTAACATCAGATGTATAAAAGTGTATCTAGGCCTCATTTGTCAAGTTATTTTTTCATTATATGTAAATTAGTTAAATAAACATTTGTGCTTTGTAAATGTTTTCCTAAATTATGTTTTTTTAACAACTTCTACAAGGTGGACTATGAGACAGTTAGAGTGGGGCAAAAAAGTAGTTAGTCCGCCACCAATTGTGCAAGTTCTCCCACTTAAAAAGATGACAGAGGCCTGTAATTTTCATCGTAGGCAGTACTCGAGTTGAGGGGGGATGAGGGGGGATGGCATCCCCCCCTGAAATAAAAATGGTCAAAATCATCCGCCCTTTAAACTGCCGTCCCCCCTTTCCATCCCTTATGTCATTTCATCAATGAATGTGGTTTTACTGCTATTTCAACATTTAGAGTCATCACCAGAAAAATAACACCAGAAAAATAACTTATTTGACAACTTTCACCTGTTTCAAGTAAATTTTCTCTTGAAATAAGTATAAAAATCTGCCAGTGGGACAAGATTTATCTTCTCATTACAAGCAAAAAAATCTTGTTCCACTGGCAGATTTTTCTACTTATTTTAAGTGAAAATCTACTTGAAACAGGTGAAAATTGTTGTTTTTTCCAGTGATGAGTCTTGTTTTAAGTGTAATGAGATTTTTTTACTTAAATGAGACATTTTAACTAGAAATAAGACAAATATTCTTGATAAGATTGTGAGTTTTTGCAGTGATCCATTTTACGTATCCTGTGAAGGACAGAGTCATATTGATAAGTTCAGAAAACTGTTTTTTATTATTGTGTTTTGATGTATTTGATGTAAGCCCAGTGGATATTTAAAGCTTACAGAAGGCTGCATTTAACTGCTGCTATGTCATTCCTGCAGTATTTCTGCAGGTGTTTTGGTCACTGCTATTATTTGTAATATATTATATTATTTGTAATCAGCACAAATTATCTGTCCCCATATGATAAAATCCACCACCCCCCCTGATTGTTTTTTACAACTTGAGTACTGATCGTAGGTAACCTCAACTATGAGAGATAGAATGGGGGGAGTTAATTGATAAATTCCTGGGTAAAATAAGTATTTGGTCACTTATAAACAAGCAGGATTTCTGGCTTTCACAGACCTGTAAAGTCTTCTTTTAGAGGCTCCTCTGTCCTCCACTCGTTACCAGTATTAATGGTACCTGTTTTAACTGGTTATCAGTATAAAAGACACCTGTTTTAACTGGTTATCAGTATAAAAGACACCTGTCCAAAACCTCAAACAGTCACACTCCAAACTCCACTATGGCCAAGACCAAAGAGCTGTCAAAGGACGTGAGAAACTAAACTGTAGACCTGCACCAGGCTGGGAAGACTGAATCTGCAATAGGTAAGCAGCAGAGGTGTCAAGTAACGAAGTACAAATACTTTGTTACCTTACTTAAGTAGAAATTTTCGTTATCTATACTACACTGGAGTAATTATTTTTCAGACGACTTTTTACTTTTACTCCTTACATTTTCACACAATTATCTGTACTTTTTACTCCTTACATTTTAAAAACAACCTCGTTACTCTATTTCATTTCGGCCTTAAAAAAAAAACTATCCAGTTAAATTGCTCCATCCGGATAGAGTGAATTTGGTTGTGGTTGTTTCAGATGTTCTTGTCCAGTTTTGTTCTTACATCCGTTCCCTCAGATTCCTGCAACTAAACTTTGATGTACATTCCAATAAAGGTTAGGATAAATGATAACATGCCTCTGAAGTTTGACTTTTTGCACCATTACAATACTTATAGGCAACTAGTCATCATATCTTCTGCTCTCTGAAACACATGTTAATTCTCAATAGTACACATATATGGTTCTTTAATATATTTGCATTATACTAAGATACATTCATTTTCAATGGCTTTTTTCCCCCCTTACATTACTTTTACTTTTATACTTTAAGTAGTTTTGAAACCAGTACTTTTATACTTTTACTTGAGTAAAAAACTTGAGTTGATACTTCAACTTCTACAGGAGTATTTTTAAACTCTAGTATTTATACTTCTACCTGAGTAATGATTGTGAATACTTTTGACACCTCTGGTAAGCAGGTTGGTGTGAAGAAATCAACTGTGGGAGCAATTATTAGAAAATGGAAGACATACCAGACCACTGATAATCTCCCTGGATCTGGGACTCTAGCAAGATCTCACCCCGTGGAGTAAAAATGATCACAAGAACGGTGAGTAAAAGTCCCAGAACCACACGGGGACATAGTGAAGGACCTGCAGAGAGCTGGGACCAAAGTAACAAAGGAACCATCAGTAACTCACTACGCTGCCAGGGACTCAGATCCTGCAGGGCCAGACGTGTCCTGCTTAAGCCAGTACATGTCCAGGCCCGTCTGAAGTTTGCTAGAGAGTATTTGGATGATGCAGAAGAGAATTGGAAGAATGTTATATGGTCAGATGAAACCAAAATAGAACTCCTTGTGAAGACTTACAGAAAACATTTGACCTCTGTCATTGCCAACAAAGGGTATATATACAAAGTATTGAGATGAACTTTAATCATTGACCAAATACTTATTTTCCACTATAATTTGCAAATACATTGTTTTTAAATCAGAAAATGTGATTTTCTGGATTATCTTTTTTTTATTTTGTCTCTCATAGGTGAGATATACCTATGATAAGATACTTTTTTGCCCCACTGTATGTATATTTCTTTGTTAGTCTGTTATGAGGCATGAAATTGTACAGAAAGATGATTTATGTATTTTCATTTAGTTTCTCCCTTTGGTCATTGATACACTGAGTAAAAACGTATGGAGATCAAGTTGATCATTACGCTCATAGATTACAAATATTTCTCAAAAGTGTCATGGCAGATTTAATGATAATTTATTTTGTCCCTTCTAAAAAGGCATTTCCATTAGTGTAATTATTTTCTTTTATTCAATCCTGAATTATAGTATACCACAAAAATCTATTCATTAAATGGTCAGATTATTAGTGTTCAGCCTCTCAATATATGTTTAAGACCTTAAAATATGCTGTTTCACGTGATAATTGATGTCTAATTTTCCCCCCACCCAATAAAAAAACAAAAAATCAATATAGCTGTAATTTAAATAAGCTATTTAGTTGGAAAGATTTTTATACCAATCGTGAAACACCTTGCAAGTGACAAAGCATATTCTTCTTGGGGGAAGGAAATGCCTACATGAAAGAGGAAAAAAAGGTAGCTTATAGTATTTGTATTTATCAGTTTCTGTAACATGTTTGATTGGAACACCCAGTACTCGAGTTGAGGGGGGATGAGGGAGGATGAGGGGGATGGCATCCCCCCTGAAATAAAAACGGTCAAAATCATCCCCCCTGTAAAACTGCCACCCCCCCTTTCCATCCCTTATGTCATTTCATCAATGAATGTGGTTTTACTGCTATTTCAACATTTAGAGTCACCACCAGAAAAATAACTTATTTGACAATTTTCCCCTGTTTCAAGTAAATTTTCACTTGAAATAAGTAGAAAAATCTGCCAGTGGGACAAGATTTATCTTCTCATTACAAGCAAAAAAAATCTTGTTCCACTGGCAGATTTTTCTACTTATTTCAAGTGAAAATCTACTTAAAACAGGTGAAAATTGTTGTTTTTTCCAGTGATGAGTCTTGTTTTAAGTGTAATGAGATTTTTTTACTAAAATGAGACATTTTAACTAGAAATAAGACAAACATTCTTGTTACGATTTTGAGTTTTTGCAGTGATCCATTTTACTTATCCTGTGAAGGACAGAGTCATATTGATAAGTTCAGGAAACTGTTTTTTATTGTTGTGTTTTGATGTATTTGATGTAAGCCCAGTGGATATTTAAAGCTTACAGAAGGCTGCATTTAACTGCTGCTATGTCATTCCTGCAGTATTTCTGCAGGTGTTTTGGTCACTGCTATTATTTGTAATATATTATATTATTTGTAATCAGCACAAATTATCTGTCCCCATATGATACAATCCACCATCCCCCCTGATTTTATTTTACAACTCGAGTCCTGGGTAGAGCTGTAAGTTCAAGGCTCTAGATGGGGTTACTGAGCTAATAACGTTATCAAGGGGAAGACGGCTGCTGTTGTTCAACCTTCCCAGTCGGTTTGTGAAGATTAGTTTTAAATAACACAGATTTAAATTAAGTGCGCCACTTAGTTTTAGTGGCTTTTTGTAATTCCATGAAGATTAACCCCCCCAACGTGAACAAAGGTTTTGTTTCTGGAATCTAAATTGTGGGGCTGCAGTGACATATTTGGACAGGATTATATGTTTGGATTAAACCCCCTGAAATACACAACAAATTGTTTTGGTGACCAATGTGTTGTTTGCCTTTTGTTAGCAAGATATAAGGGGAAGCCACTGGGGCAGACTTTCATGAAGCTTGGTGGTAAATTAAATCATTAAATATAGGTACAGGAGCTGCTTTGTTAGTTTGTGGGGGGTTTTTTTCCTGAATTTTTTTGTATTACTTTTTGAGCAGAGAAACTCCAGCTGGACAAACTGAGCCAGTGGGGCGTAAGAAAACAGAGGTGGTAGCGGTGTTTCTGTATCGCTGTGACATAGATCAAGATCAGATCATATTTTACGATCAGTTAATCCAGAAAAACTGTATATTCCAGGGGGGTTCACATTAGGGGTGTGCAAACAAGGGTACCTCACGATTCGATTCAATTTCGATTCTTCTGATTATAACGATTGTCGATTCGATTATTGGTGCCACGATTCTTCGATTATTGTGATTTTTAATGCTTTTTTCCATACAAGATTGATTTTGTCTTCATCTGTGGCTACATTTGTAAATAAATAGCCAATCAATTAACTCAGTTCCTCTAACAACACTCATTAAGTAAATAACAAGGTTTTTTGAACATTTGACATGTATTTTTCAAAGACACAAAATAATGTATTTTATGACTATGTAAACATTTGCTCTTTGACTTACTTAACTTTGACCAGGGAAAGCTGCACTTGCATGAGAGCGCCCTCTATTGGCGGAAAACACTGAAAACGGTCAAGCCCTGGATTTAATGAGTTCATTAATTCAAGTAAACAAGATATGTACTTCCATCAAATTTATTTACTGTAAACATATCTGCCATATTTCAAGTGAACAATAAGAAATGTGCATTCTTGAAAATGAAATGATTCTGCAGCTTATTCAGTCTGGAATCTGGATAGGATAACTTAAAAAAAATATATATATATATATTTTTTTTTATTAATCGATTCCAAAACGTCACGTGTCGCATCGCGATGCATCGACACATCGATGAATTGCACCCACCTCTAGTTCACATACTTGTCACTGTATGTCATTGTAGAATGGTATAAACACAAGGGTACACTTTATGATTTTGGCTTAACAGTTTTGTTAGTTTTAATGTACAACCCAAGTGTAAAACTATATTACTGAAATAACGTGAACTTGTTCCCCAGTTTACACATGCTTTATTCCTCATCTTCTAACAACAAAGAGGAGAAATTACAAAGGTTTTATAGATTTAATCATCCTTCCTTAGTCTTAGTTTCATTTTAAGAGTGTACTTTAAATTGTGGTTGCTGTGTACAGACCTCCCTCTGCCCCCTACTCAGCTATTGATGAGATAGCTGATCTTTTAGCTCCTTATAAAGATTCTGAGATGATCATTTTAGGTGATTTTAATTTAAATTGGTTGAGCTCTGCCTCCAATTATCTGAAGGAAGTCAGTGAAAATCTTAATCTCTCACAGCTAATTACTGAACCTACCAGGCCAAACTTGAAAGATTTTTCAAGCTCAACTCTGATTGACTTGATTCTGACAAACAGAGGTGACAAAATTACTGACTCAGGAGTATTTGAGCTTGGTTTTAGTGATCACTGTCCGATATTGAAAAACAAAGAAGAAAAAACTAAGTCCTCGTATGATGATCAGTAGGAATTTTAAACATTTTGTTCCACAAGCCTTTCTGTCTGACCTTTATGAAAGTGACATTCATGACACTGCTAAAATTCCTGATGATGACTTAGCTCTTGACCATTTTTGTAAGACCTTTAATTCTATAGTCAATAAACATGCTCCTTTTAAAAAACGTAGGGTGCAAAATAGGTCAACTTCCTGGTTCACAGCTGAAATTTCATTTCAGAGATTTCAGAGAAATATTTCAGAGAAATATTTTCAGAGAAATAAAGCCTGGGCTCTTGCCAGGCGCACTGGTGACCCCAGTCACTGGCTTACTGTGTATGGTGTATTAGAAATAAATAAAATAAATAAATAAATAAAGAAATAAATGCACAGCCACAATAAGAAAGGCTAAAGCTGATTATTTTTTTGTTTTTAATTCCAAAATCATTTCTTTTAACCTGAAGTATTCTCCCTCTTTTCCTCCTCTCACTGCAGCTGATGGATCCTCAATGTCAGATCATAAAGAGATCTGTGCTGCTTTTTTTTTTTTTTTTAATATTTCCCATTTTTACCACCCCGTGCTCCTGCCTACTGACAGTCCTGGGCATCACCAGACAGGGTGGGGCTTCTCCGGCCGAACGTAGCGCGTGGAAGGATCACGTTATTCCGGCCAGATCCTCCCCACCCCATCTGGCGCCCCGGTTGGCCAGAGGGGGCATGTGTAGCCCAGGACTGTTGCATGTTTTTGTGAGGGTAGCTCCCATTAGGTACCCAGGGTATGGGGGGAACATACAAACTCCACACAGAAAGATCCTTTCGCCAACCCCACCCATGGTGTGGGCACTGAAGTCATGGGGGAACTAACACGCACTTCAGCACCCACAGCGTCCCCCGGCGGGAATCGAACCCAGGACGTTCTTGCTGTGAGACCGCTGCACTACCAGCTGCGCCACCGTGCCCCTGTGCTGCTTTTAACAAACATTTTTTAGCTGCTGGTGACCTCTTTGACAAATCTGATTCAGAAACCCCTCTGTCCACTATTGTTCCTGATTCTCAGATGATTCTAAACTTGACCCTTACTTTTTAAAGCTTGCCAGCCCAATTATAGTAAATTATATGACGTTAACCGTTCTATCTTATTAGGTACAGTTCCTAGGGTCTGGAAAACTGCTTTCGTGACTCCATTGCATAAAAATGTGGATAAAACTATATATATATATATATATATATATATATATATATAATATATATATATATATATAAATAATAAGCACATATATATGCCTTAGGTTCTTACCAGCATGGTATTAAAAATTAATATGTGTGCAGACAAGGTGGGAAAAAAAACATAATTTAAGAAAACATTTACAAAGCACCAATGTTTATTTAACTAATTTACATGAAATGAAAAAAATAACTTTACAAATTAGGCCTAGATACACTTTTATACATCTGATTTTAAAAGTGACAGTTTCATGGCAAACATTAGAAACACCAGTAATTAAATGCTTCTTTTAAGGTTTTGAATCATCTTACAAAAAAATGGCTCATTGTTATTTTATCATCAGATTTAAGAAGTGCTGCAGCAACAATTTAAACAGGGAATAAATTCTTCGGTGGTCAACAATGTTAAAAGAAACAGTTCACAAAGACAAAGTAAAGGTTTCTTTTTGTCAGACAATAAAGGTAAAGATTTGGTTTCACCTGGAAAAAAAGAAACCTTCACTGTAAATTCTCAATAGTCACAATGAACTGCATAGAAGTAGCTCACAATAACATCTTTCTTCATTATTGCACAAGGTATCTTTTAATCTGTATATTTTTAAATAAGGTTGTGAGCAGGTGTATTTTATCCTGAGTTAAAACAGGTACCATTAATACAGGTAACGAGTGGAGGACAGAGGAGCCTCTTAAAGAAGAAGTTACAGGTCTGTAAAAGACAGAAATTTGTTTGTAGGTGACCAAATACTTATTTTACCCAGGAATTTACCAATTCATTCAGTAAAGATCCTACAATTTTCTGGATTTTTGTTTCATTTTGTTTCTCATAGTTGAGATGTACCTGTGATGAAAAATACAGGCCTCTCTTATCTTTTTAAGTGGAAATCAACAATCAGAACCAACACCAAACTGAGATGCACTAGTGGCAGCGGTGGATGTATGGAATAAATTAGATAGGGATTTGAAATTATGTAAAACCTTAACCTTATTTAAAAAAACATTGAAAAGAAGGATGATGTCCTTATACTGTATTAAATTAATGAGTGGTGATGCTTGCTATGTTGATTTGGGTATTTATTTAATTGGTGATTTGCTTTGATTTTTTAAGGATGAAGGTAACATTTAGACTGCACCTTATTTTAAAAATCTTTTTTTTTTTATTTCTTGAGGAATTTTTGTTATCCCCATGGAGGCAATTTGTTTTACTGGCGGTCTTTCTCTTACTTCTTGCTTTTATTTCATTAATTGAATTAATCTTTTTGAGGGTAGGCAAATAATAAGCTTTGCTTCAGCCTACCCCTTTTTCGGTCTAGATGTTATTTGTTTATTTGTATATTGGAAACTTTTTTGTAATGTTTTCTTTGAACAGTGTATTCGTTTTTTTGTTGTCATTTTTATTCTTTGTTTTTTTTTTTTTTTTGTGTCATGACCGAAAATAAACTAAACTAAACTAAGTGGGAGAACTTGCACAATTGCCGGCTGACTAAATACTTTATTGCCCCACTGTAGCTGTAGGCTATGATAAATCTATTTTATATTATTATTATTGTTGATTATATTCTATTTTGCAGTGTAGTGTTGTTTTCTCCCATATTACGTGAACGAAACAGGAGCGCGTCACGTCAGAGACATTTCCAGCTGCCCGTGAACGCATCACCGAGGCCTGCTGCCGCTGCACGCCGTCTCCGGCTCCGATTTCCGACTCGTGTTTTGGCCGGCTGAAAACACGGGACAGGTGTCCACTGGCACTCCTCGAAAGACGACGGCTTTATTTTTCAAGTTTTGAACAACTGTGAGGTCTCCATGGGCCTCACACTGAGTTATTGGCTGTGCGCTGGTCGCTGTGCGCCCCCCCACAATAACAGCAGCCGCAGCGGTGAGACGCGTCTTCTGGATGTGTAGTTGCGCTCCCGCAGATTAGAACCGCTGCTCTTTTTTTAGTCTCCTTGCAGGGCGTTTCCCCCTATTCTATTTTTATTTATTTATTTATTTGTTTATTGAATTTATTAATTGTTTTAAGTGACAATTTGCTGCTGCGAGTTTGTCTCTGGACCTCAGTCGGTCGGAAGCTGCAGTTGCAGCGTCGCGTCCCGAGGAGGAGCGTCTATTATTTATTACAGCGGAGGATCCGCCGCCGCGCAGAGACTTATCAGGACTGAGACGGAGAGGAGTCAACATGTTTGAGGCCAGAGGAGTCCCCTTCATCCTGCTCGACATAGCCTGTCTGATCCTGGGTATGTGTTTAAAAGGTCTTTGCTTCACTGGTGGTGGGGAATAATTTATAAGCCGATTTGACAGTTGGATGTAATCCTGTTGTTGGGATATTTCGCAGTTTGCATATCACGTGAAGGGAGCGGTGTCCAGGAAAACTTGGACTATATTACCGCGGTTGAATTGGTTTGATATTGGATATTGGATATTCGACATTCAACACCCATAAAACTTGTGATACATACCACTGATTTTGGTCAAACCACTTGTGATGTGTTCATGGTCATCTAGACTATATATCACAAAACAGTAATTATTAAAAAATCATATAAAAAATCATATATATGGGCTGATTTAAAAATCATATATAGGGGCTGATTTAATGTGGTTTAATGAATTCAACACCCATAAAACTTGTGATACATACCACTGATTTTGGTCATATTGCTTAGAATAGAATAGAATAGAATAGAATAGAATAGAAGACTTTATTAATCTCCCAGAGGAGAAATTCAGTCGTGCAGCAGCCAAAACACACACACACTTTATACAAAAAATGTAAAATAGAAATAACCAATAAGTGGTTAAATAATAAAAAGAACAATATAAAAAGTAGAAAAAGAGTATGTACAAGAGAGAGAAAAAAAATAGTAAACACCAAAACAAAATTGATAATATTTACAAAAAATGTACAAATATTTTCAAAAATACTTGAGGTATTTGAGGTATTGAGGCTTGTGATGTGTTCATGGTCATCTAGACTATATATCACAAGAGAGTAATTATTATAGAATCATATTATGGGCTGATTTAATGAGGTTTAATGAATTCGACACCCATAAAACAATCAGTGTTATGTATTGCAAGTTTTATGGGTGTTGAATGTCGAATATCCAATATCAAACCAATTCAACCGCGGTGACTATATTTTTAAACTGTGGTGAAGCACTTATCAAATAACCTGTCATAAATGTTTTTGGTGTGCTTATTGTGAACGGTCCCCATGCTTTTGAGAATCTATGGTACTATTTTTCAGCACAAACAAAAACAGTCACCAGCAGCAGAATAACACAGACACATATTTCATGATTATTATATATCATTCGTATGGAGTGTGATATTATGCCATTATAGTTGATTGTTTTCATATGCTGTGGCTCATTCAGACCACGTGCTTTTATAGCTATGCCTAATTCAAGTTAAGCATGTGAATTTACTGATTTTTCCACTGAAGGGCAGGTTTAAAGGTTGTTAGAAGTCAAATTACTGCATTTATTCTAATAAGTTTACCAGTACATGTAACCACAATGTACTCTGATCATCATCGGTCTCAAATCAACATCTGGCAGATTAGAAGTTTAACTCAACAGTCATGTTGCATCTAAAACAGATGTTTAGTCCAAGTGAATCATTGATTCAGATGTCATTTTTTTGTTCATTTTTCTTTTTCTCAGCCATAATATTACGTCTTTATTCTTGGACTGAAGTCTTAAAAGGCTGCTTTGTGTCACTTGCGCCCAGATATTGTCTCGTGGGGCTTTTTGAGTTTTTAAAATCTAATTATGATTGATTGATGTTTGTACCTTGACTCATAGAATCATTACGCCATTCGTTTTGAAAGATGCTTGCCACATGTGCAAATGTCCTCTATTAGTCTGAATCACCAGCTGATGGAGATTTTTCCAATAAAAGTTAATTTATTCAGTTAAAGTCCTCCTTCTGCCTCACTTAAAAAAACGGGGGAAGAAATCTAAATATGTGAAAAAGCAGCTGGATTAGATATAACGTATTCAGATGGGTCCGTTGTTAATGCTTGTTGCCTTCCACTCATGTCAGTTGCATATTTATTGATCGTAAAAGGCTTTCAGACTATTGGCTACGTCGTCAGGTGGCCACAAAAAGCTTTCAGGGGCCAAACTGCACCATGAGATTATAAGGGGCTGGGTTTACTGACTACAAGCAAAAGGATGATCTCAGCTGCTGATTGGATTTATTCTTCCAAGTCAAGCTAAATATTAAATCATAGCAAGGCATCTGTAAACCCTCCTCCTGACTCGGACTGCTGTTCAACTTGCACATGCGTGGAGTGAGGATCAGTCTCCGGAATGTGAAGATATGACTTTAAAGAGATGTTTTATTCACTCGAATGAATAACCAGCAGATGGGACAGAGAGTTTTCCTTTTCACGGCTGTCAGAAACGGTTGTGAGTCGTTTTGACAGCCTATGAGGGTTTGTGTCCCAACTCTGTGATACTTTCAGCTGCTGTGCGTGTCGTTGTGTTTGTCGTCTTTTGCTTGAGGCCTGTTTTGCGTGCGTTACACCTCGATAATTGTCTGTCACTTCTGCTTCCACAGTGTCCCTGCTTTGTAATGGCGTAAATGGGTCAAATAGGCAGCAAGATGACAGCATTACATTTAGACTTTGAACCGTCAATACCAATTAGCTTTAGCTCATATATTTATGGTTGTTTTTTTATTATTATTATTATCTAATGGGAGTGTCTAGGGCTGGGCGATATGGACCAAAAGTCATATCTCGATATTTTCTAGCTAAATGGCGATACTCGATATATATCTCGATATTTTTTCTGTGCCTTAATTGGGGTTTCCCCCAAAGCATTATAGCATAGCATCTCTGTTAGCTTCATTTTTTTCTGAGGCAAACCCTTAAAAAAACAGTCAGTTTTAATACAAAGCCTCGTGCCAAATGTCACACAGGTACCTTTATTAACAGAGGTCTGCACAATATCAAAATGTATAAAACAAATGAAATAAAAATAAACTGGCTGCATATATAGAATAAAAATGCTTCTTGAATAAAATAAAACAAATATCCCTTTCCTGCATAACAATTAAATTAAAATACACTGTGCAATTAATACAATGTAGACAGTAACAGGCAGACTTTTCCACTGAGGTTGACAGTTGTGCAAATAACAAAACATTTGTGCAAATCTCAAATAAAACATTCAAGTCAATGTGTCACAAAATAAGCTATATCAAAATCATTAAAAAAAAAATGTAAATTTTTTTTTTTTTTTTTCGATATAAACGATATTGTCTCGTACCATATCGTGTTTGAAAATATATCGATATATATTAAAATCTCGATATATCGCCCAGCCCTAGGAGTGTCTAAAGTTCCTTTCACACCAGAGTACTCTTGACAAAAGTTTCCAGTCCTCTCATATTGGAAAAGAAAACCCCACATGGACACAAGTCTGTCTCTAATATTGTGTTTTTTGCAGCATCTACTTGTAGTTCCTAAATTCTGACATGCATTATTCATGTCTTCCAGATAGCGCCTCCGTGATTCACACTGAGTAACGTGTTCCTTGTACGTTGATGAGCTGCAACATTTCTGCTTTAAAACGGTTCCTGTTCGGTGTCAGTTCTCCACCTGGCTGTTGTTTATAATTATGCAAATGACAAAATGACAAATTCTCAGGTTGAAGTTCAACAACTGGAGGTTTTTCGCCCCCTTTAATGCCCCGACCAACCAACGGAGCCATCCTATCACCCAGTTTTAAAAACAAATACGCTTGGGAAGTTTTTATCCGAGGCAGATTTATTTATTTGAGCACAAAATCGGAAACAAATACATACCTGTTGTTGGTTTTTAACTGAATTCATTATCACTGTGTGTATTAGTGGTCAAGGTTGTCAACATTGAATTTTAGTGCGTAATTTTCCTGGCTTGCTGTCCTGCCTGTCGGTGTTTGTCACCTGTCATGTTGCCTATTAGTTTGTCTAGTTATAATGTTGCTTTTTGTGCATGGCTTTTTATTCTGTGTTTAGTGCTTTTGTCTTGTTTGTTTTTGGCCTGTTAGTGTGTTATTGTGTCTTGTGTTATTAATGCTGATGTTACTGTTGCTGCTTCATGTTGTTCTGTTTTCATGTGTAGCAATTGTCTGTTAAGCTTATGTTAACCTGTGTATTTATGTATTTTAGCTTAGTTTTTACCTCTTAATCTCTATTCTGATATAGCCTTTTTATTCGGAAATGTTTTATTGATTGTATCTAATAATTCTTTCTTTTAGGTTGACTATTTTTACACCAGTCCAGGGACAGCGGATGCAAAATAGCCTTTTTGGCTAATTCCGGCACATTTTACATAGGTTTAAATGTGTTGATAATGTGCATTGTCCCTGTAATCTAAACCTTTAAATTAGGGCTGTTCGATTTTGCCCAAAAATACAATCTCGATTTTTTTCTCTCAAAATCCGATTTTCGATTACGATTATTTTGTGAATTGACAAAAGGCAAAGAAATGATTTCAAATATGCTGTTTTTTTATTGAACATTTGCCCCATTGGGCTTTAAGTGCAAACTTTGCTCTTATTAAACCAAAAATGAATGAATAAAGCGCAAAACTCTGTAAAATAAGTTGAAAAAAAGTTTTAAAAAATATAATAAAATATAAAGTTTGATCTCTGGAAAAAAAATCAGCAAATTAGCACTTGCAAACATACAGTAAGTTATATTTAAAATTAAATAAAACAAAACATTTTCTAATTAAACTAAACTGGGTCTTTGCATGCTAAATAATAATGCAACCCATGAAGGAGGTAGAGGTGTGTAATGTCAGTCATTACATTTGCTAAAGAGCCTCTCCGATGGGGCACTTGTCGCAGGTATTGAGAGGTATTTCCATCAATCATTAATATGGTATCAATCATTAATATGTGTGCAGACAAGGTAAAAAAAAAAAAAAGTGAAAAATCGATTTTACGAGTTTCACGTTTTAACATCGTTCTAATTACATAATCGTGATTACGATTTAAAATCAATTAATCGAACAGCCCTACTTTAAATAAATAAAATAAAAATAAAATTAAAAAACTGGGTCTGTAATAGCGGAAGGGTTATTTATTCTTCCTCATTTTAGGATTGTAAGTTTGCCTTTCAGCGTTTCATGGAGAAATGCGTTGCTGTCCTGCACCGCTTGAGTAGTTCTGACCTGATGTTTTGGGTGGATTTTTTTTGTTTATTTTGTAACCCAACTCACCTTAATTCTGATCTCTTCCCTCAACAGGAGGTCTGCCTCTGGCGGCCTTTAACCTGGGTAAGATCCGCCCCTATCAGAGGGGCTTTTTCTGTAGTGACGACAGCATCAAGTACCCTTTCCACCACAGCACCGTCACCTCCACGGTGCTCTACACCGTGGGCTTCAGCCTGCCTATTAGCTGCGTGAGTAGGAGCTGCTCACGAAGGGTTTCATCACACGCTCGCGGCCACATCACAGGGCAAATATGTTGACTTGTCAAACGCGTGTGTGAAACGTGTAGTACGAGGTGTGCCGGGTCGGTTGGCTCTGGTATGATGTGTGCTGCCTTTTACGGCCACGCCTAAATGGAAAGCTTCCCCAGCTTCTGTTATCAAGCAAAGTTGTCCTTTTCCTGCTTTGGCAAGTCAAAGTTTGCGCTGTGAGAGGAGTCTGCGTGCCGATAAAAGTGTAAAGTTGAAGAACAGGTGCGCAAAACCCCAAAAAAACCCAGCTAACTGTGGAGTACAGGAAACTAAAGGACGAAGGAGGATGTCCACTCTTAATCATTCTTTTTTTTTTTTTTAAACGCTTGGTCTAATAAAACTCATAAAACTAATTGCAAACCATAAATCAGTCTTATCAACCTGCTTTAACGTCAACAGACCAAGTAGATCTAGTCGGTGAACTTTCCATTGCTGTTGCTAATTAAAAAAAAACAGACATGCAGGCTCTGCCTCCTGCTCCTTAAAATAGCAGGAATGCTCTACTGGATCAGAGCAGTTGTTTCTAGTGAATAACGGAGGGAGGACAGGCTGCCTGTGTTTGCCTCGTCTTCCTTTGTTGCTCTCTGTGATTTATATCTTCTGTCTTTTATGGGTAATTGTAGCCACAAGACTGGGTTTGATTGATCTTGTAGTGATCTCCAGCAGCTCGCGTCATTGTTCGAGGTCTTTTTTGCGGCATGTGTGGAAGAATATGTTGTAATTCGGAGCTGGAGCACCCTGAGGCGACATTGTGAAGTAAAAGTGATGTGCTTTTTTTTAATCTGAGAGGAAGACAAAGGGCCAAATCCACAAAAGGATTGCGCGGCTTCTGCGGCCGCTAAACCGGTGCAAATGAGACAAAAAGAGAGCGTCTAATTCACAAAGCACCCGCAAAAGACGAATTGCAGCACAAACTGCGCTGCCAAGCAAATAGTGTCATGGTGCGCCTGTGCCATTTGCATGCATGTAAATTAGGTAATATTCATACATTCGGCGCAAAATGGCCCCCTTTCTATGCAAATAAGCCTCATTGCAAAAACCGTCTAATTCACAAAGGCCAGCGCTATTTGCCACCCGCAAAAATAGTGGAGCAAATACCGTCTTTTCGAAGCGTGTATTAACTGCGCGCAAACTCACTCCTCACTCCCTCTCTGTCTCTGTTTCTCTCTCTCTTCAATATCATTCAAGCCTGTGTGATACTGAATGATATTAAAGGTGAAATCTACAGTCAGACATGACTGTACACAGTCAGATCAAGTGGGGTTGTGGACTTATCTCGGATTTAAAAATAAAAATAACAGGACGGAGCTCAGGATTCATCCATACAGTAGGGGCTGCTTTATTACAAACAATTCCACCATATAAACATAGAAATCTAGAATGTGTGTGTTTAACAGCTGACCTGTAGGTGTGTGCAGCAAAACACAGAACATGAATTACCGTCAGATCCTGATCTGATCCCGATCCGGTGTTAATGAAGTTACTGCAAAACTTTATGGGCGTGTTTGCGCCGGCATATCATTAGAGCAAAATCTTTTGTGAATAGGACCTTAAGGCGGGGCAAATTGCGGGCGCAAATGCGGCGCAATTCGCAGCGCTATTTGCGGGTGCAATCTATTCTTTGTGGATTTGGCCCAAAGTGTAACAGGGATCTGGTAACAGAAGCTGATCCAGAAACCTGATCCAGCTGCTCAGGATTCGCTCACAGAAGAAAGTAACATGCATCCAATAACCAATAACCTGCTTTAACATGTCATTTTTATGCTTTTAGCTTGACTTCTCTCCAGTAACACGCAGCTCTTCTGCCATACCAACACTTTTAACCATCTCTCATGCTCCTGAAAGCTGACGAGGATGAAGCCAACCCTCTGCGGGAGCAACGCCACTCACCCGGCTACCTGTTGCATGGTGGGGAGGTGTCTGATTCCCGCTTGTAACCTGTATTTTCTCTCTCTCTCGTTGCTTCTCCGCTAGTGGGACTCCCATTTGCAATACTCAATTTGGTGCGCAGGCCTTTTCATCGAGGTTTTTTCTGTAACGATGATACAATCAAGTACCCCTATAAAGAGGACACCATTTCCTATCAGTTGTTAGGAGGGGTTATGATTCCCTTCACAATACTCATTGTAAGTGCATCGGTTTATCTTTCTGCTAACTGGCCCTCTGGGCACTCTTTCTCTCTTTTTTATTTTGTCTTCAGCTCATCTTCATTTTAACATTTTAACTTCCACCCAGCTTTCTTTGGTTGTTGTTCTTACTAAATATACTATTTTATTGTATTATGTCTTGTAGTTTTGCTTTCATGGGGCACCAGATTGGATTTGAAATCAAACAATGGAGATGTGATCAAAGTGTAGACTTTTGGCTTTAAATTAAGCGGTTTCACAAAATTATGGGATTTACAATTTAGGAATTACAGCAAATTTATCAAAGAGCCTCTGTTTTCTACGGAAGAGTATTAGGGCCAGGCAGGAGAAATTTTTTTTTTTTTTATTGTGCACTTCGAGAAAAAAGTCGAAATGTTGAGGAAAAAAAGTCGAAATGTCGAGAATAATGTTGAAATACAATTTCAAGAATAAAGTCAAAATTTCGCCTTTTTTCTCAACAATTCAACTTTATTCACAAAATTTTGAATTTTTTCTCAACATTTCGACTTTTTTCTCGAAATTGTACTTCAACATTATTCTCGACATTTCGACTTTATTCTCCTTAACATTTCGACTTTTTTCTCGAAATTGTGCTTCAACATTAATCTTGACATTTCGACTTTTTTCTCGAAATTGTATTTCAACATTAATCTCGACATTTCGACTTTATTCTCCTTAACATTTCGACTTTTTTCTCGAAATTGTGCTTCAACATTAATCTCGACATTTCGACTTTTTTCTCGAAGTGCACAATAAAAAAAAAATCTTCCCCTCTCAAATATTTTTTCTCTTCCATGGCCCTAATACTCTTCCGTAGTTTTCAATGCGACGTGAGTGTAATTGAAAAAAAAATAAGTATATTCCATTGAATACCTGAAATCTGGCATCCTGAGACATCACCAAGCTGGAATTGTTTTACCAGCGAAACATCTGCCAAATTCTAACTCAGCACCTAAAATCACCAGCAGATGTTTCATCTGCTCTTCTGACCTGAAGTAACGACAATTGGACCAATTCTGACCAGTTGACGTGTTGTCAGTGGTCCAAACAAGTTTGAGCCATTGAAAATGGAGGTACTTTTCTCTGACTGGCTGCAATTCCTACTTACTTAATGCCAGATTTTTGTGAAACCTCTTAAACTAAAGCGGAAAGTCCGCACTTTGATCACAGTTGGTTTTATTTCAACTCCATTGTTGGTGTCTGAAGGTCAAATCCTGAACGCTCTGTCACTTTCCTCGTACTTCTGGGCCCAACTGCATTTGTTTGCCGCCAGCACCAACTACAACTCACATCCCGGCAGCATCTTGTAGACAGTTTTCATCTTCAAATTTGCAGATGAGACAGTGTTAGAATTTTCTTTGATACATACCGGCTCCAAACGCAGCTGCAGCAACAGTTTGCAGAAAACAGACACTAAACACAGCAGCCGTGAAACTCGCAGAATCGATGAAACTTCAGCTTTTCTGCTGCAGAACGGACCGAAAAGTACTTTGCAAAAAGTATCTCTCGTGTACATTTTTCTTTTATTATAACTGAAGTAAAGATGAAATACTTTACTCGATTCAAGAGTTTATTCCTGTATTTTAAATATGACAATACAATTAATATTAACCTTAGATCAGGTATGATAATCTAAACCAGGGGTCGGCAACCAGCGGCTCCAGAGCCGCATGCGGCTCTTTAGCGCCGCCCTAGTGGCTCCTGGAGCTTTTTCAAAAATGTTTGACCTTTTTTTTTTCCTTTTTTTTTGTTTTGTTTTTTTTTCCTTTTTTTCTCCTTTTTTCTCTTTTTTCCTTTTTTTTCTATTTTTTTCTTTTTTCCTTTTTTTCTCTTTTTCCTTTTTTTCTTCTTTTTTTTCCTTTTGTTCTCTTTTTTTCTTCCTTTTTCCTTTCCTTTTTAATCTCGACATTCCGACTTTTTTCTCAACATTTCGACTTTTCTCTTGAAATTTTGAATTTTCTTTCGACATTTCGACTTTTTTCTCAACATTTTGACTTTTTCTCGACATTTCGACTTTTTCTTGAAGTGCATAATGAAAAAAAAAATCTTCCCCCAGTTATAACTAATATAGATACATGCAGCATGTGCTGCCTTCATTTTAAGGCTTATACAAGACTTCATTTTTTGCGTCTCCAGACATATTTGTTTTTTGTGTTTTTGGTCCAATACGGCTCTTTCAACATTTTGGGTTGCCGACCCCTGATCTAAACGCTCTGGGCTTGTCACCCATTAACAGTGTTTTATAAAACACTTGCAGTGGCGTAAAGCAGGACTTTCGTAAGTCATTAGTCATCTGTACTCCAGCAGAAATGCTGGGTCAAGTTATCTAACTTAAATGTACAAACTTGTCAGTTTTTCATATGAAGAAATTATCTAAACCCTTAGATTAAAATATATTTCATCTTAAGTGGACATCCTCCTTTTGGCCAAGGTTGTTTTTTATTCTGGATCTCAGGATCCCGGCCAGAGCACTTATCTGGTCGGGGTCCGAGTCCTCTCCGTCTTATTTCCTTCCGGTAGACTTGAGGCTGTGAACGTGTTTCAGATCAATTAGCCTGCAGCGAATGCAAGAAACCGTTTGCTCTGGCTCTGTACAAAGTTCACAAAATCCAACTTTTAAGCAGTTTAGTTTGTTTAATCTGTACAAAAACTACAATTTAGAAACCGACTGACTTTCCACTAAAGCCAGAGAAACCAGTGCACGCGTTAAAATGAGGTAGCGTCCTGCTTCCTGTTAAATAGCACTGTTCGTACACAAGACGGGAATCAATTTTCGCATCTTATCCTCAATTTATAAGACAATGAAACTCCTTTTAAATGAATTAACTTTCTTAAACACCAGAGAAGGCAGTTATTTTATCATTGCTGGCCCTGTTCGTACGGTGGCCGAGACCCGCCATTGCTGAAAATAAAAGTAACGCTGCAAACAGAAACAAACGCTGCTGCAAATAAAAGAAACACTGCAAATATAAAGAAACCCTGCTACAAATAAAAGAAACGCTGCAAATATAAAGAAACCCTGCTACAAATAAAATAAAAAAACAACGCAAATAAAAAAGCCACAACGGAAGTGAATTACCGGGGAATATTTTTGCCGATGCACCGGTGTTGCACATTAAAAATGACACGTAGCGACGTTGAACACTAACTTTTTCACTTATTTTCTCGTTCGTTCGTTCTTATTCCTCGCGCTTCTTATTTCTTCCTTTTCACTTACGTCCTCTTCTTCTTCTTTTCCTTTGACGAAAAAAACACCGGTGCATCGGCAAAAATAGTTAATAGTAATAGTAATTCACTTCCGTTGTGGCTTTTTTATTTGCGTCGTTTTTTTTAAATTTGCAGCGGTGTTTCTTTATATTTGCAGTGTTTATTTTATTTGCAGGGGCTTTTTTTTTATTTGCAGCGTTTCTTTAATTTTCAGCAATGGCGGGTCTTCGGCCACCGTATGTTCGTCATTAGGATGAATATTTAATTTGATATGTAAACTTTTCTCATGTTTTTGTGCAGCCCCATAACTCCACCCTTTCCTCTCCCTGCAGATGATCTTTGGCGAGTGCCTTTTAGTTTATTTTAACCGCCTCAAGTCGAAGTCATCCTTCGGCAGCTATGTTGCCTGTGTTTACAAAGCCGTTGGGACCTTCCTTTTCGGCGCCGCGATGAGTCAGTCTCTGACGGACATCGCCAAGTACTCCATCGGCCGGCTCAGGCCGCACTTCCTGCACGTGTGCAAACCTGATTGGACCACCATCAACTGCTCAGCAGGGGCTTATATCGAAAACTTCGCCTGCACTGGAGACCCGACGACAGTCGGTGAGGGCAGGTATGTGTTTCAGATCAAAATATGTCTACGCCATTCACTTAATTTCATGTCAACTTCAAGTTTTTTGTAAACCATGGTTTGTTTCAGCCATCAGCAGTGTTTTTGTTACCGATTACTTCCGAATGTGGTTTATTTAAGCCTGACTTAACTATTAGCACACTAGGGATGGGCGATATCTTACCGTTCACGATAAACCGTCCAAAAAATTCCCCACGGTAAGAATTTGTCATCCCGCGGTAAAAATTATAAAAACAAAGATATGAGCGAGCAAGAAAGAAAGATATGAGCGAGCAAGAAAGAAAGAAATAAATGAGCGAGCAAGAAAGAAAGAAAGAAATGAGCGAGCAAGAAAGAAAGAAAGAAAGAAAGAAAGAAAGAAAGAAAGAAAGAAAGAAAGAAAGAAAGAAAGAAAGAAAGAAAGAAAGAAAGAAAGAAAGAAAGAAAGAAAGAAAGAAAGAAAGAAAGAAAGAAAGAAAGAAAGAAAGAAAGAAAGAAAGAAAGAAAGAAAGAAAGAAAGAAAGAAAGAAAGAAAGAAAGAAAAAGAAAGAAAAGATCTGAGTCATTCCAGTTTTGCAGTACAGGTGTAACTCATTTAATTGTTTTTTATCAATTAAATTTAATTGTTGTAGTTTAGTAGCATTTAGTATCTTTTACAGCAGTGTTTTGGCTCCAAAGACTGAATGTGATGATAGATTTATAGTTACAAAGGTGGAGTTGAATTGGTATTTTTTTTAATCGCCATTTTTATTGTTATCGGGATAAATGCCAGAAATTATCGTGATACATTTTTTAGTCCATACCGCCCATCCCTATAGCACACAGATTATTGCACTTGTCACATCTTTATTGAACACATGGCAGAATCATTCACAGTCTAGGAAGATAAAAGTAAGTGCAATTCCTTCCGGGCATCTTAATTTGGAGGTTTGTGTGT
The DNA here is from genome assembly GCF_033807715.1 of Cololabis saira. Classification (NCBI taxonomy): domain Eukaryota; kingdom Metazoa; phylum Chordata; class Actinopteri; order Beloniformes; family Belonidae; genus Cololabis; species Cololabis saira. The sequence continues at coordinate 9,743,914 of NC_084597.1, read as the reverse complement.
TGGAGGCCTCGCTGTCGAGCACGGAGGAGGGAGCATCATGGTCTGGAGCTGTGTACTTCCTCTGGCCTTTGGTGTCTTGCAAACATTGATGAAACAATGAAATTATATTTATAATTATATCATGAAGCTGAGGGTTGGGAGAGGTTTTGTTATGCAACGAGGCTCACTGGTAAATCAACAGAAGGACGGCGTAAATCCATAAAAGTCTAGTATTATTATATCAGATGCCCTTCTTGGCGTAACTCCTCCCATTTATCCAGGCCCACGCTAATCAAACTGACTTAACGTTAGGGCTGGGCGATATGGACCAAAAGTCATATCTCAATATTTTTTCTAGCTGAATGGCGATACTCGATATGTATCGATATTTTTTCTTTTTTCTGCATAATTGGGGTTTCCCCCAAAGCATTATAGCATAGCATCTCTGTTAGCTTCATTTTTTTCTGAGGCAAACCCTTAAAAAAACAGTCAGTTTTAATACAAAGCCTCGTGCCAAATGTCACACAGGTTCTTTATTAACAGAGGTCTGCACAATATCAAAATGTATAAAACAAATGAAATAAAAATAAACTGCCTGCATATATAGAATAAAAATGCTTCTTGAATAAAATAAAACAAATATCCCTTTCCTGCATAACAATTAAATTAAAATACACTGCAATTAATACAATGTAGACAGTAACAGGCAGACTTTTCCACTGAGGTTGACAGTTGTGTAAATAACAAAACATTTGTGCAAATCTCAAATAAAACATTCAAGTCAATTTGTCACAAAATAAGCTATATCAAAATCATTAAAAATGTTGTTTTTTTTTTTTTTTAAATCGATATAAACGATATCTCATACCATATTGCGTTTGAAAATATATCGATATATATTAAAATCTCGATATATATCGCCCAGCCCTACTTAACGTCAACCACTTTTAAAGGGATTGTGAAATGAAAAACAAATTTTTCTTGATTTTTTGTGTTTTGTTGGGTGTCTTGACATCAATTACACCCAAAAAACAACAAACTTTTAACATTCAGTGTATTGTGTGCTTTCTGGGATTTTCCGCATAACTATGCAAAAACGGCGCATCTGGTTTGGTGGGGGGTCGTTACGTATAGACCCGCTAAATCACCGCCCCCTCCACCCAGTTCCCTGCCTCCTCTCCTCTCCAGCGCACCATAAAGGTTGATTTATGGTTCCGCGTTACACCGACGCAGAGCCTACGGCGTAAGGTTACGCGGCGACGCGCACCGTACGCTGAACCCTACGGCGTAGGCTCTGCGTCGATTTAACGCGGAACCATAAATGAGGCTTAACACGGAGCAGTTTAGAGCCTCTTTTGTTCTCATCACCGGAGGAAAACTGCTAAGAAGACCCGCGGCCACTGACTGGACTTAAGATAAGGAGACAGTGCTGCTTGCATGCCTTTATTTTTATGATTGTTTGCTGTGGTTCGCCCTCCTGCTTTTACGTGCATGCTTCGCCTGTCGCTCCCGGTTTAACTCTCCGACGCCGCTGTGAGCGTATGGCTGGAGGAGGAGGAGGTTTGGAGGAGGAGCGGAGCAATGATTGACAGGAAAGGGGGGAAAGGAAGCGTTTTTCACGGCGAAAAAACACTGTCATAAAAAGCCAGGAAAAGAGTACTAGAGTGAAGTTTTTCTTGTTACACTCTTTTAGACACATTTGAGGGATGTTGGCCAAGACTTTTAATAGTGTTAAAAGCATGTTAAAAATGATGTCACAATACCTTTAAGCGGCAGTAGCTCAGGTGGTAGAGCGGGTCGTCCAATGATCGGATGATGCCTCATGTGAATGTGTGTGAATGTGTATGAATGTTGGTGGTGGTCGGAGGGGCCGTTTGGCGCGATATGGCAGCCACGCTTCCGTCAGTCTGCCCCAGGGCAGCTGTGGCTACAAATGTAGCTACCACCACCAGAGAGAATGTGTTTGAATGAATAATGATTTCTGTAAAGCGCTCTGGGTGCCTAGAAGGGCGCTATATAAATCCAATCATTATTATTATTATTATTATTATTAAGCCTTACCCCAGCCAACTGCTAGGTCGCAGGAGGAATCAGTCAAACAAGTGCCATACAATACCCAAACAACCCTTCAACACACTGCCAAAATGCACAAGAAGACCCACAATATTCAACACCAAACTGCACAGAAATGCTCATTTCTTTACACAGCTAATATGACAGCAACACATTGAGCACTAAATTCTCAGTTCAAAGTCTCAAAAACCTGGTTTAGAAAGCTCCACAGTCTCCTCACTGGACTCTTTAAACAGTCAAACAGTCAAGGTAACAGTCATTAAATCTACCCAACCCTCCATCCATCATCTCAGTCAGGAAATAATTTAAATTAAATAAATGAAACGGTACGTCGGGTCCACATCCCTCAATTCCTACACGGGGTAATGTTGGCAGTAGTCTGCCTAAACGTCCGGTCCTTGCTAGTCTGGTTGCCGAGACGGTGTCCCTTCATGGTCGCCAAAAATATTGTGGAAAAACCCATTAAATGCTCTTTAACAGGTTATTGCCAACTAGGTGAATGACTGGACTGAAAACTGAGTGTCTAAATTACCAAGAATAAGATTTGAGAGTAGGGCTGTTCGATTAATCGATTTTAAATCGTAATCGCGATTATGTAATTAGAACGATGTTAAAATGTGAAAATCGTAAAATCGATTTTTCACTTTTTTTTTTTTTTTACCTTGTCTGTAATGTAATGACTGACATTACACACCTCTACCTCCTTCATGGGTTGCATTATTATTTAGCATGCAAAGACCCAGTTTAGTTTAATTAGAAAATGTCTTGTTTTATTTAATTGGAAATATAACTTATTATAACTGTATGTTTGCAAGTGCTGATTTGCTGATTTTTTTTTTTCAGAGATAAAACTTTATATTTTATTATATTTTTTAAAACGTTTTTTCAACTTATTTTAAAGAGTTTTGCACTTTATTCATTCATTTTTGGTTTAATAAGAGCAAAGTTTGCACTTAAAGCCCAATGGGGCAAATGTTTAATAAAAAAACAGCATATTTGAAATAATTTCTTTGCCTTTTGTCAATTCACAAAATAATCGTAATCGAAAATCGGATTTTGAGAGAAAAAAAATCGAGATTTTATTTTTGGCAAAATCGAACAGCCCTATTTGAGAGATGATCCAGATTACAGTAGATTTAATTAAACAGTTGCAGGCAAAAGGGTCAGAACTTACATTAGGCGTCTCCATCCAGAATGACCATGAAACAAAGTAATCATACTTATTTTGAAATGTAGAAGATGATACATTATAGTAGACAAAACATTGGTGTTCCAACTGCTAATCTCTGTTTGGGCAGAGCTCCAGTCTGCACCTGTAGTCGCCCAAGGCTATATTCTGCTGCTCTCTGCAGTCTGGGTTTCATCAAGTATGGGAAACACTTTTTTCCCTATCGCAAACGCTCAAGTTGAGAAAAAATAATAAATCAAGCAACTTTAATAACAATGGCAACTGATTCAGACTGATTTTTCTCAATGTTTAGTTTTTAAAAGTAAAAGTTTCAGTGCAAACCAGTTCCAGGTACCAACATCAGGACTGAGTAATATCGCAGGAATGTAAAGCTTGTTTTCATTAAGATCTGCGTCTGTTATCAGCCCGGAGCAGAGAGGGAAGAACGGTGGGAGGAGAGGATTTCCTCTTCTCATTCTGACGTGAGACGCAACTGCAGAGGAGCACGGACAGATCCGCAGTTTGTTCCAGGGTGTTAACGGCTTTCTGAACTGCACTTTAGTTCTGTGCAACTTTGTGATTTCTGGTCTCCTCTTTTGCTTATTTAACAGAGAGCTTTATCTCTTCTGGTTGAGTACGTGCAGCGGCCCCGTCTCTTTGACTGTACAATGTGAGGGCGTGGTCATTGACGTTTCCTGGACCCATTATGTATCTGCAGTCTTCAGCATAAAGCAACAAAACATTTTTCTCTGCAGTCTCGGAGAAGGATCTGGTGACAGGAGGGCAGATGTCCAGGGTTTTTTAAGGTTGATGTAGGGATACGTGATATTTCCAGCTGCTGGTCTGTTGAGACACTAATAGACCTGATGAGGTGCAGCAGCAGCAGAGGAGAGAAGTGCCAGTTGTGGTGGCCTGACTTGCATCCTCTTACAGTAACGTGACTCCACATCAGCTTAGTTTAACTTGCCCCCGGGGGGGATGAAATCTGAGCTGTGCATGCGTTTCTTTGAAAGGGGAAGCTAAATAAAATTAGGGAGAAAACATCTTCCTCCCGTGAGATGCCCCGCACTAATGAGCAGTAGGGCTGGGCGATATATCGAGATTTTAATATATATCAATATATTTTCAAACGCGATATGGTACGAGACAATATCGTTTATATCGATTTAAATTTTTTTTTTTTTTTTTTATGATTTTGATATAGCTTATTTTGTGACAAATTGACTTGAATGTTTTATTTGAGATTTGCACAAATGTTTTGTTATTTGCACAACTGTCAACCTCAGTGGAAAAGTCTGCCTGTTACTGTCTACATTGTATTAATTGCACAGTGTATTTTAATTTAATTGTTATGCAGAAAGGGATATTTGTTTTATTTTATTCAAGAAGCATTTTTATTCTATATATGCAGGCAGTTTATTTTTCATTTGCTTTATACATTTTGATATTGTGCAGACCTCTGTTAATAAAGGAACCTGTGTGACATTTGGCACGAGGCATTGTATTAAAACTGACTGTTTTTTTAAGGGTTTGACTCAGAAAAAAATGAAGCTAACAGAGATGCTATGCTATAATGCTTTGGGGGAAACCCCAATTATGGCACAGAAAAAATATCGATATATATCGAGTATCGCCATTCAGCTAGAAAATATCGAGATATGACTTTTGGTCCATATCGCCCAGCCCTAATGAGCAGGGGGTCACACAGACTCCTGCAGCTTTAACGCGACATAAAGAGCTCAGCATTGCTGCTGGGTTTTGTTGCAGAGGTGCTGACTTGTCCAAAGTTGATCGATTTATGGATTTTTCTGCCAGTTTTCATCCATGAATTTAATCTTTGGTCCTGGAGCACATAACAGAAACTGTTGTTTTTTTGGTAAATTACACCACACTGGGACCCGTTTGTTCAGCATGTGAAGTGCGAGAGGACCTCAGTGGCTCATGAGAATACCTAGTGTGCAATAATATATTACAGTATACTGCGCATATGTGCACATATCCGTTTCTGTTGTTTTAAGTCACGGGAAAATTGGTTTAAGAGCCCGGCTGCTGCTGACCTCAGCGTCCCTCTCAGGTGTCGCCTCCCCAAAACATGCAGCCAAAAAAAAACTTTCCTATAACAAATACAGGACCGACAGATCCTAAAAGTGAATGGAACAATAATCCTGTTATGTAAAAAGTATTTTTGTGTACTAAAATGTATTCACTTTTGTGTTTTTGTCTCAGACTGTCCTTCTACTCCGGCCACTCGTCTTTCTCCATGTACTGCATGCTGTTCCTCGCTGTAAGTACCCCAACCATACTGAGCTGTCATGTCCTTTAATATTTACTGGAATGTAAATAAGTTACCTTTTTAGTTACACTCGTGTTTTAAAAAAAATGTATTAGTTGGTAGGGCTGGGGATCAATTCAAATGTCAAGAATCGGTTCGATTCCGATTCTTAAGATTCAGAATCGATTATCAAGATTTGATTCGATCCAATTCGATCCGATATTGATTTGGGTTAGTGTTAATAAAACTGTTTTTTCAGCTGTTGCATGAATTATATGACTGTAGTTCTGCAACATATTACTACTAGTATTATATTGAGATTCAACAGCAAGTATTGGCAGCTAATGATGCTGTAAGGATCAATCAGCTCCCAGAATGCTGATAGAACTGCTTTCAGAAACATTGTGTGGCAGAATTACCAAACAGATCCAGGGAGGAAACAGAGGACGAAAGAAATCGCTTTTATTTTTTCCCCATTTATGAGAATTTGGTTTTTAACATTTATGCAAATGTAACCCCAAGACAGTATATAAAGCAAAGAAATATAGACAATTTATGCAATTATAACTGAAAACTTTAATGTTTTCATACCTTTAAACATATTTAAAGGCAAAAACATGGCACCAGTTATTCTCGTGTCCAACAAAATATTCCTTTTTTGGGCATAAACAAAAAAGTACCAAAAGTTGTAATGTAATGATGACATTTTTCTTTTTTTTTTTTTTAAATCGATCTTTAGACATATGAATCGATTTTTAGGAATTAATATGAGAATCGATTTAAAATCGGAGAATCAGTCTTTTCAACACAGGCCTATTAGTTGGGTCTGTCCTAGTAAATATGAAAAGTAAGAGCTGTGAAGTCATTGCTGTAGCTCCCAGGGAAAGTTCAGCTGACTGTGGGCCGAGATTAAACTTTTGACTTTGAACCTGCAGTCAAGTGCTCCCTGGGGACTGAGGGGCAGAGAGCACAGGCTGGGTTCCTGCACAGCCCTGCCTCCTCTACATAGCCATTACCTGTCCAACGACCCTGAATAAAGGCCAATAGTGCCCAAAAACTAATCTCCACTTTTTAAAGTTTTACGACATCAGTTTGTGGATTTAAGTCGCATTTCAACACACCCTTGCTGCCACGATTGTTCCTTTATAATGTGTTGTCCGTAGTTTGATATAAATGTGTCGGGTATTGTATGTTTGTTCCTCTGACCTTCACTTATTCAAGAACTCCTCCCTGACTTTCTGATTGGTATCAGCAGCACTTTATTGTGATCAGTCGGGTTGACTGCTGATTCATTCGCCGGCAGGAGATATAAAAAGGAAAGGGGGACAAAGTCCCAGCACCACTGCCACTAAGTGTCTCTGCCACTATGAGCAGTAGATGTTAGACAAAAACAAAGCCACACCCTTTTCAATGGCAGCATTTGCGTCAGAAATGAAGTCCAGCAGGGAGAAACAAAACACCCGTCAGGCTAAAGGTTAACTTCTTACATGCTTGATTAAAAAAAAGACACACCCAGTTTCAGAGGTGTCAGAAGTATTCACATTCATTACTCAGGTAGAAGTATAGATACTAGAGTTTAAAAATACTCCTGTAGAAGTATCAACTCAAGTTTTTTACTCAAGTAAAAGTATAAAAGTACTGGTTTCAAAACTACTTAAAGTATAAAAGTAAAAGTAATGTAAGGGGGGAAAAAGCCATTAAGGACAAAAGCCATTGAAAATGAATGTATCTTAGTATAATGCAAATATATTAAAGAACCATATATGTGTACTATTGAGCATTAACATGTGTTTCAGAGAGCAGGAGATATGATGACTAGTTGCCTATAAGTATTGTAATGGTGCAAAAAGTCAAACTTCAGAGGCATGTTATCATTTATCCTAACCTTTATTGGAATGTACATCCAAGTTTAGTTGCAGGAATCTGAGGGAATGGATGTAAGAACAAAACTGGACAAGAACATCTGAAACAACCACAACCAAATTCACTCTATCCGGATGGAGCAATTTAACTGGATAGTTTGTTTTTTTTAAAGGCCGAAATTAAATAGAGTAACGAGGCTGTTTTTAAAATGTAAGGAGTAAAAAGTACAGATAATTGCATGAAAATGTAAAAAGTCGTCTGAAAAATAATTACTCCAGTGAAGTATAGATAACCAAAATTTCTACTTAAGTAAGGTAACAAAGTATTTGTACTTCGTTACTTGACACCTCTGCCCAGTTTTTAAAACGCAAACATACCAGGTTAATGGCTCAGTTAAAAACTCAAAAGCCAACTAGAAATCATCCTGCTTCAGAGCTGATCTGACATTTTCCATCAGTCTGTTTAATTTCTGCCGTCATACTGGAAGTGAGAAATGAGTTGCTTGAGTCACGTGCAGCTTTTCCAGCCCTGACAGCTGATCTGCTTGCGTGTCCCAGCTCTACCTGCAGGCTCGCCTCCAGATGCAGTGGGCTCGGCTGCTGAGGCCAACCCTTCAGTTTTTCCTGGTCGCCGCCTCAGTGTACACGGGTCTGTCGAGGGTGTCCGATTACAAACATCACTGGAGCGACGTGCTGACCGGACTCCTGCAGGGAGCGCTGATGGCTCTGCTAGTGGTGAGTGCTGTCAACCTGCTGCTGACTACCGTATTTTCTGGACTATAAGCCGCATCCGCTCTATTTTTTTAAATAATTATTAAAAAAAAGATATACAAGCCGCACCTGCATACAAGCCGCATCCGCTCTATTTAAAAAAAAAAAGATATACAAGCCCCAGATGTTTATGTTGTTAGATATTTACTACATGTACAGAAGGATTTTTTAACTGTAAATGATGTACATGTTTGTACCTTCCCTAACAGTGTCTTTTAACACGGCAGCAACTTTGCTGATTAAAACGGGACAGAACCAAGAGAAAATAACGGTATTCATTTATCCATTTATCTGTTTGAAATCTGCTTCTACCTACCGTATTGGCCCGAATATAAGACGACCCTGATTATAAGACGACCCCCTCTTTTTCATGACTCAAGTTTGAAAAAATACTTTTTGAACACCAAATTCGATTTTCATACAGAAAATAATTACAGTACATCTGAAACAAATGATTATAACAATATATTCGAGAAAAAGCATGTTATTTTGCCTCATTCAAATCATTATCTTGAAGTTTGCATCATAACTTCTCCTCAGCTGCCGGTTAACCTGCCAATCTTCCACCCACTTTTCTCGTTTCTCCATCTTCTGTTATCTCTTCTGTTATTTTCTTCTCTTTTCTTTCTTAGTGCTATTTTTACTTTTCTTCTTCGTGACAGTTCGCTTTGGCCTGGGGAGTTTAGTTCAGCATTCACTTTAAGATATCTGGCGCCATCTAGTGTTGTGAATGGGTATAACGTCTATACCCCGAATATAAGACGACCCCCACTTTTTCAGTCTTATTTCAATGCAAAAAACACCGTCTTATATTCGGGCCAATACGGTACTTCTATCTGCTAAAGAAGAAGTAGCGTATTCTTCTTTGCATTTATTTTGTCTTAGTTTTGATTCTAATTCCAGTTAGAGCGCCCCGAGCGGTGGAAGAAAAATCCACAGAATAGCCGCACCTTTGTATAAGCTGCATGGTTGAAAACCTATGAAAAAAGTGGCGCATAATAGTCCAGAAAATACGGTAGTTTAAATATCAATAACCCAGGGGTATTTATTTCTCAAATGTCTGTGTTCTGCAGGTCTTTTTTGTATCAGACTTTTTCAAGCCATGTGAAGAAGCCCGTAAAGAAGAAGACATCCCTCACACGACCCTGCAGGAAACACCCACTAATGGAAACCACTTTGAGAGTCCCAATTAAGCTAAGAGAATAGTGGCGAGCTCCGCTCTGTCCGAACGCACACCCAGGATTCCCAGCTCTCAAGCCTTTCATCTCATGCAAATTTGTCATCAGATACCCTGCATGGACTTCCAACGCGAACTACCTGATTATACTTTAAGCAAGCTGAACTGAACCGCACATGGCCTAATCAGATTTCAGACTAGGTAACTTTGCTGTCTCATCCACCAAATGTGCCGGTGGAAAATGGTGACGACCTGTCAAACCCACTGAAGTGACTGACAGAAAATTTAAAGATGGAGGCTAGAGATTTTGGATAGTATAAGAAACATTTAGCATGATCTACTGTGGCGGTGAGAAGACTTGCCTGCATGCACATACTAAAGGGTCTGACCACTGCTGGGAAAGATGGGGGAGTTGGAAACCTGTGAATGTAACCCTGCTCTGTGCTTTTCCTGACCTGGAGAACCTGATCTAGGATGAGCTTTGCATCTCCAGCATCCAGAAGTGAGTCTTTTAAACGTTGCCGCCTCAGGGCTGGTTGAAACAGGAAAGTGTCTCATGGAGCAAGTATGCTGGAGGATAAAACTCATCCTAGATCAGGCGGGCAGCAGCCTGCACATCTGGAACTGCTGACTCCAGGTCGCTGCCGACATACTCTTCAACTCTCCAACATGATGTTTGGTTGGAGTCCTGAAGACTAGACCGACAGTCTGAGTCCCGTGTTGCCTTTGCTTGACTGCTGCAGCTGCTATCACAGCTCCCTGTGCATCTAGTGGAAACAAGTAAATAGACAATATGCTTTTGTATAATCTGTATTTTAACAAGTGATCATACAGACTTGTATTGAAAAATAACAGTAAATATGTACAAATGTTGTTGAGGAAAAATAAAGCCATTTTACTTATGACCATGAACACGTATGGAGCAAGTATTTACTGTACTATTATGCATCGATTGCCCACGGAAATAAAATCTAAATTAAAAGCATGATTGTTGAACATATGACTAAAACGATGCAGTGAGAAGGGTTAATATATTCAATTTTTTTTTTTAAAGTGTCCCCATTGAAATGTTCAACATATGACTAAGACAATACACGAGAAGGCTAAATATATTCAATAAAAAAAAAGAAAAAGAACAAAGTGTTCCCATTGAAAGTCACTCAAACATGGGGGGTGGTTGCAGCTCATGACGGTCTATAAATATAGACTGGCAGCAAAGACAATGTCTCTCTTTATCTTCGTGATTCCTGCAGAGACAAATGTAACAAGAGAATTAGTAAAAGATCCATATCTTGCTGTTACTGTATCACATGAGAAGTTAATTTCCAAACTATGTTAGTTTTAGCAGACTGAATTGGTGAAAAACAGTTATGATTACCTGCATTTCAGGCTTCTAAGTTAAAATGCTCAAATCTGACTTAATTTATTTTTGCATGTTTGGGTATTGATGCATCACCTTGAAGAAGTTTTTTTTTGTACTCCATGATTAAACACTATCAAGCTTCAAATAACATGTAAGTTCATCTTTAAAGTGCACATAGCCAAAGTAATGTAATCTATTTTACTCTGAAGTTTATATTTGTGAAAACTGCTTATGTTTAAACCTACATTTTTTAATTAAAATTATATTTTATATATAATTTGCACAAATCACTCAGTTTATAAAGTGCATATGTAGCCAGTAAAGTGGCTGGTGATTATATATGTGCACTTTATATATTTAGTTATCCTTTTTACTGAAAACATTACATTTAACCTTAGAAAAAAATAAAAATTGTACTTTTTCATGCCAGTTCCAACTATGTGCTTCTTACCTTCTGCAAACTTGTTCTCCAGTTCAGTGTTGCCGATGGCTTTGGCTGCAGAACACATTTGTCGCAGCAATTCCTCCAGACGCCGAAAGCAGCGGATGATGCTTCCTACACAAGACGGGGTCATTTACAAGTCAAGTTAGCACAACAGAAAGGTTGATGAAATTAACACAACCTTAAACAGCACCTAACATTTCTCAATAATGCATTTCCTTGTTTTTACATTAAATAGATGAGGTCAGTGTTGATAGAAACTATTTAGAACATGATAGGTGGCAACTAGGGCTGGGCGATATGGACCAAAAGTCATATCTCGATATTTTCCAGCTGAATGGCGATACTCGATATATATCGATATTTTTTCTGTGCCATAATTGGGGTTTCCCCCAAAGCATTATAGCATAGCATCTCTGTTAGCTTCATTTTTTTCTGAGGCAAACCCTTAAAAAAAAACAGTCAGTTTTAATACAAAAATGTTGTATTAAATTGTATTGTAAATTTGTGCAAATCTCAAATAAAACATTCAAGTCAATTTGTCACAAAATAAGCTATATCAAAATCATTTAAAAAAAAAAAAAAAAAATGTAAAATCGATATAAACGATATTGTCTCGTACCATATCGCGTTTGAAAATATATTGATATATATTAAAATCTCGATATATCGCCCAGCCCTAGTGGCAACTAAACTTTACATAATCAAACCAAATCACCACCAGTCTCCAACTGGCGGCAGAAAATAAAACAGTGAAGAAACACTGAAATGAACTCAAGGCTGCTGCACCCTTGAAGTGTTGGAAAAAAGTGATCATACTCTGGTTGTAATAAATGACACCGATGGTTGAGAATGTTCCAAGAAAAATAACCACACAGGTTATAAATGTCTGTTGATTATTAGCATCAATAACAAACCTTCAAAGACATCCGTCATCTTGCAGATCTGTGCAAAGGTGGCCCCGTTGGCCCAGGCGAAAACCACATCCATCAGGTGAGGTTTGAACTGGTTTAGGTACATCTCCTCGTCCAACTCCAGCTTGGCGTCTGTAGATACTTTAGCAATACGCTTCGCACACTCCTGAATGCAACAGCAGCAGCAGCAGAGTTCATGTTTCCAGCATCATTAAAAACAAACTACTGAACAGCTGGTGCTTCATTGGACTCACCTGCATTTGTCTGAGCGGCGCAGCCAGTTGCTCAGTTAGCTTTGGCATCTCACTGGCCTGGAGAGTAAAGAGTTTTTATTAATGATCAAACAACAAAACCAAATCCTTCTATACGTTTGACATACAAAATATACTTCACAGACCCAGATTTACTTGCAGCAATTTCATTATAAGATCTGAACCCATTTAGACCAAGTTCACAACATCAACAGCTTTTAAGATTTATTTTCTGAGAACTGTCTTGGTACAATAAAAACGTTTTTCTTAGATTATTAAAATATTCCTATTCAGAGGAACATAATTATCAGTAGGCCTGTGTTGGGGGAAAAAAATAAAAAAAATAATCGATTTTCTGATTCTAAATCGATTCTCATATTAATTCCTAAAAATCGATTTGTAGGTCTAAAGATCAAATTTCTTTTAATCAAAATACTGTTGAGCAGCGTTTTTTTGCACTTTAAATGGATATTGAAATGCCTATTTGAGTTATTTATTTCTTAGTTATTTCACAATAATTATTGTGAAATTATTATTTCAATAGTTATTTTACAGTCATATAATCCAGGCAACACTAACCCAAATCAATATCGAATCAAATGGTGATAATCGATTCTGAATCTTAAGAATCGGAATCAAATCGATTCGATTCTTGACATTTGAATCGATACCCAGCTCTAATGATCAGAATTAGAAAACTGCAACTAGAAGTAATTTAGCTGATTAAAAAGGTAAAAATACATTTTTTTTAAAAAAATCCATATTCTCATATTAAAAGGAGTAGATACAAGTCGAAATATGCATCCATCTAATTTAAATATTAAAAGAAAAAATGTATACTCCAAGAACTGATACATGCAGGGCACATTTCCATTCATTTCACAAGCATCAACACAGAAGAAGGCATGAGTTGATGCAAAGAAAGAACAAAAAAAACTCCAGTCCCACCGTGGAATAAGTAATATGGAGCTGTATGAGCTCATCTTGGTATTTTGAGACTATATCAGATTATTAGACAAACACGCCTGGATGTGGTGCCATGATGTCAAGATAAACGAGCAGCAGGTGGTCTTTAATGACAGCTGCATACACACAAACACGTCCTGTATTGCAAATGTGACAGCTGCTCATCATGATTCCCTCACTGACGGAGCATTTGAGGAGAACAAATTTGAATAAATAATTAAATAAAATGAAAAAAAAATGAACAGGCAGTGGGAGATGGGATTGAGACTTTGATCTGTTCAGAAGACTTTGAAGCTAGAGGCAGGTTCTGCTCACATGAGATGCTGAGTTGTTGTCTGAGAGAACACAAACTTGCATCAAATGCAAATTTCTCTTTTTGCTTGCAGTGCACAGGACTCAAGTTTGAATGTGGGGGAATGGGAATAAATTGTTTACATTGCCAGTGCTCTGGACCGTTCGTATGGAGAACTACAGGAATTAAGGTGTGTGTGTTTGTACTTACGTTCTCCTGGAAGACGAAGCAGGACAGCAGGGAGGTGGCTTGCTCCGCTGACAGGTCGTTAAAGAGGCCGTTAAACATCATCTCCGTTAACAGGAGCTCATCACCACTGGAAAACATTTATGTACAACATTATTACTCTGCTAAACAGGATCTGGTACAAGAACTCATTCATCTATTAAAGCTAAGAAAGTGTGGTGTGAGTATTGGAGTAAGTGAGGACATGGTGATGTCACACATACAGCATATTTACTTTAACCTCAGATTATGTTAGAGGTTAGTTGGCATTTCCAAGATGAAACCACACTTGGAAAATAAGTTTAACATTTCAGTCAAAGCAAAAGGTATTTCTTCTTTTTTTTTTTGAAGATTTTGTAGCTCTAGTGGCCTTTATTCAAGTTGCAGACATGAAGGGGGTAGAGAGGGAGAATGGGGACGACATGCAGCAAAGGGCTGCAGGCTGGGACTCGGACCTGCAGCCTCTGCAGGACTGTAGCCTCAGTACATGGGCCGCTTGCTTTAACCACTGCACCACCCAGTGGCCCAAAGCCAAGCTACTCTTTTTTCCCATATTTTTTATAACTACCTACACCAGGGGTGTCAAACTCATTTTGCTTGGCGGGCCGGATTTGACCAATTTTTTTCTCGCAGGCCGCACGGTCAAAATAACAAAAACGGTGCGAATTTTTTTTTTTCTAATTCTTTTTTTACTATTGTTATCTAATCAAATATCAGTTTAGTTAATTTTAAAGGAAATATCTACTTTGTTTACACTGTAATTATGTAAAATATATTTCTTCAGGATCTTTTCTTGAAATTTCTCTTTTTTTTTCAAATTATGTAAGATACTTTTAATATCATTTTACAAAGATAAACAGAAACAAGTTCTCTTTTTTATTAGGAAATTTAATTAAAAGCTAAATCTTTCTTATTACATCCGAGAGTATTTCTTTGTGATTTAGGGATTTTTCCAGTACAATTAAGTGTATTTATTTTTTAAATTGGCGCAAATATTTACGCCAGTGTGCCGAAAAAGTCAGCACTTCTTTTTTAACAGTTTTACTTTGTCACTATCCTCGTATTCAAAACTGAAATTCTCCGAATAAATATCTTCTATCATCTTTTTTAGCAGTGATATTTTTCCAGCGAAAATATATAATAGTAGTCAGTTAATAAAAATAAAACGACCGTCTACAAAGAAATAAAATCGGCAAATGCATTCTAGAAAACTAAAAAAAATGTTGAAAACTGCTCTCTTTGTGGAATAACGATGGATTTGTAGAAGAAATATATTATCGGATATGCTGCGATTCATTCTTTATGCCTTCCTTTTTAGTAAATTAACATTTCGTTTTTTGCGTTGGAAACGGGTTGCACATTTGACACCCCTGACCTACACAGTGCGCCAACACCAGGCCAAAACACAGAGAATCAACACAAAAATCTGGTTACCCAGCTTCCACACAGCGTAGTTTGTGCCGTTTTGGTGAATGCAGTGATTAGAATTGCCAGGTTAAATGGGTTTACAATAATACAATTCTTCTGAAACTTCAAGGCAAAAGGTTAAATTTCTGTCCTCCAATTGTTCCAGTAGTGGTTAATATTCACATGCCGCAGCGCAGGTTCAAGTCCCGGTCTGCTGGTCTTTACTGCAACGTTTCCCCCCTCTCTCCGCCTGTTTCCCGTCTACCTACTTTGTCAATAAAAGCCACTAGTGCCACAAAAACCTTAAAAAAAACAAACCTCAACGCTTCAAAAATCCCTTATTTTCACTACCTGCTGATTTCACAGGCGACCCGCCCTTTCATCTCAATAACGTCAGAGGGACTGGCGAAGCCAAGTCTTCGCAGAACTCTCTTCCTGCATTTCAGCTCATCCATCTGCAGGACAGTCCGAGCTTTCTTCAGCTCCTGTTTAGCTGTTCGAACTTCTGCAGCAATCTAAAACACAAAAGAACATTTTAATTGTTAGTACAGTTTGGTAAAACTCTAGCAGGGTTTCTTGAAAGACATTTTCAGCATCCAAAGTATAAAAAGGGAAATAACAAGCTGATGACGACCTTTAGCTTCAGATGTGAATGTGTTTAGGAAGGGTGATATTCCAGCCAGAATAGAAACTGATGATTACTTGCTGTGGGCTTTTTAAAGAAAGGCAGCCTAACTCTGGTTCAACAAATCAAAACACATTAAGGGCCATTTTACTCCAGCATTTCACAAAAACCTCAGAAAGATATAAATATTTGAGGCCACCAGGAAAACGTAACCAGGATGTTATGCATCAGTAACACTGATGCTCTTATTGCCACACTGAACTCAGGAGGTGTACTTTACAACACATCCATCCGTCCATTTCTCTTCTGTTTATCTGGGCTCGGGTCATGGCGGCAGAGAAGCCCAGACCTCACTCTCCCCGCTACCTCCTTCAGCTGCTCCAGGACGACACTGAGGCGTTCCTAGCCCAGCCAGGACACAATCATTCCAACATGTCCTGGGTCTGGGTCTGATTTTAATCGTATACCTTGAAGGGAGCAAGCGGTGCTCTGTACGAGCTTGTAGGTCAGTTTGTGATTGAGAATGTATATCTGATGCAACAACCCTACAAGAGACGATGTGGATCCTCCTGTAACTACACTGCAACACTGACTGTGTTTACATTCACTCAATAACACTTTTAAAACCCAAATATTGGCAATAACCCGGATTTGCACGGCCATGTAAACACCAATAACCCCTTTGAATAACCCGAAATTTGCTCATAATCCGGTTTTTTAAAACCCGAATATGATCCCTGGGTTACTCCTTTTAAAACCCCAATATTCAGTCATGTAAACGTCAAACAGGATATCCCGATCAAACGGAACAGGAATTTGTTTTCTGCTCATGCTCTGTTCGCAAGGAATCCTGGTCTTTTGAGTCCAGGAAGTTCTTATAAACATGGAGAAACACAAGACCACGCCACACTTTTGGAGTGAGGAGGAGACTAATCACTTCATAAATGTAATGAAGGATATGAACATTTTGGCATTTGTAGACGGTAGAAAGTACCGGAATAGCGAGATTTACAAGAAAGTGAGCGAAAAGTTGCCCGAAGCAGCATTTGTTTTGAATTTGGATACAGGAAGAAGAAGCGGAAATGACGCTAATTGCGTCATCACGTTCTCCGCGCATCGCTGGTTTGATCCCGATATCCCGAATGATTAATCACCATGTATACAGGGATAACCCTGTTTGCTCACGCATGGAAACAGATTATTCCGATTGTTTCAGTAACCGGAATATTAGCAATAACCCGAATTTTGACTGCATGTAAAACGTAGTCACTGTTGCCATAGTAAAGGGCAGTAACATGCAACAAGGATTAGAAAGTTATCTTTTACCATTTTCATGGGTCACGTAAGTAAAGAAAATAAACATAAGAACTATGACAGCATTTGTCCTGTTTAAGAGTTGTTAAATTGATGGGTGGATTTCCAACGAAAGTGTTCAAATGAAAAATTATAGAGAATTTAAAGAAACACTAAACTGCTTTTTAAAGAATGGATACAATGAAAGAAGACAAAAAAACCTTAATCCAGGTGATTTTCTTTGCTTAACCCTTTATTACCTACCATAGAACAAGTGCACCTAAGCATATTTTTACATTTTTTGCATGCTATATTGACATTTTATTGAGTATTTGTATTGCATGCTATGCAACAAAACCCATATAAGCAAATCTTTAATAATCTGTACGTTACAAGTCCATACTAACTAAATAGCTGGAAAGTGCAAATAACTGCCAGAAAAATGTAAATCTTTTAATTTTACACATTTTTCTTAATACAGAAATCCCATAGCTAGATCCCTCAAAATTGCCATTTCTGTAAATTGCATGTATAATTATGCAATGCAGTTGAGATGGAAAACGTAGGAATGCGTAGTGTTCAAGTGAGTTTAAGTGGTGAGCATAAATTTTGTGTTGGTGCTTCGAAGCTCAAGTACAAAAGTGTAAACAGCTTGTCTGAAGCTACTGATCATTGAGCTCCATGCACAGCTGGACCTGTCAGAACCGCAGACAGTTCTTCGAAGCACGCATGTAGTAGAAATGCTGCGTATGTGTGAGAAAACATCTGATAGCAGACCCAGTGAATATGCATTTCTCAACACCAGGCAGGGAGCGGCTTCTGGTTACTACAGGATTAGTGTCTATCACAGCGTGTGCATCATTTATCTGTTGTCCTACACCACACATCCAATACCCGAGGTCTTCATGAAGTGCCAACAACAATGTTTTGACCAAAATACCGCACGTTTACAGTACATAAACGCACTTTTCCATCATAGCTTGAAACGTCTTTTCATGATGGTCAGTTAAAAAGTGTCCCTTTGTTACAGCTTTGTGCTATACACTTCCACAGTATAATAAATGCGATAAGAGAGGCTGGATCATTTTCCTCTGAGCTGACTCACTGATGTAACATCCCTCGCGAGTGTGAAATGATGAATTACAAAATGGTTCCTTTAAAAAAAAAAATGAAATAAAAGATGCTCAGTTTGTCATCCAACAAGGTCATTTTCTGCTATTTGATCTAGGGCTGTGCAATTAATCGATTTTAAATCTAAAATCGGATTTATTACTCACAATCAATGTTAAAAAAAGGAAAATCGATTTTCCTTTTTTGCAGCTGGCTGCATTACAGACAGAGCTCGTCTAATCATCTTTGTTTGGTCAAGAAAATTGTAAATGTTGTCACTTTACTAAACTCAAGGAGGATTTACAGTATCTTTCAATTGCACTTCATTCCCAATAGGGAAATTTGTTTGCTATTTTTCTTTAAAAATAAAGATAAAATGTTTGAAACAATTTATTCCATTGTCTTTTGTAGTTTTACCAAAAAAAATCGAAATCGAAAATCGGGTTTTCAGAGGGAAAAAAAAAAAAAAAAAAAAAAAAAAAAAAAAAAAAAAATCAGGATTTTATTTTTGTCCAAAATTGCCCAGCCCTAACTTGATCCATGACTGCAGATCCACAGAGCATATTTTCTTTGTTCCTGTGTTTTTACTTGTACAGGACCACTTATTGTTCCCTAACAAAACTTCCTCATATGAAAGGAAAGAGGAAGGATTAAACTATTAAAACAGCCAACTGTAATAATAAACACACAATTAAGAGAAAGGACTGACATTTAACAGGTTGCCAAGCTTTGACAAATTACTAACAAACGGGACAAAACATAAGGTTACTCACAGTTGCTTTCTTCTCGCAAAGAGAATAGACGGATTCCAGGTTGGGGTCACTGTGCAGGGTGTGGGTGTACATGCGATGCTCAAAGGCCTCCACCTTCTGAATGACCTTCTTCAGAGCAGGGTCTTTGATGCCCATGTCATCTATTGGGTCAAGTAAAGGAACGCCATCTGGAAAACGCTTCTGCACCTCCTGGGGGGCGGGGGGGCAGAGACATTTCTTTTTCTGAGGATTTGTATTTAGAGTTTTAACATCTTTGTGTCTAGCAGGCTTCTCTTCGTACCTGTATAGACTTGAGCATGAGCTGTCTGTTATCAAACGTTCTCAGGTCTTTAGGGATGTAAAGACGAACTGAGCTCATGGAGGTGAGAAGATGGAGCATCACTGGAACCACCTGGACAGAAAAAAGACCACAATTAGGGCTGTTCGATTAATCGATTTTAAATCGTAATCGCGATTATGTAATTAGAACAATGTTAAAACGTGAAACTCGTCAAATCGATTTTTCACTTTTTTTTTTACCTTGTCTGCATACATATTAATGATTGATGGAAATACCTCTCAATACCTGCGACAAGTGCCCCATCGGCAAATGTAATGACTGACATTACACACCTCTACCTCCTTCATGGGTTGCATTATTATTTAGCATGCAAAGACCCAGTTTAGTTTAATTAGAAAATGTCTTGTTTTAATTTAATTGGAAATATAACTTACTGTATGTTCGCAAGTGCTGATTTGCTGATTTTTTTTTTCAGAGATAAAACTTTATATTTTATTATATTTTTTAAAACTTTTTTTCAACTTATTTTACAGAGTTTTGCACTTTATTCATTCATTTTTGGTTTAATAAGAGCAAAGTTTGCACTTAAAGCCCAATGGGGCAAATGTTCAATAAAAAAACAGCATATTTGAAATCATTTCTTTGCCTTTTGTCAATTCACATAATAATTGTAAATCGGATTTTGAGAGAAAAATAAAAATCGAGATTTTATTTTTGGGCAAAATCGAACAGCCCTAACCACAATCATGGTGATTATAGTTTGATTTCTGTTAAACAATCTTATGGCCATAAAGCACATATTTTGCTTTGGTTCCACCAACCTGCATTTCTCCGGTCTCCCCTGGTCCAGCAGGTTTTGCAGCTTCAGTTGCAGAGTGTTTTAGGCTGTCTTTACTACAACAGAGCAAAACATCCACCACATACAGTGGCTCTGACTCTGTGGTGGCCTAAGCAGGGAAAAGCTAATTAATCACAGGGACAGTGTGTCTGTTTGTGTACACTTAACGAGATTACATTATCTTACCTTCACATTAGTTTTCTTGAAAAAGTTTATAACAACTCCCCAGCCAAAGTCAGTATCTTCATTTTTCACCTGCAGCGTCAAAACAAACAGTTTTGTCATTAGGCAACATGTAAATATTTAAAATGTTCCACAGACTGAGTCACAAATGACGTACCTGGACAAGTCGCCCCGGCTGCAGGAAGGGCAGGCAGTATTTGGGTTTGTGGATGAACTCTTGTATCTCTTTACCCAGTTTGGCCAACTGCTGCCTGATCTTAAAGTAAGTGATCGCGCTCTCCTCATTAGGAATTTCAATGGTCTGGTACTGCTCCTCATATTTCTTAATTTCTGCACAAAATAATCAACAATTTCATTTAATTTCAACCTAAGAATTCACAACATCTAAAATAACCATGCCAGGCATGCGCAGAAGTAATGAATACAAGTGCTTACTCTCTACTACACCGGGTAACGCCCTGTAGTGCTGGAACTGGTAGAAGGATTTCTCCAGCATGTATTCTGGATTGATCTCCTCCACACGCAGCAGATTGAGCACCATGTTGTAGGTCAGATGGAAAGCACTGTTCAAAGGGTCTGCTGTGCCCTGCACAGTGCAACAATTACAAAACAAATACAGCAGTTATTAATCATATGCTTTTAAATTAACATTTTACAAAAAGTGGCAAGAATGTATGATCTCTCAATTAATATAGGTTGATGTTAGGGCTGGGCGATATATCGAGATTTTAATATATATCGATATATTTTCAAACGCGATATGGTACGAGACAATATTGTTTATATCGATTTTTTTTTTTAAAGATTTATTGTTTTTGAAAGATTTTTTTTTTATTTTTTTATGATTTTGATATAGCTTATTTTGTGACAAATTGACTTGAATGTTTTATTTGAGATTTGCACAACTGTCAACCTCAGTGGAAAAGTCTGCCTGTTACTGTCTACATTGTATTAATTGCACAGTGTATTTTAATTTAATTGTTATGCAGGAAAGGGATATTTGTTTTATTTTATTCAAGAAGCATTTTTATTCTATATATGCAGGCAGTTTATTTTTATTTCATTTGTTTTATACATTTTGATATTGCGCAGACCTCTGTTAATAAAGGTTCCTGTGTGACATTTGGCACGAGGCTTTGTATTAAAACTGACTGTTTTTTTAAGGGTTTGCCTCAGAAAAAATGAAGCTAACAGAGATGCTATGCTATAATGCTTTGGGGGAAACCCCAATTATGGCACAGAAAAAATATCGATATATATCGAGTATCGCCATTTAGCTAGAAAATATCGAGCTATGACTTTTGGTCCATATCGCCCAGCCCTAGTTGATGTAATTTTCCCCAACTTAAAAGTTTGAAAAACATTTTTTCCTAATCAGGGCATTAAATGGCCTGATTGATCCTCAGCAAGAATACAGAGAACTAGCAACACATATGAAAGCTTTTGCAGCACAGAGTACACCACGGTGAAGACGTTTACAGAGAGAGATTGACACATTGTAGCAGTCACTCAAACTACCTTCAGTAGCTCTTTGCCCACAGCTGGATTCATCTTCTCATCCACCATGAAAATAACAATTCCCCGCTCATCCATTCCTCTTCTTCCAGCACGCCCAGACATCTGAATGTACTCACCTGATGTGATCTAGATGGTGAGGAAAGTGTATTTGTTTGCTTGCCAAAGACATAACTGTTTCACAACCAATAAACCAAAGACAATAATGACTCAAATATCTGGAGCAACAGCAACTATTCATCCACGCACCGCATCCCCAAAAACAAAACTCAGATTTTTCTTTTTCTGAACAGAGAAGTAGATAAGATAATTTTGTGTTGACATAACTTGATATTCATTTCAGATATGTCATGGCACCAGATCTTGATTTGAAACACAGAGCGCTTGAGGAATGGGAGTAGAGTGTTTTGATGTGCAAGTGCCTGCGTGGAGCTTTGGCACCATCGGAGGTTCCAGATGTTTCTGATGAACTTCTTGGAGAGCTGTTTTCCTCTCCCTCTCATTCTCCTCAATCCTTAATGTGTGCGTGACGGCAGCTTCACACACAGCTCTTATAAACAATACGTGGCTGTTTATGTGGCGATGCGAGCTGCAGTGCTTGGAAAACCATATTAAGGCGTCAGAGCAGCTCTCCAATTCCACACTAAACAGAGTTTAGTGTGGCGTTTATAGGAGAGTTTATGCAAATATTCACTATTTACCTACTTCTTATTGATAGTGCAGAAACTAACCTTTTTTTTCCTGGATGTTTAAATTTTCAAAAGAGGAAAACCTGGTTTACATAAGCTACACCGTGACAACACATCTTCCTGCAACTGCAGATCAGCAAATGTCTTCTCGACAGGGCAATGTGCAACAATAAAGTGAGTTTAGCTGTGAGTTTTCTTACAAAGCGGTGACTCTTCCCATCAAACTTGCGTGCACTGGTGAAGAGCACGGTGCGAGCTGGCATGTTGATCCCCATGGCAAATGTCTCGGTGGCAAACAAGGCCTACAATGACAAGAAAAGGCATGAGCAAAATCTTATGTCAATACGCGGACAGAGTAATTTTCTAATTACTTTCAAAGCTGCCCTGTAGAGTTCTCTCCTTGAACCAAAATAAACATTTGGTCTCTCACGAAAACACATTATGTGTATCCTTGACATTAAATTAGCATTTGAATGGCATTCAAGATGTTTCAACGCACAGCTCAGTTGATTTTTTTGGGTGACAATTGACTTTGTCTTATAGTAGCAAAGAACTGTACCTGAAATAAAACTTCTTTGTTACATAACTTGTTAACCCTTTACTGGACAAGTAACCATCTTTGGTAACTTCAGTACACATACATACTATGAAAATTAAAAAAAATAAAAGTTACAAAGTAAAAAGGGTCCTATAATATTCTCCACTTATGTTCAAACTTTAAGTACCATATTTTCTGGACTATAAGCCGCATCCGCTCTATTTTAAAAAAATAATTAAAAAAGATACACAAGCCGCATCTGCTCTATTTAAAAAGATATGCAAGCCACAGATATTTATGTTAGATTAGATATTTACTACATGTACAGAACCATTTCGAACTGTAAATGATGTACCGGTACATGTTTGTACCTAAATAGATCCTTCCTAACAGTGTCTTTTAACACGGCAGCAACTTTGCTGATTAAAACGCGACAGAACCAAGATAAAATAACCGGTATTTATTTATCTATTTATCTATTTGAAATCTGCTTCTACCTACTTCTATCTGCTAAAGAAGTAGCGTATTCTTTTTCGCATTTAATTTGTCTTAGTTTTGGTTCTAATTCCGGTTAGAGCGCCCAGAGCGTTGGAAGAAAAATCCACATAATAGCTGCACCTTTGTATAAGCCGCATGGTTCAAAACCTATGAAAAAAGTAGCAGCTTATAGTCCAGAAAATACGGTATTTAATTAATCACCCTAAAAAAGGTTATTATGACTGACAAGCAACTAAGGTGCTTGTGTCACTGTAAGTGAATACACAAAAGTTCCCCATCATTAAAGTCATCCTGTGTCTCAATTTTTATTAATTTTTTTCATAAAATGGACAAAGTCCTGCTGAGATAGACCAACTTTTTATCCAGTGCTTTTAGAAGAGCAACACGTTGCGGAGTTGAACGTACCTTGATCAGGCCTTCAGAGAAAAGGATCTCCATAGTCTCTTTCAGGATGGGCAGGAGGCCTCCATGATGGATTCCAATTCCCCTCTTCAACAGTGGCAGCACATGCTCAACCTGCAAGACATCACACAATAATCACTGTTAAATGACTTAGTGATGCTTTGAATCCAAACAGTTTTTCTAACATGATCACAGTCCGTCAAACTGGAGAAGTATCGAGTGTAACTGCAACTTGTAGTGGACAAGTGTTGGATACGGTAGGAAAATTGAATGGAGCAAACTATTTTTGAGCTTTTACAGGGTGCAAAACATTGAATTTAAAAACTAGGAGGTTAAAGAGGAAAAAAAGAAAACACGGCTTGTGATAAAAATGACACTGGAGCATGTGGTGCACTCAAGTCCTGTTCACCTGAGGCAGCTTCTTGTCCTCATCTGAAAGACAGTCCACTGCATTGTTGAAAACCTCTTCCACCAGACGTTTCTCTTCCTCTGGAACAAAACAGGTTGTGGATTTATTAACATCCTTCGATGGCTGCTCAGACAACTCTCCAAATATTAGCACGCAGGTATTTCTTTTGACATCCTCATCCTTGTCAAATTTTGCGTAATTTCTAAATGTCAATTCAATTTCACTTGGCATGTTTTTCATGTGGAACTAACGGTGGTTTTCCCTGCAGGGGAACTTGGACTGCAAATGAGTTCGGAAAGTTTGTTGTCCATAGATCTTTTTTCTGATTTTCTAACCATAATACTCTGGGGAAAAAAAATAAATAAATCAGTATTGTTCAACATAGAATTTTGATTTTGTTCATGATTTTATTACAAACGCGATATGGTAGGAGACAATATAGTTTATATCGATTTAAAAAAAAAAATATATATATATATATATATATTTTTTTTTTTTTTATGATTTTGATATAGCTTATTTTGTGAAAAATTTACTTGAATGTTTTATTTGAGATTTGCACAAATGTTTTGTTATTTGCACAACTGTCAACCTCAGTGGAAAAGTCTGCCTGTTACTGTCTACATTGTATTAATTACAAAGTGTATTTTAATTTAATTGTTATGCAGGAAAGGGATATTTGTTTTATTTTATTCAAGAAGCATTTTTATTCTGTATATGCAGGCAGTTTATTTTTATTTCATTTGTTTTATACATTTTGATATTGTGCAAACCTCTGTTAATAAAAGGCACCTGTGTGACATTTGTCTGTTTTTTTAAGGATTTGCCTCAGAAAAAAATGAAGCTAACAGAGATGCTATGCTATATTGCTTTGGGGGAAACCCCAATTATGGCAAAAAAAAATATCGATATATATCGAATATCGCCATTTGGCTAGAAAATATCGAGATATGACTTTTGGTCCATATCGCCATCCCTAGCTGCAGCTATCGAATATTTTGGCCGATTATTCTATCGTTTAATCAAGTACCGTCTCCCGTTGTGCATTCACAGTAAGCTCAGTAAGGCGCAATAATAATAATTACATTTCTTCCCCAGAGTCTGCTTTCACAGAAAAGTATGACGCTCTGCAATCTAAAGACAGTGCCTTTCCTCTACTTTGCATCCAGAGTCAGCAACAAGTCTCTGTTGCATCTGGTCACTGACTGCTTTATTCAGTCAATGCTGAATAAAACACGGCATTAGAAAAGAGAAGAAAAAAAACAAAAAAACACAAACAGCTGTGTTAACCTCAGCTTCCCCACTGCTGCTAAAGTTTGCAACATTACACAGCTGGAAGAGGGATGCTCGTTTGGCTTCAGCTGATTTCCAAGCATGGCAGAAGCGGTCCCTTAGTGGCCAGTGCCCAAAATTTAGTGACAAACTCACAGCCTGTACAGCTGCCTTCTGTCTCTCCAATCACCAGAGTTGAAAACCCATCCAGTGTTTTGTTTTTTTTTGCCTCAAGACCACGGTTGGACTGCCATGGTTTGACCTGAACCTGTGGTAAGACTGATTTCATCCGCTTTGCAGGCATCCTCACACCGTTACGCCTTTCTGGAAAACCTACTCACTCAATTCATTCTCATTATGGTACTGTTACTACCTCCCAAAGCAGCGAAGACACAGAACAAAACGTTACACCTATCCATTTCCAGTAAAGCGGGGTGGAGAAAAGGTTATATCGAGAAAAAGGTACCGACTGTGTGAATGGGGCGTGAAATGTGAAAAACGATTTTCCGATTCTAAATCGATTCTCATATTAATTCCTAAAAATCGATTCTTATGTCTAAAGATCGATTTTTTTTTTTTTCATAATTTTCGCCAGGTTAACTTTAATCCCAGTAGTCGGACACACAGTTTGTCATGACACTTCTGAAAAATGCCAGGTGCTTCATGGCAATATGTGTGCGTGGTGACAGAATGAATTAGATAAGCTAAAATGATTTGTTTACTGCATGAACTGTTGCAATTTCTTTCTTTTTTGCACTTTAAATGGATATTGAAAGGCCTGTTTGAGTTATTTATTTCACAATAATTATTGTGAAATTAGTATTTCACTAGTTATTTTACAGTCATATAATTCAGGCAACAGCTCAAAAAACATTTTAAATAACACTAAGCCAAATCAATATCGAATCGGATCATTATAATCGATTCTGAATATTAAGAATCGGATTTTGACATTTGAATCGATACCCAGCCCTATACTGTATTACCAATTTTCACTTCCACCAGTTACACAAATACCCAGCTGTGAATGAACGACCAGAAAAAAATAACAAAATCAAGGAGATCCATCCTCTTTGGATCTGGTTATCAACTGCTGAAATATTTGATATTGGAGGATTCTGTTAAACTAACACACTTCATCTACCTCAGACGCAGCCAGCAGCAGGAAACCCCCCCCAAACGCATCTGTAATGCTGCCAAAAGATATCTCCTTGAATGCTGCAGCATCACAGGTCAGATTCATGTCCATACCTCTGTCTTCATATAAAATGCCTCTGCAACTTGTCTGATACGGTCAATAAGTTTGGTTTTTGGCACCAACTGGTCCCCTGACTCTGGCACAACCCTGTCATTCCATTGACACTGCCCAGAAAGTATGTGTCATCAGGGAAGTGTAGCGTTTTGAGCATTCAAAGCGATGGAAAAAGATTATGTATATGTAAATAGAAGAGTACAAACACAGAGGAGAAGTAGGGGGGTTGAGAGCAGCTGGTCAGGCAAAAAATAAATAAAATAAACCCAGGGAGCCACATGGCTCCACGACACAAACTGGTTACAATAAGTGTATAAACAGTTAATTTTGGTCTGCATCATTTTTTAAATGCCAATTTCATCCATTTTTTCATGCAGCAATGAAAGCTCATTCTTTCTTGACAACACTCATGTTAATAGGGTGGTTTGACAACATTTACAAATGACAGGAATATTCTCAGAAAACAGGAAATTCTTGGAAATGAGAATTAACTTTGGCAGAATTCTTTCGTGAGTCTTTTTTGGCAATAGTGATACGTTTTAGTGCTGGAAGATATCAGAATTAAAATAAACCTCATTCATCATTATGTCATCCATCCAGGAAAAACAAAGCAAGATGAGGAAGGAAAATGTTTCTTAATAGGAATTCATGACTATGTTTTACTTCACTGATAAAAGCCAGAAACAAGTGTCTAAGAGCCAATATCATCGCCAACCAGAACACATCTTTATGAAGCAACTCCTCCACTTAACTGGGCCAAACAGGTCCAACTGTACAGACACAAACCATTTCATTGCTCAGCCTGCCAACAATTTAGCATTTAAGTTGGAGTTCAATTTCGAAACTGATTGTATCCGCAATTTGTCACAAAGAATTGAGGTAATTAAATCTCTGAGCCAGATACTCTGCTCACAAACTGGAACCCTGCTGCTGCTTTTTAATGTTGAACAGTGTGATAACTACACCCAATTAGAAGATTTCTCAAATAAAGGTGATTCAATTTCAGCAAATAAGAAGTCACTTATTACATAATCCATCACTACTATGTGGCAGCAAGAAAACTTGCCATCTGAACTGAGAGGTTACAAAACCCCAATGATGTGAAGAATCAAAGGTTTAAAAACTATTTAAATTCTGTGTTTTTACACTGATACAATTGTAAAGGAATATTCCCAAGTTACATCAATATGAGGTCTATTACGGTACTTGATGGTAAACTCAACTGTACACTTTTTTGTACATACAAAGTTAAAATTACCTCAGTTTGTCTGAAGGGACCCTATTAAAATCACTCATTGGAATGACATTTTTAAATCTTGTTGGGCTAAAATAGATTTTAGTAATGCCCATTACACTGCAAATGTATATATTTTGTTGTTACTCAAAACTCCTTTGATCCATGTTGTTTTAGTCCCTAATCAATGTTTTCACGCATTATCGTCTAGTAATAGATGGTTGATTCAACTCCACAACAATCATTTAAGCATTGCAGAACACAAATGCCAGTGATCTGGTTTATTCTGAATCTGGCAATGCTAGGTTTTAGAGAGTCTAACTTACCAGAAAAAGAAAAATAAGTCTTCTCATTCCAAATATATGTCACTCATCATTTCAGGTACTGGCTTACGGGTCGAACATAAACCATTTACTATATGTGCACCGCCTTAAACCAACCAATAATATAACATGTACCCATTCAAATCAAACGGTTGTTTACAGGATGATCTAGGGCTGGGCGATATATCGAGATTTTAATATATATCGATATATTTTCAAACGCGATATGGTACGAGACAATATCGTTTTTATTGATTATTAAAAAAAATATATACATTTTATTTTATTTTTTTTTTTAGGATTTTGATATAGCTTATTTTGTGACAAATTGACTTGAATGTTTTATTTGAGATTTGCACAAATGTTTTGTTATTTGCACAACTGTCAACCTCAGTGGAAAAGTCTGCCTGTTACTGTCTACATTGTATTAATTGCACAGGGTATTTTAATTTAATTGTTATGCAGGAAAGGGATATTTGTTTTATTTTATTCAAGAAGCATTTTTATTCTATATATGCAGGCAGTTTATTTTTATTTCATTTGTTTTATACATTTTGATATTGTGCAGACCTCTGTTAATAAAGGAACCTGTGTGACATTTGGTACGAGGCTTTGTATTAAAACTGATGGTTTTTTAAGGGTTTGCCTCAGAAAAAAATGAAGCTAACAGAGATGCTATGCTATAATGCTTTGGGGGAAACCCCAATTATGGCACAGAAAAAATATCGATATATATCGAGTATCGCCATTCAGCTAGAAAATATCGAGATATGACTTTTGGTCCATATCGCCCAGCCCTAGGATGATCAAACAGATACTTAGATGACCAGATTTGCTTTATATCCAGTCGCCTATGTCAGAATAGCAACGGGCCAAGAATATGTTACAAGAGAACAGATCAGAAAAATACAACTGCAAGCAGAATTTCTATAAAAGTCCATACCACCGTGGAAGTCCAGTTTGGCCACCTGCAGTGCGTAGGCCTCACACTCCTTTTTGCTAAAGCTGAAAATGATAACAGGCTGGAAGTTCCTCTCCATTATCATCTTCACTATCTTGAAAACACTGGATGGACCTATCAGAAACACACCAAAATGAACATTACAATGAATTACTGATTTTCAAAGAAATCAACAGATTTAAAAAAAAAAAAAAAAAAGATGTTGCACACAGACCTCTAGTGCCTCCTTTTCGTCCCCTCGGGTCCCACCTGCCGCCCTGGCTGCTGCCGCCACTATCCTTAACATCTCGCAGCACTTGCATGGCTGTGTTGAAATTGTCTTCCCTGAAGTCACCCTGAGAAAAGCAACAGACACCCATATACAATACAACATTTGAATTGTGTAACCACTAACTCAAGATGATCCACTAAGAAAGAGAAAAAAAAAAAAAGTAATTTTGGCTAATCTTTACCAAAAAAAAACAGAATTATCATTAAAAACAGGGTTTGTACCAATGTCATTTATCAATTCTGACAGTTTCTAGTGAGTAAAGGTGACAAATCTTACATTCTCATCAACCACCAAGTGGAGTCCATCGCCCCCTGCTGGAAAAATGTAGTGTTGCAGCGGAGTGGGACGGTACTCTGTGTAGACCACATGGCATGGCTGCAGACAAACATACTTTATTAATAATCCATCCATTTTCCACCGCTTATCCGGAACCGGGTAAATAATAATTTATTATTAATAAATAACTTAATAATAATACCGATTGAAAAAAAGGAAATGCCAACATGTTTCCCAACTCCTTAAAAACATGGCTCATGAAAAACATCCCACCTGCTTATGTAGATGACAGATCCACTCGGCAAACTGTTTGGCGTTGGGGATGGTGGCAGAAAGGAATACGTAATGAACGTTGTCGGGAAGGAGAATGATGGTCTCCTCCCAAACCACACCTCGCTCTGAAAAACATAGAAATCTGATTTTTTTTCTTCTTTTTTTAAACAAAAACAGTTGAAATGTTCATGCACAAATGTTCCACCACCAGATTTAAAGCAGTTCTTAAAACTACACTTTAATGAGACCAAACTACCTCTTCAAAAAGAAAAATAGGGCCAATTCTTACATTAACTCAATGGTCAAACCACACTCGATACGAGTTACACAACAAGCTGTCTGATGTTATTATCATTATTGTAGACTCACCTGAATCTCTCATGTAATGGATCTCATCAAAGACGACCCACGCCACTTCCCTCATGATTTCTGAGCCTCGGTACAGCATACTTCTCAGGATCTGGGGGTGGGGGGGAAGGTAATCAAATCAAACCAGCTCCACACACTTCACAAAACCATCTTTGATAATGCTACTCCACATAGATCTCTCTCCCACCTCTGTTGTCATGACGAGGCAAGAGGCAGTGGGGTTGATGGTGACGTCCCCAGTCATCAGTCCCACATCCTGGAACTCTTCATACATCTCTCTGTACTTCTGGTTGGAGAGGGCCTTGATGGGGCTGGTGAAGATGACTCTCTGCTTCTCTCTGAGAGCCAGTGCTATAGCATACCTAGAAGAAAAGCAAAACGGGGCAAGTCTAAGAATGAGGAGGTAGAGCTTTCATCTTCAGTTCACTAAGTTAAGAGGTTTAATCCATTGATTCCCCAGTACATATGATAAAGTATCCCCTGCATGACAATGTAGTTCTATTCTATGGGCCTGATTTACTAAGATCCTAAATAAAGAGTACTAAATTGCGTGTGCACTGAAAGAGTTTGCACGTGCTGTTGTTGTGTGTTTTGCGGGTGATCAACTAAGATTGCGTGCGCAATTGATAACAGGTGCAAACCTCAGTATTTAAATGAGGTGTTGCGTGTCTTACGGTTTGCGCCATGGAGAGTCTGGATGGAAACAGGATAGTTGCAGGCGCAAAATGGAATTTGACGAGTTGGAGTTAGAGATATTAGTGGAAGAGGCAAATAAACACATTCATGAACTACAGCAAAGAAATTTAAACATTACCAAAAGAAACGCAATATGGGAGAAAACCTGCGATAGAATAAATGCAGTTGGTAAGACAAAAAGAACGGCAGATGAGGTTAAAAGAAGGTGGCAAGATATAAGGCGAAGAACCAAAGAAAAAGTAGCCTTTAATAAAACTTGTGCAACCATTTTTAAAATAGCATACAGCAGAATAAAGACTCTCTCTCTGCGTATTCTTTGATTTTGGCGATGTCGCCTCCTTGTCACAATAACAGCAGCCATCCCTGCGTAATGCTGGGCAGATTAGCACCTTCCTTTCGAACGTATTAAATACAGACGCAATCACAATCCCCGCAAAAACTTTCAGGCTTGGTAAATCTCATTGCGTGTGGTAAATGAACCTATTTGCATTTTCCCCTCCCAGTATTTAGCGCTTTCTGGCGGGTACGCCCCATATTGATTATTCATCAGGGCAAAAGTACTAAATGAACAGCGTGTGCTGTTTTGCTCATTTGAGAGGCGCAGTCCTCTTTGCACGCTGTTAGTAGATCAGCTTGCACATTGGTTTGCGGGTGATGTCAAGTTTGCACACGTTTTTATGCACGCAAACCTTTAGTAAATCAGGCCCTATGTGTATTATACAAAAAAAGGAGTGCATATGCTTAAAAAGTGTGTACACTAAGACTGTATAAGTGTGTTGTGAAAGACTGAATGATGTAAAGGAGGTCCAAGTGGTAAACAAGAGTAGGAATCAAGTAAAACAGATTCCTGTAACCACCCCTGTTTTATTGAGTATACTTACTCAGCACAAACAGTCTTGCCAGCAGAGGTGTGTGCAGACACAAGAACAGATTGGTTGTTTTCAATGCATAAGATGGCCTCACGCTGGAAAGGATCAAGTACAAAAGGGTAGTCCTGCAAGAAAAGTAAGACATATGAATATGCTGTACTTGAAAAAAAAAAAAACTGTACAAAAATGCATTATTGCCAACACTTGATAATTAAATTAAAATTCAATACTTTAAAACCCATGTGTCAGTTTTGTAGTAGACAAACTACTTGGCTATAAAAGAGGAAAGTTCAAATCAACAGTGCGTTATACCTTAGCTGCTTTCCCAACTCTTGGCTTCAGCGGTTTAAACTCCTCACCAGCAGGCAGAGCGACCTGTTAGAGAAAGACATGATTTGTAATATATAATGCTTCATCAAAGAGCTCAAATAAGGAACAATTTTGCATCAAATACATCAAGTTTGTTCAGTTTACCTCATGGGAGCATCCCTCCACAGTGTCCACCTGCTCCACTCTCACTTGGGGTATAAATTCTGAAAGACTGCAGATACAAAAGGAAAAACATAAATTAGCATCTAAATTGGCTTGAAATCTGATGTAAATTATGTTTTCAGAAAATTGGAGAGAATATATTTGGCTTTTGAACATTCAGTTATATCACTTTGGGCTGTGGGAAAATGTGAAATGACACTTTTCAATACCTTTTTTAAACTTAAAATACCCCCAAAAAATTTTTCTTATACTTTGGTCACAACAAAAACACACAAATTAGCAAACTGTAGAAAAATAAAAAGCTGTTTAGACTACATGATATACTTCAGAGGAGTCTAGTTATATTACAGATTACTTTTACAGACTGTTTTATGAAGAAATTTTAGTTCTAAAATTTAGTTCTTCTTATTACTCATAATCAAAATTTAAAACTGAATAAGTTTTCCTGTTTGATTTATTACACAATAGGTTGCATATTTTGGATAGTGCAATTAGCAGTAAAAGTGCAGTTTGGTATTTCCCATTTGTTGTGGTTCAAAAAATGTCACAATAACAAATAAACAAACCTCTACAA
Source organism: Cololabis saira (assembly GCF_033807715.1). Classification (NCBI taxonomy): domain Eukaryota; kingdom Metazoa; phylum Chordata; class Actinopteri; order Beloniformes; family Belonidae; genus Cololabis; species Cololabis saira. Next base: position 9,710,737 of record NC_084597.1, on the reverse strand, counting down.
TTAAATAATAAATTAAGAGTTTAAACACATTGTGAAGGACAGTGAAGCAGCATGAAACAGAAATTAAATTAAACTAGTGTACTCAGTAAACTGCCAAATATATATAAAAATCAAGATTACAAGGGTATGAATCATTTACTCCTCAGGCAACACAAATATGTAGTTTGTCTTACTTTAGATCAGTAGCGGGGGTCTCATGTCGACGTTTCTTTGGAAAAACCACCTCTTCTTCATCGCCACCTGCCTCCCTCTTGACTTGGACAGGTGACTCTGCATTCTTGTCATTTTTACCAGCGACTTTCCTTCAAGACAGAAAATCACAGCATATGAACAACATTTAACTGAAAGTGTTGCAAGCAGCTATAGCAACTGTAAAAAATTATAGGAGAGTGTGTACCAGCCCTAGTCAATGATGCAACATCTTTGTTTTGAAATGTGGAGTCTCAGTCAAGTGAACTTATCATAAAAAAATATTCAGAAGATGTCATTGCAGGTCTACGCGAGCTGCAGAGAGCAGAACAGGAGGAGGAAGATTTCATTCAGCTTTTTAATTAACATTTGAATTACCAACCCTTTTTTTTTTGGGGGGGGGGGGAGGGGGGGGACTATATTATAACAACTCAAATCATTTTGCATCGTGTGGAAGAAGGAATATTTATCTTGCTCGTCAATCATGGTTGTGAAGTTAGCTTGTTGGCCATGCTCTTCATTTCGGAGACACCACTGAAACTAGGGCTGGGCGATATGGACCAAAAGTCATATCTTGATATTTTCTAGCTGAATGGCGATACTCGATATATATCGATATTTTTTCTGTGACATAATTGGGGTTTCCCCCAAAGCATTATAGCATAGCATCTCTGTTAGCTTCATTTTTTCTGAGGCAAACCCTTAAAAAAACAGTCAGTTTTAATACAAAGCCTCGTGCCAAATGTCACACAGGTACCTTTATTAACAGAGGTCTGCACAATATCAAAATGTATAAAACAAATGAAATAAAAATAAACTGCCTGCATATATAGAATAAAAATGCTTCTTGAATAAAATAAATATCCCTTTCCTGCATAACAATTAAATTAAAATACCCTGTGCAATTTATACAATGTAGACAGTAACAGGCAGACTTTTCCACTGAGGTTGACAGTTGTGCAAATGACAAAACATTTGTGCAAATCTCAAATAAAACATTCAAGTAAATTTGTCCCAAAATAAGCTATATCAAAATCATAAAAAAAAATTTAAAAAAAAGTCCCCTCGATATAAACGATATTGTCTCGTACCATATCGCGTTTGAAAATATATCGATATATATTAAAATCTCGATATATCGCCCAGCCCTAGGGGGTACTATATTATAACACCTCAAATAATTCTGCATCGTGTGGAAGTGGGAGAAGGAATATTTATCTTGCTCGTCAATCATGGTTGTGAAGTTAGCTTGTTGGCCATGCTCTTCATTTCGGAGACACCACTGAAACCAAAAGCTTTGTTGTTTTTACACCAGTTTCTTGCACTTTGTATTGTTTTGAAGGTATATAATAAACAAGTTAGACCGATCAGTTGCATACTCAATATTTTCCATGAAGCAGCACACCATCTCCGTACTTTTCATAGACTAAAGATTGTGAAATTGTTGTCGTTTGCATATGGCATACTACATTTTGGCAAAAATCAGTACATAGCAGAAGTATAGTTTATGATGTCAAAAACAGCCACAGGTTCTCATATAATGAAATATCTACTTTCTATTTCCTGCTCAGGTAATGACAGTTCCTGAAAAGCCGGCTCAACTGCAATTAAAGGTGTTTTATTTTTTGCTGACTTGAATCTTAGGGATACAATTCATCTTCGTTTTGGGGTCACAGGACAGGTAGGGTATAAATAGTTAGAAAAAAAGAGAGCAAAGACATGGAACCTTAGTATTAGGAATACATTTATTTTAGCCTCTGCAGGAGTTGCAGAGAACTGGGAGATAGATTAAAAAGGCTCAAAAGTCATTTGGGTGTTATGGCCTGGCTCACACCCTTACGCAGGCAAAGCCTGCATGATATGGAGGTATCAGTTTTATCTATATAGCGTTTATTACAACAGAAGTTGTCTCTAGGATCTTTCCAGAGACCCAGAACATAAATCCACAATCAATTATTACATAAACAATGGCAGGGGAAAAACTCCCCTAGTGGGAGAAAAACCTTAAGCTAAACGCAGGTTTAAAATACTGAATTTAAAATATTAGCTGATGATATTGTATTAATTTATCTAATTTTTGCATTTTTGTCAGTAGAAAACTATGAGTCTGTGTTTTCTGCCGAACAAAAAAGGTCCGTGTGTAAATTTACTTTGAATCTCCAATAAAGAAAAACTGAAACTGAAAGAAGTTGTTTGTCTTTATTTCTAACTCAGTGTCTTCTTTCTCACATCAACGAGCACGCAGGTTTAAAATACCTAAAACCAGAGGTGTCAAGTAACCAAGTACAAATACTTCGTTACCTTACTTAAGTAGAAATTTTGGTTATCTATACTTCACTGGAGTAATTATTTTTCAGACGACTTTTTACTTTTACTCCTTACATTTTCACGCAATTATCTGTACTTTTTACTCCTTACATTTTAAAAACAGCCTTGTTACTCTATTTCATTTCGGCCTTTAAATAAAAACTACCCAGTTAAATTGCTCCATCTGGATAGAGTGAATTTGGTTGTGGTTGTTTCAGATGTTCTTGTCCAGTTTTGTTCTTACATCCGTTCCCTCAGATTCCTGCAACTAAACTTGGATGTACATTCCAATAAAGGTTAGGATAAATGATAACATGCCTCTGAAGTTTGACTTTTTGCACCATTACAATACTTATAGGCAACTAGTCATCATATCTCCTGCTCTCTGAAACACATGTTAATGCTCAATAGTACACATATATGGTTCTTTAATATATTTGCATTATACTAAGATACATTCATTTTCAATGGCTTTTGTCCTTAATGGCTTTTCCCCCCTTACATTACTTTTACTTTTATACTTTAAGTAGTTTTGAAACTAGTACTTTTATACTTTTACTTGAGTAAAAAACTTGAGTTGATACTTCAACTTCTACAGGAGTATTTTTAAACTCTAGTATCTATACTTCTACCTGAGTAATGAATGTGAATACTTTTGACACCTCTGCCTAAAACAGACCTGATCCTGACCACCTGAGGGATCTGGCTGTTTTAAAACCAACCAAAAGGTCTGAAAGTATTTGGCCCTGAACCACTCAAGTGCTTTATGAACCAACACTAGGCTGATTTACTGAAACCGATTCATTGACAGCCAGGAATCCGGTGTACCGATGTACCACCAGTTAAAAGTCCCACAGTCACGCTGAAAGCGGATAGTTTTAAGTGAATTAATCAGTAGTAATAGTACCCAGCTAGCTCATTGGCCAGGTGTGCGAGCCCACGTTGCCACTACCGGTTACCACGTTCTGGCTACTGAGACAAAAAACACATACTCACTTAAACATGTGTATCCTAATCCACCGCTTCATTAACGTACCTCGTTTCTGTGTCGACTCCTGCGGGCGCCTTCTTGATCGCAGCACTTTGTTGCTCTTCGTCAAACACGCTGAACAAACCGTCTCCAAAAGCGTCCGCCATGTTTGTTGAGGGCAACTTCCCACAATGCAACACTTAAAGCGAAACCCAGCCAAACAATGACGGTGACGTAGAAACGTTTTTTGTTTTAACTTTATTTAACAAGAACAATGACAAACTCGGACGTAATTTGCGGGGGGGGGGGGGGGGGGGCAGGGGTGGCATGTCCCCTGCACTTTTTCAAAAGGCAGTTTTGGTCCCCTGCAGTTTTTACAGTCAAAAAAAAATGTTACGCTATATTAAATGGAGACAGGTCAAGCACTAGGACCAAGCGGAAAACGGCCGCTCAAGCAGAAGCCTGTTTCCCTTCAGACCGCCCACGAGCTCATCGGTTGGCTCTGCCGTTTCCTGCTAATGTGTGATTGGCCGTCCCCACTGTCACTCATCTGGTTGTCAACAGCTCGTGAACAGCCGGCCAGGAGTCGGTGTTCGGTGTGGTCACTTTTCTTTTATCCACCTTATTCCTACGGCCCATGAGGCTTTGCGCGAATTGTGGGAGCTACTTCCGGTGCTGCCCCAACCGGCGTTTGTTTACATGCTGAGTGAACGCGTTAACCCTCTTTCTCCGAGCGTTGGGGATATAAAACATGTGGAAACACCACCTGTCACAGCTCAGACGGGACAATATCATCTCACCTCTGCCTCCTGCTGTTGAGGGATGGGAGGACGACCTGAAGAAGTGAAGAAATGCTTAGCAGATGAGAAGTATCTCATTCTTCCCAATGGGCAAAGTGGATACTACCTCCAGGTGGGTAAATATTGTTACTTATCAGTACTCGAGATGAGAAATAAAAACGGTCCAAATCATCCCCCCTTTCCATCCCTTATGTAATTTCATTAATGAATGTGGTTTTACTGCTATTTCAACATTTAGAGTCATCACCAGAAAATAACATTTGGCAATTTTCACCTGTTTCAAGTAAATTTTCACCTGAAATCAGTAGGAAAATCTGCCAGTGGGACAAGATTTATCTTCTTATTACAAGCAAAAAAATCTTGTTCCACTGGCAGATTTTTCTACTTATTTTAAGTGAAAATCTACTTGAAACAGGTGAAAATTGTTCTTTTTTCCAGTGATGAGTCTTGTTTTAAGTGTAATGAGATTTTTTTTACTAAAATGAGACATTTTAAATAGAAATAAGACAAATATTCTTGTTAAGATTTTGAGTTTTTGCAGTGATCCATTTTACTTATCCTGTGAAGGACAGAGTCATATTGATAAGTTCAGAAAACTGTTTTTTATTGTTGTGTTTTGATGTATTTGATGTAAGCCCAGTGGATATTTAAAGCTTACAGAAGGCTGCATTTAACTGCTGCTATGTCATTCCTGCAGTATTTCTGCAGGTGTTTTTGGTCAGTGCTATTGTTTGTAATATATTATATTATTTGTAATCAGCACAAATTATCTGTCCCCATATGATAAAATCCACCACCTGATTTTTGCTTATAATCCATGAACTAATGTGACAGGTAGGCTACTTGTGAACCTACATTAAGACAAACTGTAAGCCATCTTTTATATTTATTCTTTCAGGTCCAGCTGGCAGTGATGTACCTGGGGCTGCAGAGCTGCTTATCTGGACACCAACTGAGCACCTGTAGTTCCAAATTTCATTTGACAAAGACTTCAGATACACACATGAAACACCTCCAGAACTTTTCACACATACTTCACACAAACATTTGTAGATGAATTTGGTACAAAGAAGATTCAGCTCTGCCCCTCTTTATAAAGCTAGGGGGAAAACAGTACAACAGACTTCATTTTTGTTTTCAGTTTTATTAAAAACAGAACCTGAAAGATCCCTCCTGACATATTAGGACATACAATATTGGGACATGAATCAAAACATTTTAACACAAAAATATTGTTTAACAAAAGCACATTACATTTGTGTCTTAAGTGAGAGAGATTCAGTTTACTGTCGGAGGACTTAAGAAACCAGAAAATATTCACACCTGACTAACTGAAATCACAATATTTAGACTTTTATCTCCTCAAAAAAACAACAATTGCAGCTGGACCTCAGTTGTTTTCAGAAAATGTTAAATGAATGAAATATGTAAGTGCAGCTCTACAAACTACATACAGCACTTAACCTGTTGAGAGTTGTGTGTTAAAGATACTGTAAGTGTAACGGTACCTAAATTGTTTTCAGAAAATGTTAAATGAATGAAATATGTAAGTATGTTTAAGTGCAATATTAAATGTCTTCTCACTTTTCACTTGAAATAAACTCAGCTCTTTAATTCACTAAACCAGCACAAATCTTGAGCATTTTGTCAATTTTGGGCACAAAGTTAATTTGGTCCTGTTTGAGAAAGAATCTTGTACACCTTCAGGTGCCATTTTCAACATGAATGCGGGCATGAGCAATGTGGCGTGTGTGAGTGACCTCCTCACTGGTCAGCTGGCATCCTTTGCGTGTGAATGCTGGAATGATTAGCTTCACCCTACGCTCCTCCAGCAAGTCTCTAACTGAAACCACGGTCACCCATCACCTCATCTCCAGCACGTAAATAATAGAATAGGTGTGGTCCTCCATCCCTGGATCTGACCACTGTGTTTGGGCATCACAGGAAGCTTTGGTGTTGATCACAGCTCCTTCTGATCCATCTGGTCAGGCTCATCTGAGGGAGCAATACAGTACACAATTATTAAGATAAGATATGATACATTAGGGTTTTCCCTACCATTATAACACCCCCAGCCCCCTCATCAAATGTACCTGGGGGAAGACCCACAACCCCCCACCTGCAACCACATCACCTAAGCCCTCCAGAAGTTTAGGAAAATACTGGTACATTATCACAGCCAGTACTGGAGTTGATGGGGGATGAGGGGGGATGGCATCCCCACCCTGAAATAAAAACGGTCCAAATCATCCCCCCTGTAAAACTGCCATCCCCCCTTTACATCCCTTATGTCAGTTCATCAATGAAAGTGGTTTTACTGCTATTTCAACATTTACATTTAACATTCTGGTTAGAGTCATCACCACAAAAATGTGACAATTTTCACCTGTTTCAGGTAAATTTTCACTTGAAATAAGTAAGAAAATCTGCCAGTGGGACAAGATTTATCTTCTTATTACAAGCAAAAAAAGTCTTGTTGCACTGGCAGATTTTTTTTACTTATTTTAAGTGAAAATCTACTTGAAACAGGTGAAAATTGATGTTTTTTCCAGGGATGAGTCTTGTTTTAAGTGTAATGAGATTTTTTTACTAAAATGAGACATTTTAACTAGAAATAAGACAAATATTCTTGTTAAGATTGTGAGTTTTTGCAGTGATCCATTTTACTTATCCTGTGAAGGACAGAGTCATATTGATAAGTTCAGAAAACAGTTTTTTATTGTTGTGTTTTGATGTATTTGATGTAAGCCCAGTGGATATTTAAAGCTTACAGAAGGCTGCATTTAACTGCTGCTATGTCATTCCTGCAGTATTTCTGCAGGTTTTTTGGTCAGTGCTATTGTTTGTAATATATTATATTATTTGTAATCAGCAAAAATTATCTATCCCCATATGATAAAATCCACCATCCCCCCTGATTTCTTTTTTACAACTCGAGTACTGATCACAGCTAAGATTTAAAATTTAATTAACAAAAAACTTTTTTCTTATCAACATGTCTGTAGTGAAACTATTGTATTTTTATTCTAATGCTGTCCTGCAGTCCGTGCCATAAACACACTTTGTATTTTAACTGCACAGAAAATAATAATAAATAATACTAAAGGTTGTCATTACCGGACAAATACTACAATGCTGTGTCCTCCATACACCTGAAATCATAACTGATATTCTCATGACATTAACCTGAAATCACACCTGATATTCTCATGACATTAACCTGAAATCATACCTGATATTCTCATGATATTCCTGTCAATCCTCTGAGGATTCCCGTCTCTCCTCCGGCAGTCTGTCGGATCCGAGCCACAAAGTATGATGCAGGTTTTCCTCCACAAAACGACGTACCCGAGCTCCGCAAGGACATTTTAGTAAATGCTACGGTTGATAAACATGTTAAACATTAAATGTCAGAAAACAAAACCGTAACTTCTCTGCTAGATTGAAAGCAAATTGCTTTAAAATAAACCGCTGTTCATGCTCAGCTGCCATGGTTAGTCAATGGCGTTACGGAACTTCCGGCGGCTAACCGGAAGTTACTCCCACAGCAGTTTCTACATTAGAGGCTCCAGGAATAAGGTGGATAACACAAATATGATTTTCTTCATGTTCAAATGTTAAAAGTTAACCCTTCTGTGGTCTTTTGGGTCAGTGTATCTTTTGGTCATTGGATTTTTCCATCATGAGTGGGAATCAAAAAACAAAAAACGATTGGTTTATTTGATTTTCCTTTTAAAACAAAAAACAAATATTGAATTACACTGCATTTTTTCTTTTTTTGTGTTAATATGATTTAACAAAGTTTCAAAATACGCTTTTATTTTCGTTTTCTATTTCATATAAGAAAAATTAAATCACTAGTCAACAGGAACGAAAAACGAACCAAAAACAACCGTTTATTCATATTCGTGCACCGGAAGTTACAGATGGAGGACAATAATTTTGATGTTTTATTTGATTAATTAAACTGCATTATTTTTCTGTTTCATATTTGTTTTGATCTTTTGTCTGCATTCTAATCACATATTTGTATGACACAGGCTAATCCAGATGCGTATGTCTCCTGACATTTCAGTGCACTAATTGTGGATTACACCTGCGTTTTTCCTTCCCTCCTCTTTTCTGTCAGTGTGCAGTTGAGGCAGTTATGCCGTCTTTCATTGATTAGAAAAAAAAAATCAGTGTTACAACTTTTCTTTTCACTACTATTAGGCTACGAACATGACATGTCCTTTTGACGATGATCCAATTGATGCAGGTGGAGCATTAATCCACAGAGAATTTAATATAGTCTTACGTTGAGAGCTGATCATTAGACCACGCATAGGCCTAGATGTATTATCATATTTAGTAAAAATCTACTTTAAATTATGTAATTGATTACAATCACTTCTTGTGAGTAAATACTTTTGTTTGGACTTTTAAACGTCTGTAGGCTCTGCTAATTCTCTCTCTCTCTCTCTCTCTCTCTCTCTCTCTCTCTCTCCTTCTCTCTCTCTCTCTCTCTCTCTCTCTCTCTCTCTCTCTCAGACTTCCTTAACTCAGACGTCGTTGTGCATTTATAAAATTATTCATAGCCTAATATAGCCTATTATATTATCTTATAAGCTATTAGGGCCTGTATATTTCGTTGTCTGTGTTGTTTTTATCTGTGCTTTTTTAAAAATCTGTTTTTGAAGTGCCTTGCAAACTTAGAAAAGTTCTATGACAATAGAGTTTATTATTTTCATTTTATCACCATCTTGTCATTTTGTGGGTAAAAAAGCCTAAGTTAATTTTATTTTACCTTTTGGTCTAATAGATGTATTATTATTGTTGTTGCTGTTGTTCTTTATTTTGTATGGATAGATATTTATCTCGGCGTTTTTCCTGTGTGTTTCTTGTTTCAAGTGGAAATTGATGCGCGCTGCGTGACCATTTACTATTTAGGCCACTCAGTGTCAGACCTGAGCCAGAATTTATGAATGAAGATTGAATGACACAATGAGTGACGTGTTTTTCCACCTACATGAACTGTCCTCTTCTGCTGTCTGACAGTTAACCTGATGAAGGTCACAGCCTACCCAAATGTTGTAACAATTATAGCACGACCTTCGGCATAATGGACTGTCGGCATATTGTAGCCTATTCTAGTTTTTTTTTTTTTTATTATTATTTTTCCATGCTTTTCACGACCCTTCTCCCGGTAGAAACATGGAGGCTGCAGTGGAAATCATGAATGACCGTCTTGACATTGTTGTAGCTGCAAATGCATGTAGTTCAAATCCATCAGAAGAGTGAACTTTCACATGATATTGAGATGCTAACATGCAGCAGCCTGTGGTAAAGAACATTTTTCTATCTTTTAACAAGCTCTAGAACTGACGTCAGCCCATTATCCCCACAACAAATGACCACAGTCCCGTTGCTGCTTTGACCTGGTGTTTACTGTTGCTATGACAACTGTAGCTACATCTGGGGGCGTAATGTCAGTAAATACGAGTAAAATACATGCCTCGCGTATAGTGTGAATGCACCGCAGAAAACACAGGGGGGGGGGGGGGGGATAGTAGCCTAGAGTGGCTGGCTCGAGTGGGACGGGGTGGTACAGAACAACTTCCCCTGGAGAGAATTGTCACAGGAATGCCTGTCAAATATCCAGAACTAAGTTCACTCGGTTGTAAATGCCAGCTTCCGGTGCACGAATATGAATAAACGGTTGTTTTTGGTTCGTTTTTTCGTTCCTGTTGACTAGTGATTTAATTTTTCTTATATGAAATAGAAAACGAAAATAAAAGCGTATTTTGAAACTTTGTTAAATCATATTAACACAAAAAAAGAAAAAATGCAGTGTAATTCAATATTTGTTTTTTGTTTTAAAAGGAAAATCAAATAAACCAATCGTTTTTTGTTTTTTGATTCCCACTCATGATGGAAAAATCCAATGACCAAAAGATACACTGACCCTTTTGGTCAAATTGACCCGTGTTCACTTTTTCTTTTATATCAAAAATATGATTTTCTTCCATATAACTACCGCTGTTACACTCATTTCAAATAAAATTGATGATCACTACTTGCATTGAATTATGGATATTTTATTCAATTTCTCCCCTCCTGTGATATTCAATTTGACCCACCAACCACTGGCTGTTGCTGGGTGGTGGTCCAAACATTTGAAATGATTTCCTTTCATTTTCACATATTTAAGCAGAATTTCTGCTTATCTTTATTCAAAAATGAAAAGGTATAATTTTATATAAATGAGGTCTATTGACTATACATTCCAAAAATAAGTGTAAAATTGGTGGTAATGAGTTGGAGTGAAGTTGACTAACAAGGTGAAACAGAATTGGGTGATAATTTTAGCTACATGCATGATAATTAAAGCTACATACTTTACAACCAGTCAAACCACAAAGGGAACAGTGAACTTAAAAGTAACAATAGAAAACTAGAAGAACTACTAGAAAACACAGTGAAAAGTAGAGTTTGAGTTTTCTTATTAAGTTTATTTTTTGCATACTTGTGTCTGAAATTTCTGTCTATGACAATTTTGTATTTAAAAGCCTCTAGGCTATAGTTTTATAGGTAGATATCATGGCACTGTTCAAGCTGTTCAAGCAGTTCAACCCACACATATACTTTACTTTTCAACACATACATGTCTTTTCACTCTCACATATATTTACACCCTAACCCTGATACAGGAAGCTCCTCCTTAAGCAGGAAGTCACTCTTATTCCAGGAAATACGCGCAAGACTTGCTCATCTTATCCTAACCTGATGCTAAATAGCATCATGCATAGCAATCATGCTAATAAAAGTCATTGTGTTTTCGTATCTAGTGCAGTTTTGCATTTCAGGAGTAAGTACCAATGAGAATGACATTCGCAATTTTTTTAATAACGTCTTACAATGTATTGAACGACTGCAAAGAGAAGCTACAGATTCTTTTGTTCGTGAGAGGCTGTATGGAGAACTTCGTGACCACTTTCAAACCTTATCTGGATTTCTGTCAATGTCAAGATTTGTTGAAGATTCAAGAAACAGAGAAGCAGTCAATACATTAGAGTCCTTGTTTAGATGTCTTCAGTTTTTGCTGACTGCTCATGAAACCAGACAAAGAACCGACAACAGTTATGTCCTGCTGCCTCCACCTGTCATGACTGTACATCAAGGCAGACCTAGCCTGGCCACAACAGCAGCAGTAAACAGAGGAAAAATAAACCAAGGCCTAAATTGTCATGCTAAGACATATGATCCGCATTTTTAGGGTTCAAAGCATTACATCTGTTAAGATGTGCTAGTAAACACATAAACATAGATGCAGTGATACAAGTTTTTTACCCAAATCCAAGTCACTACTGATTATTTACACCACCTGACAGGTACCAGTACATAGGTACCAGTGTACCTATGTAATTACATGTCAGCCTAAAACTGTCCTCTAAGTCAGTGGTCCCCAACCTTTTCTGAACCGCGGACCGGTTTAATGTCTGACCATATTTTCATGGCCCAATCTAAAGGTGTAGTTGATAAAAACGAAATAAAATGACAAGATCAGCATTAAAAACTGGTATTTTCTCTATAGTAATAATAATAATGATTTTCGAAAAAATAAAATAAAATAATGGAAATTGTAAATTACCTTTAATATGAGTGTTTTTATAAATGTGTTTTTACGTTTTTATGTCGCATTAACGTTATTTAAAGCCAGGCTTTTATTTTATTTATTAAGGAGACCTATATTTAGTGCTTTTATTTTGAAGGCGTCTCGCCGAGACCTTGTAAACATCCGGTGCTTCGGACTTTTTTTTTTTTTTTTTTTTTTTTTTTTTTTTTTTTTTTTTTTCATTTTTTTTTTTTTTTTTTTTTTTTTTTTTTTTTTTTTATTGAAAATATATTCATATACAAACAACAAGGCATAACTTTTTTTTTCAACATGTATCAGGGAAAAGGTGCATAAAGAGAGAACAGAAGGAAAAGAAATAAAATAAAAAAAGGAAAATAACTTAAGGGGCTAGGGCTTATCCAATAAATTATATTCTTCAATTGTGTTCAAAAGTTGTACTGCATTTCTTTTTGTCATGAGTTTAAGGGCTTTAAAAAAATGGAGGAATTCGTTGTGGAATATACAAAAACGAGGTTTCACCTTCATATACTTAGATTTGTGGATGTGGAATTTACCCAGAATTATAATATTATTGATAAGGAAATCATCGATGTTATTGTTCATTGAAAGTCCAAAAATAATAGCTTCACGTGAAAAGTCTTGCAGGTCAAAAACCTTTGGGTGAAGCCAGTCATGTATATCCTGCCAAAGGGTTTTAGAATACATACAATGAAAAAATAAATGATCAGTAGTTTCACATCCTTCACAGAACATACAGTTATTAGTATCAATACCAAATCGTTGTCGCAACAGATCACTGGATGGATATACACCATTTAAGGTTTTAAAATGGAGTTCTTTTGCTTTGGGAGTGATTGGAAATTTTAAATATTTTGTTCGTAACATGGTGATGATATGTTTGGGGTAAAATTGTAAGATTGAGTTTCTATAGGATACCAAAGGGTATGAAATGAAATTAAACATATTTCTAATTGATTTGTTTGGAATTTTACCGTCGTTAAAGTCACAGCCACCAACCAAAAGTTGTGGAAAAAGAGGGCTAATAGGAGCAGGGTTAGTTACAATACCCTTTATTAAAATCAAAATAGATTTGGGGATGGCCTTGGTAATAGATTTAAATGTCGTACGGTTGCAGTCTAGGTCATATTTAAGGCAAAAGTTCTCATATGATAACAAATCCCCACCACTGTCAACTAAGTGAAGGACAGACCAAATATCCTTTTCCATCCAGTTCTTGTTGTACAACGACTTGTTTCTGACTGTGATATAGCGATTGTTCCATATTAGACTATTGTGGGGGGTAAAGTTATGATTATACAATAGTTTCCAATACAAAAGTACCTGCTGGTGAAAACTGGATAATCTGATTGGAAGTTTTTGAATGGCGAAGTCGCATCTTAGTAACAGTTCAATGCCTCCCAGTTTATTAAAAATTACTCTGGGGATATGAAACCAAAAGCTCTTATTGTTTAGAAAAGATTTCAACCAGTTCATTTTTAGAGTGCCATTAATAAAATCAAAATCAATAGCTTGCAGGCCTCCATCTTTGAATTCTTTGGTTAGTTCGGTTTTCCTGATGTAATGAATTTTCTTTTTCCAGATATAGTTAAAGTTAACCTGGTTAATCTTTTTAATTACACTATTGGGAATAGATAGTGAGTAAGCCGGGTAAATACATCTGGAGAGGCTTTCCATTTTTGTCAAGAAGATACGACCCAGTAAACTTATGTCTCTTAATAACCAGGAGTTGAGCTTGGTTTGGGATTCATTAATTACCCTCCAGACATTTTTATTTTCACTTTCTGCTGAATCTTTAGAGATAAAAATGCCAAGATATTTGACAGCGGATTTTATAGGGATGTTGTATGCCTCTGATAAGTGACTATGGTGGATTGGCATTAGCTCACATTTGTTTAAATTTAATTTCAGCCCTGAGGCTTTGGAGAAAATATCAATAATATGCAAAATTTTAGGGGTTTCAGATAATTGTTTCATGAAGATGGTAGTGTCATCTGCTAACTGGCTAATGATTACAGGTATTCCAAGAACCTCTAAAGGTGCAATATTGGAATTTTTGATGAGGATAGAGAGCATTTCTGTAGCTATTATGAAGAAAAATGGAGAAATGGGACAACCTTGTTTTACTCCTCGTTTAATTGTGAATCGAGGTGATGTTCCTTCTGGTAAGGATATACAGCTATTTGAATTTTCGTAAAGGGATTCAAAGATGTTTCTGAATTTATCACCAAAACCAATTAATTTTAAACACTGAAAAATGAATGGATGCTCAATCGAATCAAACGCTTTATAGAAATCAAGAAACAAAATAAAACCATCATCTTCTATTAAATTATTATAATCTAGAAGATCAAGGATTAAGCGAATATTGTTGTGAATGGATCTACCTTTCACGAAGCCAGATTGGGAGTCACTTATGATTTTATGCAAGTGCTTTTTTAATCTGTTGGCATAGATAAGGGTAACAATTTTGTAGTCGTTGTTTAATAAGGTGATCGGTCTAAGATTTTCTAATATTCTTGGGTTTTTGCCTGGTTTTGGAATCAGAGTTATTATTCCTTGTTTCATACTAGAGGGAAATGTGATATTGTCTGTTGCTTCTTTTAACATAAGAGAGAATGGCTCTTTCAATAAATCCCAGAAATGTTTATAAAAATTTGCAGTAAGACCATCACTCCCTGGGGATTTGTTCAAAGATAAACTGTTTACTGCGCTGTCAAGTTCAATAGAGGAGATATCGGAATCACATAAATCTGCAAACTCTTTCTCTATAGTAGGAGTGAGACCTTTAATATGGTTAAAAAGGTTGTCAGCATCATCTCTAGAGAAAGACGAGGAGTATAACTTAGTATAGAAGGAAACAATTTCTTTTGCAATTATAGCTGGATCTGTGACAGTTTGATCATTAATCAACAGTGTTTTGATTGAATTTCTTTCCTGTCGTCCTTTTTCTAATCGACAAAAATATGCTGTGCTTTTTTCTCCTTCCTCTATCCATTTTGCTCTTGATCTAATATATGCACCTTCAGCTCTTCTGATATAGATTTCATCGAGCTTAGTTTGCAGAATTTGTAATTTCTGTTTATCTTCATCAGTCTGGGAAGTTTTGTTACTGTAGGAGTTTATTTCTTTAATGATATTAATTTCTGATAATTTGTTACTTCTGTTAAGTGATTTTCCAAAACGAATAGCAAATTCACGAATTTTGAATTTTAAGAATTCCCATTTAGAAACATAAGATATTATTGACTCATCATACATTACATCTGAGATTAAGGTTTTGATACCATCATGAAAGGACTGACATTTTAATAAACTTGCATTGAATTTCCAGTATCCTTTATTCCTCCGATTGATACCAGGGGGTCCCAAATTTAGCTTGATGGTAGAGTGATCTGTGAGAGGAGCAGCAGAAATAGAGCAATCAGATACGGAGGCCAACAACAAGTCCGAAATTAACCAAAAATCAATTCTTGATTTTGCTAAATTATTTGGTTTGAACCATGAATACTGTTTGGAATCGGGATGTTTAAGGCGCCAAACATCCAGTAGGTTATGGGAGCTGCAGAAATCAGAGAGGACAAGGTTCGGTGCTTCGGACTTTAATGGTAAAAGTTTTAAGGCAGTAGAAAGTGTGTCTGAAAGACTAAACTAGTGTCGGGAATGCTAAAGTGGTGCCTAACTGACACAAAAAGCACCTTCTGATAAGGATTTGTTTTCTTTGCAAATGTTATGCCGTATCTATGTCCAGCTTGAGTTTGGCTGTCAGCTGTAGGCCTGATTTATGGTTCCGCGTTAAATCGACGGCGTAGCCTACGGCGTAGGTTGCGCGGCGACGTACATTCTTCTCTTACATACATATATTCTTCTCTTACATACATATATTATTAATAGTTGTGCGTGAGAGCAAAATGTATGAATGTGTGTGTTAAAATATATAAATATGAGAGTGAAAATGTATGAATGTGTGAGTGAAAATGTATGAATGTGTGAGTGAAAATGTATGAATATGAGAGTGAAAATGTATGAATGTGCGAGTGAAAATGTATGAATATGAGAGTGAAAATGTATAGGTGTAAGAATGAAAATATACTTATGTGAAAGTGAAAATATATGTATGTGAAAGGAGAATGTATGTTTGTGAGAGGGTCAGAATGAATTATGGCTTGTACGGCCCCTCATAGGATTCACTTGTCATGTAGAGTGAACTATCCAATGAGCTCTTTTGAATCACAAAGCCCTCCCACCCTTTGACACTGCTGAGCGCGAGCTGAGTGGGTCAGTAGTGTTGTCAGCTCTGCTTAGGCTTGCCACCCGTCTCTTGAAATACGGAATTGTTACGTAATTGGGAATTAAAAGTTTATTCCGTATTTCAGAATTGTCCCATGCACGTCTGTCACACACGCACACACACTCATGTAGTGTGGAGAGTATGGAGTACTTTACTCTCCAAGTAAAAAAAAAAGTAAAAAATATATAATTACGAAATATAAACAGTATATACATTGGAATGAAAAATAAAAAGTAGTGCAGTACGGGGAAGAAAGAAAAACAGTGCAAAAAAAGCAGCTAGGATGTGTATGAGGTAGACAGATATTGCACATTTTGTTATTGTCCATTACTACTGTGAGCAGGCCTGGTTGATGTGTCCATTAAATTTGTCTAAAGAAGTCTGAAAAACTGAATTCAAGACTTGTGTTGAAAATAATGCAAGAAAATTACAAGCTGTAGAACATTTAATGGATGTTTTCCATTACATATTTAATTAGTTTATGATAATGTCCTGACTATTTTTATTCAATATAGGCTACTATTAAATAGACCCTCCAGGAATCCGCGATTCCGTGATCGCGTAAATTTACGCGGATTTCACGGCTGTCCGTGGATTTACAGACCTTCCGTGGATTTCAATGTCTGGTGCAGAAAAATCACTTTTACTGGGGTTAATATTTCCCGCGATAATTGCATATGTCCGCGCTGAATATGCGAATTATGCGGGGCTCGCTTGATTTCACCGCATCATCGCCGCACATTTTCGCATAAAGTTTGGAAAAAGGGGGGAGTGTTGTGAGTGACATGTCGGGACGCCCGGTCGCGACGTGCGGGACCCGCCCGGGGACCTCCGCGCCCCTCGCAGAAACCGCCACCCCCCAAACAGCAGCTCTCACCCGCGGGGGTGAGAGGAAAAAGAGAGTGCCGTCTCCGTCGAGCCCCCTGCTTGCGCGGAGGGCGCAGCTGCCGGTGGACTCAGGATCCGCGCTGACCGCGTACCACTGCGCCTGCGACGGCCGGCGGAGGCGGACTCACGTTCCCATCCACTTGGGGGATAGTGGCGGCGGACGCGTGGGGTGACGGAGCTCTGTCTCGTCCCCCTCGTCGCGCCGGTGCGCCCGGCAATCACCCGAGCACTGAGCCGCGGCTGGAGGGAGAGAGACGGCCGGCCTCCGGGCCGCCACCGCCCCTCTCCTCTCCACCCTTGCTCTCCTTTTTTTTTCTCCTACGACCTCACATCAGACGAGACAGCCCGCTGAATTTAAGAGGGAAGAGCTCAGCGCCGAATCCGCAACTTCCTGCATATTTCGCATATTTTGCAACTTTCCGCATATTCCACGACTTCCCGCATATTCCGCAACTTCCAGCATATTCCGCAATTTCACCGCATAAAAGCACATAAAAAACCCGCACATTTAATCGCATAATCAATGATTTTAGCCCGCAGAATCAAGGATTTTAGCCCGCAGAATCAAGGATTTTTGCCCACGTTTTTCTGGAGGGTCTAATTAAAGGAGCATGAGGCTCCTTTTAAGAAATGAGACTCATTAGCGCCACCCTTCGCCACGACGGCCCTCGGGGGTACTGCAGCCAACAGCGAAGCCGGCACGGGAGAACGGGGAGAACGCGCATGCAGCGTCATGTGACGTCACATCTGCAGGACAGCACGGGAAATTCGGCCCCCGAATTGCAGCACATTTTGCAGCACACAGCCTGTTCAAGGCAAAGGAGAGATACGCTAGAGGGCTCATTCTTTTTGGTTTGGAACGCTTCATCTGACATTATTACTAGAAAACTTAAAACGTATAAGAATTTTTTTCATAAATCCTGCCTCAATCCTGCCTCTATGGAGTATTTTTTGTGCCAAAATTAAATAAATAAATACATCATTAATTAATTAAAATGGGAATTAAATATATAATTAATTAATTAAATGTGTCATTAATTAATTAAAATTAGAATTAAATATGTCATTAATTAATTAAAATACAATTCATTTTAAGTAAAAAAATATATTTATTATTTCAGCATTTAATTAATTAATGACACATTTAATTAATGATTTGGTGTTGCGTGTGAATAATGAAATGTAAAACTGCATTTAATTAATTAATGACACATTTAATTAATGATTTCGTGTTGCTGCGTGTGAATCATGAAATGTAAAACTGTCAGTTTTCACTAACCCTAACCCTAACCCTATATATATATATATTGTTGTGATCGAATTCAATCACCCCGGGTTCTTTAATTGAGCTGGAAAAGGTAAATAAAAAGACACAAGACTGGGATAGAATTAAAGTAGGCCTCATGAGTGAGATCGGCAGAGCAGGCTCCTGCAGCCTGCTTGGTCAATCGTCCCGCCAGATCTGCCGGTCTCTGTCTTGAGAACACTTTTTATTACACTTGAGAAAGGGGGGTAAATAGCCCAACTTGTTTTATTGCTCAGGGGCCTCTCTCCTTATCAGTGTCTGGTACAGGATGGTACTCTCAGTGAAAGAGTCAGAAGAATGCACCTTATTTTACATACAGAAAGATTTAGTTAAGAGCACATGGAGTTTACATATTCAGTTTGATTTTAAACTATTCTTTATATAATCAATCATAACAATCCCCCTTTTGATCTCTAATCAGAGATCACCCTATGTATCTTCTTTCTTCTTTATTGTTCCTCTTCAGGGTCAGAGGTAGACTACTCTGATCACCCGGTGGACCGGCTCAGGGGATTATTCTGCCCCATTTCTTGAAAGCTCAGGTCTTTTATAAACGCTGATGATCCAGCCGGATCTGGGGTCCTAATCTTCATGGGGGGGTCCGGTGTTGCCCACTGCGATCGTTGACACCACGTGTCACCTTTCCTGTGGAGTCGGATGACGTGGGAGGTCCGTTCTGGGTCCTGTCCACCTCGGCTCCGACCACTGTCTCCTGATGACTCACAGGGGAACCCATTCTGTCTGTGAGGTCCGTGTCTGTCCGTCCGTCTCCGACCTGTTTGGAGTAAGCAGATACCAAACTTTGCAGTTCGGAGAAGTGAGCTTTCTGACCAAATTGTTATTCGTCAGTCTCCTTCAAGTAGGGCGCATTCTGCGGCCCTAGAAAAAATTGTCCAGTCTGTGGTTCGTACGGGTCAGTCCGTGGCCCGCGTCCACCCATGTCATTTTGGTCTGTGCACAGATTTTTGCCAATTTAGTCTTCATATTCGCATGTCCCATCCAGCGTTTCCCAAACGCCTTCCTGATGTCACCCACTACACAATACTCAACTCCAGATGATTCAATACATTATCCTACAATTTCATACAGATAGGTTTGGAGCAATAATTGCTTATTTATGAACATTACTGATTTCTTTCCCTTTGGGCACTGTATGTACACCCACTTCAACAATCCAGACATGCAAATTACTCTGTGAAATCCTTTACGCGTTGAGGGGATACTTAGTATTGTCCACACGATTAACATTTCCTTTATAGAAAAGTGACATTTCTACGTAACAAAAAGTAAAAATCATTCACTCATATGAAACTACGGCATATTTGCCCCAAAATACTGGTTGATGATCAAATGAATTATTACAATAACTGAAAAACATATTCCTTCTTATTAAGCTCCTCCATAGTTCACTGTTGAATGTTACATAAAGACATATCTTCGTACAGAATAAAGTTGAAAATTATCTGCCTCCGGGGCTAAACACTGACATGTTTTCCTGGAATGTTCAATGA